>NC_082712.1:169425383-169734183 GCF_030144855.1 Hypanus sabinus | reverse complement strand
AAGTGATATGTTCTCCAGATGGCTCTGTCCTTAATCTTCCACAGATAGAGATTAGGGAGAGAAGGGGGATGAGGGAGGGATGTTGATTTTCAGAAAAATCCGGATTTTTCAAAATCCAAAAATGGGAAGGAGGTTAGATCCGTGTGAGAAAGTAGTGATTTGTCATGAATAATTAAAAACATGCTTGAGATCAGAGAGGGGAGAGATATCAGCGACAGGAGAATCTGAGACGTAAATAATTTAAACAGATTCAGGCAAGTTTGAGAGAACTAAATTTAAGCTTCTCAGATGAAGAATACTGAGAACACTGAAGCAAAAGCACAAAGATCCATGGGGATTTTGTGAGGACTTTTAGCTGAAGTGTCTTCCCGGGCGTCATCTGGTGTTTGTCATCAACTGAATGGAGGAGAGAAGTCAATTAAATATTACAGGCTGAAATAATTCCCCTTGATAGGGAGGCCATTAGATTTAGAAGCAGCACCACAGCATAGTGGTTAGTGTAATACTATACAGTACCAGCAACACAGGTTCAATTCCCACCAAGGGGTTTGTGCGTTCTCCCTGTGACCATGTGGGTTTCTACCAGGTTCTCCAGTATCCTTCTACATTGCAAAGGCACACGTTAGGTTTAGTGAGTTGTGGGTATGCTGTTTAGGCACTGGAATCATGCTGATGCTGAATGCTGCTCACAGCTGATTTAATTTGATGCAAATGATGCATTTCACTGTATGTTCCAACGTACATGTGATACATAAAACTACTCTTTATAGGAACTTTGCCTTAAACTATTTTAAAGGACCAGTGTATCTTCTGGAGAGATAGATGGGTTCACATAAAGGACTGTCCATAGTCGGAAAGCCAGCAGTTCCCACAGCTATCAGCTTTACGCAGAGAGTTCAAACCTCACTCTAGTGACATTAGTGGAACTGGAATTGGTTAATTATAGTCACATGTAGAGTGAGAAGCTTCTCTTGCATACTGTTCATACAGATCAATTCATTACATAGTGTTGATATAATACAAGGGAAAACATCAATGCAGAATATAACATCCATGATAGAATGGTGACGAAGACTTGATGGGCTGAATGGCCCAATTCTGCTCCTGTTTTATGCTCTTATGGTCTAATGAAGTGCAGCAGCTGCAGGGAAAGTGTAGTGAGGGTAAATGATCATAACAAGGTAGATTGTGAGGCCAAGATACCAACTTATCATAGTAGGAAACCATTCAATAGAATTATATCAGCGGGGTAGAAGCTTTCCTCGAGCCTGGCAGTACATGCTTCCAGACTTTTGTATCTTCTACCAGTGAGAGAGTGGAGAAGAGTGAGTGGGCCAGTGAAGGAGTGGAGCTTTGAGGCTTTGACTCAAGAGGCTTCGATGAGAAGAGGCAGAGGATGAGCTTGCTCCCAGTTAGGCTTTTCAATGCCTCCTAAGGCGGTGATGAGCCTCTCCTGTGAGATGTGTCAGTCTTGGAGGAACTCCCCTCTTCTGCAGAGTCACATCGGCCAGAAGTGCTTGCGGCTGGACGATCTGGAAGACCGTGTGAGGAATCTGGAGCAGCAGCTGGATGGCCTTCGACTCATAAGGGAGAATGAGGCAGTCATAGATGAGAACTACAGAGAGGTAGTCACACCTAGGCTGCCGGAAGCAGGTCGGTAACAGTCAGAGGGGGCAAACCGAAAGTGAGTAGCAGGTAATTACTCCCCTAAGTAACAAGTATTCCATCCTGGATACTGTTGGCAGGGATGACCAACCGGGGTGAGCCATAGTGGCAGGGCCTCAGGCACCGAGTCTGTGATGCAGAAGGGTGGGACTGAGAAGAGGAGAGCTGTCATCATTGGGGATTCTATCGTCAGGGGAGCAGACAGGAGATTTTGTGGGCGTGAGAAGGACACCCGCATGATTTGTTGCCTCCCAGGTGCCAGGGTCTGGGATGTCTCTGACCCGGTGTACAACATCCTGGTACGAGAGGGAAAGCAACCAGAAGTCGTGATACATGTTGGGACCAACAACACAGGCGGGAAGAGGGATGAGGTCCTGAAGTGTGAGTTTCAGGAACTAAGCCGAAGGCTGAAGAACAGGACCTCAAGGGTGGCGTTCTCAGGATTGCTGCCAGTACTACGTGATAGTGATGGTAAGAATTGGAGGAGATGGCAGTTGAATGCATTGGCTGAGGAATAGGTGCAGGAGGCAGGGTTTTAGATTTTTGGATCATTGGGATCTCTTCTGGGGAAGGTGGGACCTGTACAGATTGGATGGGTTGCACCTGAACTCGAGAGGGAGCAATATCCTTGCTGGTAGGTTTGCTAGCATGGATCGGGAGGGTTTAAACTAATTTACAAGGGGGATGGGACCCAGAGCGATAGAATAGTGGAAGAAGTGCATGGAGTAAAGCCAGATCTAACATATAGAGAGGCTTTGAGGAAAGAGAAGCAGAATAAAGGGTGTAAACGTAGTAAGATAGAAGGGCTAAAGTGTGTATACTTCAATGCAAGAAGCATCAGGAACAAAGGTGATGAACTGAGAGCTTGGATACATATATGGAATTATGATGTAGTGGCCATTACAGAGACTTGGCTGGCACCAGGGCATGAATG
This sequence comes from Hypanus sabinus, assembly GCF_030144855.1. Classification (NCBI taxonomy): domain Eukaryota; kingdom Metazoa; phylum Chordata; class Chondrichthyes; order Myliobatiformes; family Dasyatidae; genus Hypanus; species Hypanus sabinus. The sequence continues at coordinate 169,731,584 of NC_082712.1, read as the reverse complement.
GATTCCCAATATTCCTGGATTTCAGTGCTTTAAAAGGGATGGGGTGGGGGGGGGGGGAAGGAGAGGAGGGGTGGCATTACTGGTCAGGGATACTATTACAGCTACAGAAAGGGTGGGTAATGTAGCAGGATCCTCTTTTGAGTCAGTATGGGTGGAAGTCAGGAACAGGAAGGGAGCAGTTACACTACTGGGGGTATTCTATAGGCCTCCTGGTAGCAGCAGAGATACTGAGGAGCAGATTGGGAGGCAGATTGTGGAAAGGTGCAAAAATAACAGGGTTGTTATCATGGGTGACTTTAACTTCCCTAATATTGATCGGCACCTGATTAGTTTCAATGATTTAGACGGGGCAGAGTTTGTTAAGAGTGTCCAGGATGGATTCCTGTCACAGTATGTTGACAGGCCGACTAGGGGGAATGCCGTACTAGATCTAGTATTAGGTAACGAACCAGGTCAGGTCACAGTTCTCTCAGTGGGTGAGCATCTGGGGGACAGTGATCACCACTCCCTGGCCTTTAGCATTATCATGGAAAAGTATAGAATCAGAGAGGACAGGAAAATTTTTCATTGGGGAAGGGCAGATTATGAGACTATAAGGCTAGAACTTGCGGGTGTGAATTGGGATGGTGTTTTTGCGGGGAAATGTACTATGGACATGTGTTTGATGTTTAAGGGTCTCTTGCAGGATGTTAGTGATCATTGTGTCTCGGTGAGGAAGGTAAAGCATAGTAAGGTGAAGGAACTATGGGTGACAAGTGAGGTGGAAAATCTAGTCATGTGGAAGAAGGCAGCATACATGAGGTTTAGGAAGCAAGGATCAGATGGGTCTATTGAAGAATATAGGGTAGCAAGAAATGAGCTTAAAAAGGAGCTGAAGAGAGCAAGAAGGGGGCATGAGAAGGCCTTGGCGAGTAGGGTAAAGGAAAACCCCAAGGCATTCTTCAATTATGTGAAGAACAAAAGGATGACAGGAGTGAAGGTAGGACCGATTAGAGATAAAGGTGGGAAGATGTGCCTGGAGGCTGCGGAAGTGAGCGAGGTCCTCAATGAATACTTCTCTTCGGTATTCACCAATGAGAGGGAACTTGATGATGGTGAGGACAATATGAGTGAGGTTGATGTTCTGGAGCATGTTGATATTAAGGGAGATGAGGTGTTGGAGTTATTAAAGTACTTTAGGACGGATAAGTCCCTGGTGCCTGAGAGAATATTCCCCAGGCTGCTCCACCAGGCGAGGGAAGAAATTGCTGAGCCTCTGGCTAGGATCTTTATGTCCTCGTTGTCCATAGGAGTAAATGGCAGGATACTTGGTAGTGTGGAGGAGCAGAGGGATCTGGGGGTACATGTCCACAGATCCCTGAAAGTTATCTCACAGATAGATAGGGTAGTTAAGAAAGCTTACGGGGTGTTAGCTTTCGTAAGTCGAGGGATAGAGTTTAAGAGTTGCGAGATAATGATGCAGCTCCATAAAACTCCAGTTAGGCCACACTTGGAGTACTGTGTCCAGTTCTGGTCACCTCAGTATAGGAAGGACATGGAAGCATTGGAAAGGGTACAGAGGGGATTTACCAGGATGATGCCTGGTTTAGGGAGTATGCATTATGATCAGAGATTAAGGGAGCTAGGGCTTTACTCTTTGGAGAGCAGGAGGATGAGAGGAGACATGATAGAGGTATACAAGATGTTAAGGGGAATAGACAGAGTGGACAGCCAGTGCCTCTTCCCCAGGGCGCCACTGCTCAGTACAAGAGGACATGGTGTTAAGGTAAGGGGTGGAAAGTTCAAGGGGGATATTAGAGGAAGGTTTTTCACTCAGAGAGTGGTTGGTGCATGGAATGCACTGCCTGAGTCAGTGGTGGAGGCAGATACATTAGTGAATCTTAAGAGACTACTAGACAGGTATATGGAGGAATTTAAGGCAGGGGGTTATAGGGAAGGCAGAGTTTAAGGGTCGGCACAACATTGTGGGCCAAAGGGCCTGTACTGTGCTGTACTATTCTATGTTCTATGAAAGAATGCCAGGGAGGAGTAGGATCTTTAGCAGATGGAGCCTTGACGATAGAAATTTAGGCTGACCCTGTCTTTAGGGGTGTCCCATCACTGTGCTGCCATTCTGTGTCAGCATTCTCAGGCGAAATGTGTCACTTGTTGCTGCACTGTGTGCCCAGTAATAATTACTCTGCAAAGCTGATAATTTGATGATTGTCACAGTGCTGTTTGTAGGAGTTTGTGGGCCCGAATTGCCCACTGTATTTCTCACAGAGCCCTGGCAGCTGTTGTCAGAATGAGTTTTAGTGTGCGTATACGCTGGTGCTTTCTCTTGTTCTGCGAGTGTGGACTCTGTGGATGTCTCAGTGTCTGACAGCATCTCCACATCTGTGTGATATAGAAGTGAATGTAGTGCTGCATACATATGGAAATTTACAGTATCACGCGAGTACATTCGGCCCTCCCTATCCACGAGTTCCGCATACACGAATTCAACCAACCGCAAATCGAGAAAACATGGAAGTGCTCTTCCTCAGCCCTCAACCTCCACAGTTCCTGACTTTAGTATCATTGAGCCTCCTCCAAAGTGTCCTTATTCCCTAAACAAGACAGTGTAACAACTACTGTACAGGGATTGAAGTTTTACCCGTCGTTTGATCATTGTTCGCCTCGCGTCTCGTCTGTTCGCTGCTTGTGTTGTGAGTGAGAGGAACATGTACAGTTATTTTTCTTGTCAATATTCCCTAAACATTACAGTATAATAACTATTTACATAGCATTTACATTGTATTAGGTATTATAAGTAATCTAAAGATGATTGAAAGTATACGGGAGGGTGTGCGGAGATGATATGCAAATACTATGCCATTTTATATAAGGGACTTGAGCATCTGTGCATTTTGGTATCCGCAGGCGGTCCCAGAATGTCTCTGTAGGTATAAATGCTTATATGTAATTTAAGTGCATATATAAGTGAATATGTATGGTGTGGTGCATATATGCAAAAATCCACTTATATATCCACAAATACTGTACACACACACTCCTTATACTTTCTCTGATTCAATTTTAGGCGATATATACAAACACACAGTATATTCTCATTTATAGACAAGTGTAAACATAGATGTATATGTTTGCAACGGTATTGGCACTACCGTCAGCATGTCGCTATTCCTGCTCGGGCGTCAGAGTTTAAGGAGTTCAATTCCAGCATTCATTGTAAGCCATTTGCACGTCCTCCCCCTGATCGCGTGGCTTTTCTCCGGGAGTTCCGATTTCCTCCCACAGTCCAGAGACCTACCAGTTCATAGGTTAAACTTTACCTATCAAACTTTACAACTCCTCCCTGGGAGTGTCAGACACCCTGAGCCAATAGGCTGGTCCTGGACTTATTTCCACTTGGCATGATTAACATTATTATTTAATTATTTATGATTTTATATTGCTATATTTCTACACTATTCTTGGTTGGTGCGGCTGTAACGAAACCCAGTTTCCCTCGGGATCAATAAAGTATGTCTGTCTGTCTGTCTGTTAATTGGTCATTGTAAATTGTGCTGTGATTCGGCTGGGGTTAAATTGGGGGTTGTTGGTGGCGTGGCTTATTGGGCCGGAAAGGCCTAGTCCATGCTGAATCTCTAAATAAAATAAACGTAGCTGTGTATATCAATGAGTGTGTTTCGTGCGTGTCTGTGAATATGTAAATAATAATATAGGTGAGCACACATATGAGAGTGGGTATGCGTATGTATATTGTATATATGTATATAACTTGTGTTGGCATTAATAAAAATTGTGTGTCTGCGCATATAGAGATAAGCAGTAGGTACAACCAAGTCCATCATGGGTAAAGTCCTCCCCGCCAGTCAGCACATCTACACAGGGAAGCAGTGTCCATCATCGAGGACCCCCGCCGTCCCAGCCATGCTCTCTTCGCGCTGCTGCTGTCAGGAAGGAGGTACAGGAGCCTCAGGACCCACACCACCAGGTTCAGGAACAGTTACCATCCCTCTTCAACCCCTGGGGAATACTTCACTCACCCTATCACTGAACTTTTCCACTACATATGGAGACCCCCCCCCCCCCGCACAAACTATGCACTCACTCTCCAAGACTTAATCTTGTGATATCGATATTTATTACTTATTTACTTCTTTTGTATTTGCACAGTTTGTTGTCTTTTGCACACTGGGCATTTGTTCATCTGTCCATCCTGTTGGGCACAGTCTTTCACTGTGATTCTATTATGTTTCTTGGATTTACTGAGCATGCCCACAAGAAAACAAATCTCAGGGTTGTTTTTTGTAACGTACATGTACTTTGATAATCCATTTACTTTGAATTTAATTTGGAGTGTTTGTGTGTAATCTGCATATACTTTACATGAAGGGTTTGCAGGTCAGTATGTGCTCTGTGTATGAAGTGTGTGATCTGTGTCTGTCTAAAATGTGTCTAGGTGTGTACAGAGATAAGTGTTGCAGCTGATATGCCGGATGTGTAAGTGGTCGGTGTGTCTGCATATTCTTGGAAGGTGTAATACAAATTTGTGGTCTGTGTCTGTATAAAAAGTGCGACTGTGCATACATAGTTAAGGGTGTGTGTGTGGGGGGGGGGGGTTGTTTGCAAGTATTATACGTGAAGGATGTGTATAGATAAGTGTGTGGTCTGTGTGCCTGTCTGCAGATAGAGTATGTATACATCATATTAAAGTAAGCGTGTGGTCCGTGAGTTTTCCTGTGAGTCTGTGTGGCGTTACATTTGTGTGAGAGTGGGCTGTGTTTATTTGAACGGGCTGTGTATTGGGGGCGGGGGTTGATGTTTGTAAAGCCCACGCTGTCGGCGATTCCACTCCCTCTGTCAAACGCAGAGGGAGCGGGGCTGCGGCTCCTGCTGAGGGATCCGCTCTAGCCGGGCGGACGAGCGGAGGAGCGGCCCCGGGGCCGCGGGGGATGCGGCTGGAGGGAGGCAGCCGAGCGGACCCCTCTGTGTGCGCGGGGACCGGCCAGGTAAGGGCCACGGGGAACCGCTCTCGGCGGCGGGGGTGGGATGTCAGAGTGGATCCGAGACCGAGGCGGCTCTCGTTGAATTCAGAGGCTGGGAAGCCAGCGGCGGCCACGGCCCGTCTGGAACGGCCGCATCGGTCAACGAGAGCTCAGAAAGTTAGTCCCCGGGAGGCTGACTGAGAGAGTGGGAGAGGAATAGTTGGGAGAGAGAGAGAAGGGGTGTGGAAGGGAAGAGAGAGGGTGGAGACGGAGAAAGAGAGAAAGGGAGGGAGGGAGAGGGAGATAGAGAAGAGAGAGGGGATAGAGAGAGAGAAAAGGATGGAGAGAGGGGATAGAGAGAGAGAAAGTGATCTAGAAGAGGGATAGAGACGAGTGAGAGGGATAGGTAGAGAGGAGGGATAGAGAGAGGAAAAGATAGAGAATGGGTATATATAGAGAGAGATAAATAGAGAGCCACCAACAGAGAGAGCTGAGGAAAGAAAATTGAGAAACGGATAGCAAAAAATAGTGAAAGCAAGTGAGAGAAGAGTGCAAGAGAAAGAGAGTAAACGGTGAGCGAGCGAAAACAAGAGAGGGCAATAAGAAAGAAAAAACAGCGAGAAAGATAAAGCAATAGAGATAAGATCTATAGAGTTGAAAGTTATTGAACAATGCAGAGACGACAGAGAGAGAGAGAGAGATTAAATACAGGGAGAGAGGTGAATAGACCCTGGAGATGGAATAATACATTTAAAGATGATGTGTAAATTAGTGGGACGAATGGATGCTTGTATGGATAAGTGTGATGGGAGATTCAGGATCAACGAGAGACGGGCAGACGGGCAGATTACCAGCGCAGGCAGACACCAAGGATGGGACTGTTGCAGGTGGTCTCTTCCATATTAGGATTCCTTTGAATGAAGACTCAATCCCAGTGATTCTGCGACCAGAGAAACGAGTGAGAATCGGCAGAACCCAAGGAGTGAAACTAAAATGAGTAACCCCACATTTTATAAACATCGTTAAACTGCTCAGACGCAGACAGGGAGGTGCATACGGAGTCCTGCCAGGTAGGGTTTACATTAGTGTGTGTGTGTGTGTGTGTGTGTGTGTGTGTGTGGAGACGCTCGGGGGTAAACACGAAACACGCATGGCGTGTCTTGCACTTGTCTCTCGGAGTGCGAGCTCTCAGCTCGCCCGAGGGTCGGTACATATCCCAGCCACATCCAATCCTAAAATTCCTTCAAACCCGGAGCGAGCCTTCGCCACCGCCGCAGCGTCTGCCAGCGCGATGGAACGAACGCCTGCTGGAGCTTTCCTTGACTTAAATCTCGCCCAGTCTGAATGGTTCATCACTCCCGTAATACTCTGAAACACTCCGGGGCTCCGGGGTCACCAGACGGAATGCTTCACTGGGTAGTCCAGCAAAGCGAGTGCAGCTTTTATGGGAACATTATGATTTTCATTTAAAAAGTATAGTAAGTCTGTGATCCTTGTCTTAAACTGCATTTAAACCTCCGAATTCCTGCTCCGGAAGAGTTGTATTAGGGTGAGTGGTAATTGAAGCAATTGTAACGAGCAGACGGTGTCTAGACCCCGTCCTGCTTAGAAAGCGAGACTTCACGGAAGGTGGCCCTCGGTCGGCGGGACAGAGGGCTTCCTCTGGGGCCCCAGGAACAAGCGGTCACTCCTTGCCCAGCACCCGGATCAATCGTGTCTCCTCCCCCGATCGCCGCGCCGATTCAGGTCCCACTCAAACATAATCTGGCCTTTAATCATTGCGAAATATCTTGACGTCCACTTTGCATCGATACGAATTATCGAGTTGCTGTAAAGAGCTGTCTCATCGTTACGGAATGACGACTATTCTGTACAGAAACCGAATATTTTGACGGAAACTGGATTTGGAATTGCACAGTAACGCAAGCCTGGCTTTACGGTAGGGAGATCCATCTCGGCAATGCCCGGGGTGATGGGAAAGGCTTAGTTTCACTACTGCAGAGGAAGTCTCTCAGACCCCGGCGCTTTAAACCTGGAGCCATTAACGGTGCACTGTCTGTCTGCGCTCCCAGTTAGATTCGCCGCACCACGCGTGTGAGGTACAGTACAGTCAGTTTGTCCAGCGTGAGGTTTGGTCTCATCATTCCACCAATGAGGTACAGTCTCACTGACCTGTCTGCGTGTGGGGTACGGCCTTACTGTCCCACTGTGAGGTACAGTCTCACTGACCTGTCTGCGTGTGGGGTACGGCCTTACTGTCCCACCGTGAGGTACAGTCTCACTGACCTGTCTGCGTGTGGGGTACGGCCTTACTGTCCCACCGTGAGGTACAGTCTCACTGACCTGTCTGCGTGTGGGGTACGGCCTTACTGTCCCACCGTGAGGTACAGTCTCACTGACCTGTCTGCGTGTGGGGTACGGCCTTACTGTCCCTCCGTGAGGTACAGTCTCACTGACCTGTCTGCGTGTGGGGTACGGCCTTACTGTCCCACCGTGAGGTACAGTCTCACTGACCTGTCTGCGTGTGGGGTACGGCCTTACTGTCCCACCGTGAGGTACAGTCTCACTGACCTGTCTGCGTGTGGGGTACGGCCTTACTGTCCCACCGTGAGGTACAGTCTCACTGACCTGTCTGCGTGTGGGGTACGGCCTTACTGTCCCTCCGTGAGGTACAGTCTCACTGACCTGTCTGCGTGTGGGGTACGGCCTTACTGTCCCACCGTGAGGTACAGTCTCACTGACCTGTCTGCGTGTGGGGTACGGCCTTACTGTCCCACCGTGAGGTACAGTCTCACTGACCTGTCTGCGTGTGGGGTACGGCCTTACTGTCCCACCGTGAGGTACAGTCTCACTGGCCTGTCTGCGTGTGGGGTACGGCCTTACTGTCCCACCGTGAGGTACAGTCTCACTGGCCTGTCTGCGTGTGGGGTACGGCCTTACTGTCCCACCGTGAGGTACAGTCTCACTGACCTGTCTGCGTGTGGGGTACGGCCTTACTGTCCCACCGTGAGGTACAGTCTCACTGACCTGTCTGCGTGTGGGGTACGGCCTTACTGTCCCACCGTGAGGTACAGTCTCACTGACCTGTCTGCGTGTGGGGTACGGCCTTACTGTCCCACCGTGAGGTACAGTCTCACTGACCTGTCTGCGTGTGGGGTACGGCCTTACTGTCCCACCGTGAGGTACAGTCTCACTGACCTGTCTGCGTGTGGGGTACGGCCTTACTGTCCCACCGTGAGGTACAGTCTCACTGACCTGTCTGCGTGTGGGGTACGGCCTTACTGTCCCACCGTGAGGTACAGTCTCACTGGCCTGTCTGCGTGTGGGGTACGGCCTTACTGTCCCACCGTGAGGTACAGTCTCACTGACCTGTCTGCGTGTGGGGTACGGCCTTACTGTCCCACCGTGAGGTACAGTCTCACTGACCTGTCTGCGTGTGGGGTACGGCCTTACTGTCCCACCGTGAGGTACAGTCTCACTGACCTGTCTGCGTGTGGGGTACGGCCTTACTGTCCCTCCGTGAGGTACAGTCTCACTGACCTGTCTGCGTGTGGGGTACGGCCTTACTGTCCCACCGTGAGGTACAGTCTCACTGGCCTGTCTGCGTGTGGGGTACGGCCTTACTGTCCCACCGTGAGGTACAGTCTCACTGACCTGTCTGCGTGTGGGGTACGGCCTTACTGTCCCACCGTGAGGTACAGTCTCACTGACCTGTCTGCGTGTGGGGTACGGCCTTACTGTCCCACCGTGAGGTACAGTCTCACTGACCTGTCTGCGTGTGGGGTACGGCCTTACTGTCCCACCGTGAGGTACAGTCTCACTGACCTGTCTGCGTGTGGGGTACGGCCTTACTGTCCCACCGTGAGGTACAGTCTCACTGACCTGTCTGCGTGTGGGGTACGGCCTTACTGTCCCACCGTGAGGTACAGTCTCACTGACCTGTCTGCGTGTGGGGTACGGCCTTACTGTCCCACCGTGAGGTACAGTCTCACTGACCTCTCTGCGTGTGGGGTACGGCCTTACTGTCCCACTGTGAGGTACAGTGTTGGCGCATGACCAAGTGGTTAAGTTGTTCATCTAGTTATCTGAAGGTCACTAGTTCGAGCCTCAGCTGAGGCTATGTGTTGTATCCTGAAGCAAGGCACTTAACCACACATTGCTCTGCGATGACACCGGTGTGTATGGGTCCTAATGCCCTTCCCTTGTACAACATCGGTGGTGTGGAGAGGGGAGACTCGCAGCTTGGGCAACTGCCGGTCTCCTGTACAATCCTGCCCAGGCTTGCGCCCTGTAATGTGCAGTCTGACTGTCCCATCCACGTGTGGAACACAACCTTACTATCGCACTGTCCCAGCCATGTTTGGCATACAGTCATACTGTTGCACTGTTGTAAGGTGCAGTCTCACTCTCCCGTCCATGTGTAAGGTACAGTCGTACTGTCCCACTGTGAGCTGCAGTCTCACTGACCCATACAATATATGCTACAGGCTGACCCATACAATACAGGCTACAGTCTCACTGACCCATACAATGCAGGCTACGGTCTCACTGACCCATACAAGACACGCTACAGGCTGACCCATACAATACAGGCTACAGTCTCACTGACCCATACAATGCAGGCTACGGTCTCACTGACCCATACAATACACGCTACAGGCTGACCCATACAATACAGGCTACAGTCTCACTGACCCATACAATACAGGCTACAGTCTCACTGACTCATACAATACACGCTACAGGCTGACCCATACAATACAGGCTACAGGCTGACCCATACAATACAGGCTACGGTCTCACTGACCCATACAATGCAGGCTACAGTCTCACTGACCCATACAATGCATGCTACAGGCTGGCCCATACAATGCAGGCTACAGTACATGCTGCAGACTCACTGTTCTACATTTATTGTCCTACCAGAGTCTAAAGTTGCCACCACGGTTCAATTATCCACCAATGAGAGGTACCACTGTTCCACTAAGGTGAGCTATAGAATCACCTGTTCCATGTGTAATACAGTCCCAGTAGTCCTGGTATTAACATTTTTGCTTTCTGCACTTTGGTCAAAATTTCTGATTTATACTTGCTCTTTGGGAGACACACCAGTCTGAATGGCACCCAATCCTGTCCTTGCCCTAGGGAGATTTAAAGTCATTATCCTGTTCAAGCCCTTCCCTTTCACATGCTTGTCCACTACCCTCCTGAATGCATCTATACTGTTCCTTTCAACCGCATCATGAGGGAGTGAATTCCACGTTCTCATCAGTAAAGAAGTTTCTCCTGAGTTCCCCTTCCTTAAGCACCAGTTTTGATGTGCTTCTACTGTGACTTTGTACAGAGTCTTACTAGTTGTATTTCATTATTCTTAAGTCTTTTGTGGGAATCACAGTCCATTGTTGGTTGAAGTTCCACAGTGTGCTTGACCAAAGCCATACTCGCAACTTGCTTATAGATCTTGCAGTTAGCAAAACTGTGTGGTACAGCCAGAGAGAGACAAGTGAATTCTTCTCGAGTGAAATTTGGCAGCTTAGCTTTTCATGTGGCAAGTCATTCCAGGAGCATAACATCATGAGCAGAATTAGGGCACTCAGCCTATTGAGTCTGCTGCACCATTCCATCCTGGCCGATCTATTATCCCTCCCAGTCTCACTCCTGCTTTCTCCCTGTAACATTTGAGACCCTGACTAAGTAAGAACTTATCAACCTCTACTTTAAGTATACCCTCTCACTTGGCCTCCACAGCCATCTGTGACAACAATTTCCACAGATTCACTATCCTCTGGCTAAAGAAATTCCTCCTCAATTCTGTTCCAAAGGGACATCCTTCAATTTTCAGGGTGTGTCCTCTGGTCCTGGACTCTACCACCATAAGAAACATCCTCTGCACATCAATTCTGTTAGGTCTTTCAATATTCAGTAGGTTTTAATGAGCTGTCCCCTGCCTCCTCAATCTTCTAAACTCCAGCCAGTACAGGCCCAGAGCCATCAAACGCTCATCCCATGTTAACCCTTCCATTCCCAGAATCATTCTTGTGAACCTCCTTTGCACTCTCTCCAATGCCAGCAGATCTTTTGTTAGATATGGGGCCAAAACCTGCTCACAATACTCCAAGCAACACACACAAAATGCTGGTGGAACAGTTGGCCTGCTGTGTTTCACCAGCATTTTGTGTGTGTTGTTTGAATTTCCAGCATCTGCAGATTTCCTCGTGTTTGCACAATTCTCCGAATTGGTCTGAACAATGTCTGATTAAGTCTCAAAATCACATCCTTGCTCTTATATTCTAGTTCTGTTGAAATGAATGGTAACATTACATTTGCCTTCCTTATCACCAACTCATCCTGCATTTTAACTTTTAAAGATTTCTGCACAAGGACTCCCAAGTCCTTTCGCATCTCTGATTTTTGAATTTTCTTCCTATTTAGAAAATAGTCTGCACATTTATTCCTTTCCACAAAGTGTATGTCTATACACCGCCCTACACCATATTCCATCTGCCACATCTGTCTCAAGATCTTCTGCAGACTCCCTGCTTCCTTAACACTACAGGTCCCTCCAACTATTTTTGTATCTTCTTCAAATTTGATAAAAAAGCCATAAAATCTGTCATCCAAATTGTTGACATATAACATGAAAAGAAGTCCCAATACCAATCCCTGAGAAAAACCACGTCACTAGCAGCCAACCAGAATAGATCTTTTTTCCAATGCTTTGTCTCAACCAAGTTTTCTTGTCCATGCTAGTAACTTTCCTATAATACCATATCTTCTAAAGAAGTCTCATGTGCGGCACCTTGTCAAAGGCCTTCTGCAAATCCAAGTAAATACCGTCCGCTGACTCTTCTTTGTCTATCCTGCCTGTTATTTCCTTAAAAGAATTCCAACAGATTTGTCAGGCAAGAGTTCCCCTTAAGGAAACCATGCTGACTTTGGCTTACTTTATTGTGCAGCTCCAAGTACCGTGAAACATCATTCATAATAATGGACTCCAACATCTTTCCAATTCATGAAGTCAGGCTAACTGGCCTATAATTTCCTTTTTCCTACATCCCCCCTTCTTAAAGAGTATAGAGAGCAATTTGAGCTGACAACATTATTGACACAATCAGTCTCAGTTCCTTCATCTGGACCATAATGGTCTGAGCAATGGACAATAGCTTATCTTATCTGTTATTTCTGTTTGCAAAGGTCCACAGTCAAATTTGGCTGCCGTTTCAGAACTGCCCATTTCCTAAGTGCTCAATAACAATTAATGCAACTTGCCTTCTGTGCGACTGAGAATCATCTTAGAATGAAAAAAAAGTTTGGCGTGCGTTGGTGTCTTTTTCAACCACAAGGTTTCCAACCAAATTACACAAGCAATTAATTGTCGTCGGTGTAATGTTACAGCCAGTTCAGTTAGACAAAATGCCTTCAAAGAGTAACATAATGCCAACAATATCATCTGTTGTATAGGTATCAAACGAGGGATAAATATTGAACAGGCCTTCAGGAGGAAACAGTGCCTGGAGATTTTATATGCCCCCTGAAGATCAGGATGTCAGCTTAAAGACTTTTTCTGAAAGCCAGCTCTAGTGGAGAGAATATTCTTGGATTTAGAGCCAGTGACAAGAAGCCAGTCAGAATGATGTGCAAGTTGGAGATAAACCTGTAGGTGGTGGTGTTCCCAAGTGGCTGAAGGCTTTGTTCTTCTAAATTTTGAAGACCATGCACCTGGGAGGCACTGCTAGAGTTATACAAGACTACTCAATGCCAAATTATGGAACCTACAATCTGGAACATAGAACAGTATGGTACAGGCAATTTGGTCCACAATATTGTGTTGACCTTTTAGTCTATTCCAAGATCAAAGTTACTCTTCTTGAGTGTGGGATAGTGTGTGCGATATGCAAACCGGTTTCTGTGAGAAATTATTGTACTATTAGCGTCTGGAGACACATTGTTGCTTTGTGTCATTGTAGATGCCCCACTGGGTGTGTTAAATCCCAGTTACTGTTTCAGCATATGATGCATGCTGCCAGTGTTGTTATAATAGCCTTGTTGTTGACCCAAGCTGCATAAGAAGCCGTCACAGGCGCTTTTTCAGTGATGACATATAGTTCGTCTTATTGCTCAATACATGATATTAAATCCCAGTTAATGTTCCTCCATAAAATGTACAATCTCAATTAATTTCCCTGAGGTGAGATGTATAATATTGGTTGCTCATCCAGAGTATGATATACATCCTCAGTTACAAGCCTTGTCATTGACACATAATCCAAGATAATCCCAGTTCCTTTACCGAAGTATGACATATAATCCTAGTTAATATCCCAACCTGTGATGTGAAATCTCAATTACTTTGTGTCCTGGAGTAGAATCCTAGTTATTTTCCTACTGTATGATTTACAATCCCAGTCAATGTCTTAGTGGGTGATGTATGATTCTGTCAAACGTCTGAGTGCATCATTTCAATTCTAACCCAATCTGTGATCTGTAATCTCACTTTCAAACCCAGTGCATGACATATAGTCTCAATTACCATCCTGGTGTGTGAAGGACATTTTTAGGTATGGCCATGGTGTATAATGTATAGTACCAGCTGATGTTTTAATGTAATGTCGATACAGTTACTGTCCCATTGTGTGGTATATCAATCCAGTTTTTGTTACGGTGTTATACAATTGCACTATGATGTACAATCCCAGCGTGTGATGTGCAATCCCAATTACTACCCTATTGTATGAAACAGCCCTTGTTGCTGAGATATTTTAGTCTGCTCACTTTGAACTGTTCCCCGATTGATCAATTTTCTATTTTTCCATTATGACACTAACAGAATATGCTGCTGATTGTGAGTTACTTCCTGACAAACAAGTCACATAAACTGCCTCCCACTTACAAACTCTATAACTGACGAGGGATTCTCCTGAGACATTCTCTGATTTGTGCAAACTCTTCGAAGTAGCTGAAATGCTGACAGATTACTTATTGCAAGAAGACTTTCCACACAACCATCTGGGGCAGGACGATAGTGTAGTGGTTAGCGTAACGCAGCTACAACACCAATGACCTGGGTTCAAGTCCTGCCGTTGTCTGTAAGATTGTACGTTCTCCCCACGACCATGTGGGGTCTTTTTTTTTGGGAGTTCTGGGCTCCCCCAATTGGTCACTTGGGTACGATTTGGTCAGATGGACTCATTGCTTTGGAAGGGCCTGTTTCTATGCTGTATCTCCAAATATGGAAAAAAAAACCTCCTGCCTGCTTCTTTCTCTCTCAGATCAATGCAGTGTGTTTGCCAGTATTTTCACACAGTCCATGAGAGTGCAGTGACCTCCCCTGCTGGCTCTGGTTTAAGCTTGGCTCAATACAGATAAATCTATAAAGTCATCCACAGAGACTCTTACAATGTAGAATTACAATGTACAGTAAGAAACAGCCCATTTGTTCTAAATGATGAGCTCCCCCTACCTCTCCATACCCAGCAGTAATGGGGTACCGCGAGCTTTCTGTGGCTTACTGAAAACATAATTCTATAGTGTTTAATTGGATGAGATGTGGTTTGCACCCGTATTTTACTCAAACAGATGTGTATATAAACACCTGTAAGGGCAAAGGAAGTATGTGTGTAAGAATTCCATAATTCCATCACAAGCTCCCCTGCAAAATAAAGAAGGTACTTGTTTCATGTATTTTTTAGAAACTACAAATCACTTTTTCTGTCAATGTGAGACCACATGACACAGGAGCAGGATTAGGCCATTCATTCCATTAAGTCTGCTCTCCCATTCTCTCAGGGCTGGTTTACTTTCCCTCACAATGCCATTCTCCTTCCTTCTCCCTGTCAGCTTTGACACCCTTCCTAATAAAGAACCGGTGCACATCTGCTTTAAACCTAGGCCATTCAGCTTACCGAGTCTGCTCCGCCATTCTATCATGACTTATTGCGCATTCCTCTCAACCCCATACACCTGCCTTCTTGCCATGATGCCTGGCCTGTCAGGAAACGATCAGCTTCCGCCTTAGATAGACCTACGGACTCTGCCTCCACCACAGTTTGTGGCAGAGCATTCTACAGACTTAGTACCCTTTGGCTAAAAAAAATTCCTCCTTACATCTGTTCTAAAAGGTCACCCCTCAATCTTGAGGCTGTGCCTTCTATTCTGGATACCCCCACCATAGGAAACATCCTCTCCACATCCACCCTATTTAGTCCTTAAAACATTCGGCAGGTTCCAATGAGATCCCCCAGCATTCTTCTAAATTCCAGTGAGTATAGGCATGAAACTGCTAAATGCTCCTCATATGTTAACACCTTCATTCCCAGAATCATCTTTGTGAACCTCCTATGGACCCTCTCCAATGACCACACCTACTTTCTGAGACATGGGGCCCAAAACTGTTGACAATACTCCAAGTGTGGCCTGGCCAGTGTCTTGTAAAGGCTCAGCATTATCTCTTTGCATTTATATTCTATCCCCCTTGAAATAAACACCAACAATGTGTTTGCCTTCTTTACCACAGACTCAGCTGTAAATTAACCATCTGGGAGTCTGGTACGAGGACTCCCAAATCTCTCTGTACCTCTGCTGTTTGAGCCTTCTCCCCATTTAGATAACAATCCACACAATTGTTTCATCTACCAAAGTGCATTATCATACATTTTCCAACACTGTATTCAATCTGCCATTTCTTTGTCCACTCTTCCAATTTGTCTGTGTCCTGCTGCAATCACATTGTTTCCTCAGCACTACCTATTCCTCTACCTATCATTGTACCATCCATAAACTTTGCCACAAAGCCATCAATCCCATTATCTAAACCACTGACAAACAATGTGAAAAATTGTGGTCCCAATACTGACCCCTGAGGAACACTACTAGTTACTGGCAGCCAACCAGAAATGGCCCTTTCTATTCCCACTCACCGCCTCCTGTCTGTCAGCCATTCCACTATCCATGCCAGTATCTTTCCTGTAGTGCCCGGGGATTTTATCTTGTTAAGCAACCTCATATATGGCACCTTATCAAATGCCTTCTGGATATCCAAGTAAATGACTTCCACTGACTCTGTTTTGTCCACCCTGCTTGTTATTTCCTCGAAGAACTTTAACAGATTTGTCAGGCACGATTTTCCTTGATGGAAGCCATGCTGACTTTGACTTACTTTATCATTAGTCTCATCCTAAATAATAAACTCCAACACCTTCCTGACCACTGAGATTAGGCTAACTGGCCTATAATTTCCTTTCTTTTACCTTCTTCCCTTCTTAGAGTGGAGTGACATTTGCAATCTTCCAGTCCTCTAGGACCATGCCAGAATCAAGTGGTTCTTGAAAGATCATGACCAATGCATCTGTTATCTCTTCAGCAACCTGTCTCAGGACTCTGGGATGCAGTCCATCTGGTCCAGGTGACTAATCCACCTTAAGATCTTTGAGTTTGCCTAGCACATTTTCCTTTGTAATAGCAATAGCACTCATTCCTGCTTCCTGACACTCACGGACTTCTGGCACACTACCAATGCCTTCTACAGTGAAGACAAAAGCAAAATACCCATTAAGTTCATCTGCCACCATTATTACCGCACCAGCATAATTTTCCAGTGGTCCAATATCAACTCTCACATTCCTTTTACTCTTACAGAGTTTCACCAACTGAGTCCCTGCTCATTCAACCAGAGACAACCACAATCTGGATGTATATTAATGTTCTTCCTATCAGGTCTAAATCAGGCAACTCCTCTGCAGAGTTGACTCAGCTGCTCTGTTGCAATTTTAAAACACTTTAAGGGCAACGAGAAGTGGTCAATAAACACTACCCTGCCCCTCAATGGCAGTATCCTAAGAATTACTTTCTGTAATAAAATCTGAAAATGTGAGGGGTAACCTGATCATCCATTCAGAACAAAGAGGTTAAAGACCAAGTCATCATGTAAACAATGAGCCAGAGCTGGGCATGATCAAATGGTTCAACATTTACTACATCTTCTGGGGTCAAGGAAATCTCCCAAATTTGCAAAAATTAGACAGTTGTAACCATCCATGTGAAAATGGTAGTGTGTTCCCAAGATTCATCAGAATTTGTGCATACATTGAACAGCAATCAAGACTCTTAAGTCAGTGATCTCCTGTAATTCCATAACCCCTCCTCTGCTTTTCCATTCTCCCTTCTGGCCCTGCTTTTAGCCCTTCTCTTCTCTTCACCTGACTATTACCCCTCTGGTGCCCCTTCTGCCCTTTCTCCCATGGTCCATTCTCCTCTCCTATCAGATTTCTCCTTCTTCAGCCCTTTACCTTTTCCACCTATCACCTCACAGCTTCTTACTTCATCCCCACTCCCCTCCCACCTATCTTCTCCATCACCTGGCTTAGCCTTTCATCTTCCAGCTTGTACTCCTTCCCCTCCCCCTTTTTCCAGTCCTGATGAAGAATCGAGGCCCAAAACATCATTGATTTATTTTCTCTCCAGATGTTGCCTGAGCTATTGAGTTCCTCCAGCATTTTGTGTGTGATTCTCTGGATTTCCAGCATCAGCAGAATCTCTTGTGTTTATAGCCAATATGTGGAGTAATACTGCCATGCACTGTGAACTCGCACTGTTATTTCTCCAGCTAGATTTGGCCAGATATACATCCCAGATGTTGAAGTGAGCAGTCGGCCAACACTGCTTACCACCAACCTCAACAGAGATTTCCCACAGCAATGCTCCCACCAAGAAATTGTGCAAAACACTGAAAGACTTTTTCACGGGAGAGCCTTCAGCTCTGACAAGTGACATTAGCTGGGACAGTCAAAAATAGATTAGCTCATAAAATCATGAAAACTGACAATACTCAAGATACACCTGAGGCATCTCCTAGAGTTGAGAGGTGACTCATTGTCAGAAACATCTAAATAATTTTAGAAAATTAGAATTTTTAAACAAAAATCTGAATTACATATCACTGTAGATATTTTGAATAAATTCTTGGAAATGTTTTTAATCTTTTAAATTTATGAAGTCATCTGTGAGAACATAGAGCAGAGAACAGGTCATTCAACCGACAATGTTATGCTGAACTATCTAAACACAAAATCAAACAATAAACAGCAAAAAAAGACCAAACACATGCAAGAATCATTCAGAAGGTAAGGACGCACGGGATCCAAGGCAACCTTGCTTTGTGGATCCAGAATTGGTTTGCCCACAAAAGGCAAAGGGTGATTGGGGATGGTTCATATTCTGCCTGGAGGTTGGTGACCAGTGGTGTTCTGCAGGGATCTGTTCTGGGACTCCCCCGCCCCTTTGTGAATTTTTATAAATGACCTGGATGAAGAAGTAGAAGGGAGGGTTAGTAAGTTTGCTGATGACACAAAGATTGGGGGTGTTGTGGATAGTGTGGAGGGTTGTCAGGCCATCGATAGGATGCAGATCTGGGCTGAGAAGTGGCAGATAAGTGTGAGGTGGTTCATTTGGGAAGGTCAAGTTTGAAGGCAGAATATAATATTAATGGTAAGACTCTTGGCAGTGTGGAGGATCAGAGAGATCTTGGAGTCTGTGTGTATAGGACACTCAAAGCCGCTGTCCAGTTGACAGTGTTGTTAAGGTGTGTGGTGTGTTGGCATTCATTAACTGTGGGATTGAGTTCAACAGCCCTGAGGTAATGTTACGGCTATATAAGATCTTGGTTAGGTCCCACTTGGAGTATTGTGCTCAGTTCTGGTCACCTCACTACAGGAAGGATGTGGATACTATAGAGAGAGTGCAGAGATTTACAAGGATGTTGCCTGGCTCGGAGAGCATGCCTTATGAAAATAGGTTGATTGAACTTGTCCTTTTCTCCTTGGAGTGACAGAGGATGAGAAGGTGCTCTGCACAGCGCCATCCAGAGACAGAGAAGCAGCTTCAGCGGCAGGTTGCTGTCAATGCAATGCTCCTCAGACAAGATGAAGAGATCATTACTCCCCAAAGCCATTCGGCTCTACAATTCAACCACCAGGGGCAAGACATGTTAAAGTGACGGGGTTAGGACTGAGCTTAAGTTACCACTCAATGCACTTTAGTAAACTCTTTAAGAACTTTTTAAAAGCTATTTATTAATGCTTTTTGGGAGGGTGATTTTAGATGCATATCATATTTTTACTGAGTTAAATACTGTATGTAATTAGTTTTGCTACAATAAGTGTATGGGACACTGGAAAATGTTGAATTTCCCCTTGGGGATGAATAAAGTATCTATCTATCTATCTATCTATCTATCTATCTATCTATCAATCTATCTACCTATCTATCTATCTATCTAAGATGATGAGAGGCATTAATAATGTGGATAGCTTTTTCCCGGGCCTGAAATAGCTAAAACGATGGGGCATAGCTTTAAGGTGCTTGGAAATAGGTACCAAGGGGATGTCAGGGGTAAGTTTTTCACCCAGTGAGTGGTGGGTGCGTGGGATACACTGCCAGCAATGGCGGTGGAGGCGGATACAATAGTGTCTTTTAAGAGATTCTCAGATGGGAACATGGAGCTTAGAAAAATAAAGGGCTATGCACTAGGGAAATTCCTTACAGTTTCTAGAGTAGGTTACATGGTCGGCACAACGTTGTGGGCTGAAGGGCCTGTACTGTGCTGTAGATGTCTGTTCTATGTTCTAATTCCTCCTACCTACACCATGTCCATATCCCTCCATCTTCCTTACATCCATGTGCCTATCCAAACGTCTGTCAAACTCCTCCAATGTATACACCAGAAGATTTTATATATAAATGGGAATCTAAATGGATACGGGAAAAGAAAGAATCTCCTATATTAAAACATTTAATTGACTTATGGAATAAGATAAATGTTGATGATGAGACAAAGAAATCTTTATTAGCAAAGAGATCTTTAATTCAAAATAGACTTATTCCTTTTACAATGAATAATCAACTTTTATATAATTGGTTTCAAAAAGGGATTAGATATATAGGAGATTGTTTTGAAGGACGTATATTAATGTCATTTGATCAATTAAAGAATAAATATAAAGTATCAAACAATACTCTTTTTTGTTACTTCCAACTAAGAGCTTATTTACGAGAAAAATTAGGTCAATGTTATTGCCGAAATCTAATGAAATAGAAACTTTATTTCAAAAAGGAAAGATTAAAAATTTATTTCTTATATGTATAACTTGATTCAAAAACAGGCAATTAAACAAGGAGTCCATAAGTCAAGACAAAAATGGGAAAGTGACTTGAATATTAAAATTGAAGAAACAAATTGGTCAAGACTATGTCTTGATAGTATGACAAATCCAATAAATGTCTGGTTAAGATTAGTGCAATATCATTTTTTACATCAATTATATATTACACCACAAAAAATAAATAAATTAAACCCAAATTTATCCGATCAGTGTTTCCGATGTAAACAAGACATCGGTACTTTTTTTTACATTCTACTTGGTCGTGTTCTAAAATTCAACCTTTTTGGACAAATTTAAGAGTTTTATTGGAACAAATTACTGGAACACAACTTCCACATAATCCAATATTATTTTTACTAGGCGATATTGAAGGGATAAAACCAAAATCCAAATTGAATAAATATCAGAAAGAATTTATAAAAATTGCATTGGCAGTAGCCAAAAAGGCTATTGCAGTTACTTGGAAATCGGATACATACTTAAGTATAGATCGTTGGAAGAAGGAAATTTATGGCTGTATTCCACTTGAAAAAATTACTTACAATTTAAGAGATAAATATGAAACATTTTTGAAAATTTGGGGCCCTTATTTTCAAGAGACAGGATTAAATATATAGGTGCTCCGAAGATGAAATAATTGGTTATTTGGGGAAATAAATAAATATATATACTAAAGTTATTACGAACTCCATGGAGCACGTGGAGATCTTCTGATATCCAGGCACTCTTTCTTTCTTTCTCTTTTTTCCTTTCTTTCTTTCTTTTTTATATAGGGATGTTAGGGGGGAGGGGTTAAGGTATATTTTTTCTCTCATATATTTTCTTTTATTTCTGTAATTATTTGAAAACTCAATAAAAAAAAGTTTAAAAAAAACAACTCTTCCAATGTATGAGAGATATTAAGAAATCTTTGTAAATAGTCAATCTATTTAAAATCAGCAGCTTGGGTGTCTAACAACTATTCTTCCACTCAAACCTCTGTTATCATGGGGAGACGAGTATGCCTCCTCCTAGCTGGTGTGCTCTTCAGTTTTTGTAAGCAATTAGTTCAATTGTATGTTTTTTTTTTGTTGATCCCCATGTTAATCTCAACATCATTAGAACAGTGTAGAGGGGCACTGAACTGCTGACAGCAACAAGAGTAATTCTGTGGTAAACCACACATGCAAGAAAATTCTAAAGTTGATGTCAGTTTTATGGAGTAATAATTGTGAACACTGATAGTCTCACTATCATTACCACTGCCAAATCCACGTTAACAACTTTGAACAGCTGACTGAAGACTAACAGTTGACTGAAGACTTATCCTCGTTATCAATCCAATACAAGCCGATTTCGTTCCACTGAGCAGAATTTGCAGGAAAATCTGAGAGATAAATTTTCTTGGGTAAACTTGCTCAGTTGACCAACATACTGCAATGCTTTGCTTTTTCTGTGGAAAAGTGTTTAAGTCAAACATCTCACAGCCAGGCTAATTATAATAAACAAACTAAGGGAATCAGAGGAACGGAGTAGGGTTGAGGTACAGGAGCTGTGATCTGATTGGATAGTGTACTTGACCATGCCTTCTCTGTGTTCACCAAAGGAGAGTTAATTTGAAGAGTAACACACAAAAATGCTGGGGGCACCCAGCAGGTCAGGTAGCCCTTCTACAGAGGGATAAACAGACAACATTTCGGGCTGAGAACCTTCATCAAGACTCTCAGCTCAAAATGTCAACTCTTTATTCTATCCATTGATGCTGCCTGATCTGCTGAGTTCCTCCAGCATTTTGTGTGCACTTCTCTGGATATCCAGATTCTGCGGAATCCATTGTCTTAATATATTGTTTCAATATATTTTATTTTGCCGTGTTGCTCATATGAGTCCATGGAATAGAATAGAGATGGTGTTACTGAAATATATTAAGTTATGAGGGTTTTCCTAGACAAGGTAGATAGTTTTCCTGGTGGGAAGAGTACAGAACCAGGGAGAGGGGTCTTTAGATAAAGAATCAGTTCCTCGTGAATGAGCCAAGAAGGAATTTAATCTCCTAGAGGCTTGTGAAAGTATGGAACTTTCTGCTCTAGTTAGTTGTGACACTGAACACAATGAAGTCAGGGTTGAACAGATTCCTGGTCTATGGGGGAGTCGAGGGTAGCAAGTCTGTAAAGACAGGACATATCCTGAACTAAGAGCAGAACAATTTAAGAAGGATCTGAGGGGCAATAGTTTCCGGAAGATAGTGGGTATATCCAAATTAGCAGAGGAAGGTATGATTATGACTTTTAAAAGAAACTTAAGTAGGAACATAGATAAGAAAGGTTGGGGTGGGCTTGGGTCATCCTGGGCAAGATGGGACTGGCTCACATAGATAAATTGCCAAAGACAAATTGGGCCAAGGGTTCTGCTTCCATACTCCATGGCTCTATAACTCAGGGGTTGTATATATCTGTGGAGCTGAGCCAACGATCAGATCAGCCTTGAGGTTAAGGAATGGTATTACAAGTTGAAAGGGCTGACTCTCTGATTCCTGCTTCTTATGGGTTCAAAGGTTACGGGGAACTGTGGATCTGAAGCCAACATTGGGTTGGTCAGTCTGATGAAGGAACTCAGCACTAATGCAGGGTTCTGAAACTGAAATGTCATTGCTTCCTTCCCCTCAAAGATGCTGCTCAACCTGCTGAATTCCTTCAGCAGGTTGTTTGCTACTCCAGTTTCCAGTGCTTGCAGTCTCTCCTTTCTTCAGATTAATCAAGGTACCAATGAAACATAACCATCACTTTAGCCACAGATGGTAGGCTAGCTGTAGGGGGCCAAGCAACCTCTTCCTGCTTCTTTTTCTTATGAGTTTGGGCTAAATGTGGAGCTGAGGCCAAAATCAGATTAGTCGATGGTAACCATCGGATAAGCTGTGATGTCCACGGGTGGTAGAGCAGGCGCAAGTGGGCTCCTATTCTTCTCCTTCAACCCAATCCTCTAGAAGACTATTGGATGAGGGTCCTAGGTCCCGTGTGTTGACTTGCTCTGGGTTTTATGTCGTTGCAGGGAGCAGCTCTGGACACCAAATGAGGGGAGCCAAACCCGCGGCTATGCAGTGCTCCTGGAAGGCGGTGCTGTTGCTGGTGGCCGCCTCGTTGGCCGTGCAGTACACTGCCATCCGGACCTTCATCGCCAAGCCTTTCGCCATCTGCCGGGTGGCCAAGCAGCGGGGCGGCTGTGAGCCGGGGATGGGCGCCTCCTGCCAGCCGAGGCTGGGGGAGGGGGAGGAGGAGGAGGAGGAGGAGGACGGCGCGAGGAGCCGACCGGTCAGCCACATCCTGGTGCTGGCCACCACCCGCAGCGGCTCCTCCTTTATCGGGCAGCTGCTGAACCAGCACTCGGACACCTTCTACCTGTTTGAGCCGCTCTACCACGTGCAGACCAGCCTGATCAACACCAGCCTGCGGGTGCGGCCCCCCGCCAACGGCCGCCGCCTGCTTCTCGGCGCCTATCGCGACCTGCTGCGGGGCCTCTTCAGCTGCCGCCTGCATGACCTGGAGGCCTACATCCGGCCGACGCCCGAGCAGCACAGCACCCAGCGCCTGTTCCGCCGCGGAGCCAGCAAGGCGCTGTGTTCGCCGCCCGTGTGTGCCGCGTGGCCCTTGGGAGGGGAGAGGGCTGAGGCAGCTGCCGCCAGCGAGCGCTGGGAGGAGGGCGAGTGCGTGCGCCGCTGCGGGGCCCTCAACCTGACGCTGGCGTCGGGAGCCTGCCGCCAACGTCACCACGTTGCCATCAAGACGGTGCGTGTGCCCGAGGTGGGCGACGTGCGCGAGCTGCTGGAGGACCCGCGCCTTAACGTGAAGGTGATCCAGCTGGTGCGCGACCCCCGCGCCATCCTGGCCTCGCGCATCGACACCTTCCCCGACAGCTTCCGCGCCTGGAAGGTGTGGCGGAACAGCGGCCGCAGGCCCTACAACCTGGACGCCTCGCATCTCAGCGCCACATGCGGCGACCTGCTTCGCTCGGCCGCCACTGGCCTGGCCCGACCCCACTGGCTGAAGGGCCGCTACATGCTGGTCCGCTATGAGGACCTGGCCAGGCGGCCCGAGGAGAAGGCGCAAGAGATCTATCGCTTCCTCGGCGCCTCACTCGATGCCAGCGTGAGGAGGTGGATCCTCAACAACACGAGGGGCGCCGGCGCCTCAGGCAACCATAAGTACGCCACGGTGAGGGACTCGGCCGCCACTGCCGAGGGCTGGAGGCTCAAGCTCACCTTCGAGATGGTGGAGCTGGTGCAGGATATCTGCAACCTGACCCTGGTGCAGCTCGGCTACAGGATGGTCAGCTCGGTCGAAGAGCTCCGTAACGTCTCCGTAAGTCTGGCTGAAGATAGGACCTTTTTGCCCTATTTGTAATCAGGAATAGTTTGTGCCATTTGGTGATATATTTTTGATATCTATTCTATATATAATATATAAATATATATGAACTGTTCTTACGTTGTTGGGTAAGTTTCCCCGTTCGCACAGGCAGACACACACACAGGGTTGCCACTCAGGGTGCTAGCTATATGGAATTTGCTGCCAGAGGAGGGAGTTCTGGCTGGTACGACGACATTTCGATGACGTTTTCCCAGATGTTGGGCAATCAAGAATTAGAAGGCATGGGTTTCGGGCGAAAGGGGAAAGATTTAAGAGGAACCCAAGGGACAATATTTTCACCCAGGAGATGTCCCATATATGGAATGAGCTGCCAGAGGAGGTGATTGAGGCAGGTACATGAAAATGAAATGTGTCGTGGGATGTGGGCCATAGAGGACCAGCTTAGATAGACATCTTGGATCAGTAGGGACCAGGTGGTCTTAAGTGATTACTTCCGTGCTAGATGATTCTATTTGGATAGGTGTACAGATAGGAAAGGTTAGAGAGATATGGGCCAAATCTGGGCAATTGGGACTAGCTATGGTTGCCATTTTTGCCAGCATGGATGAGTTGTGCCAAAGGGCACGTTTCCTTTCTCCACCCTAACTCCTGTTGAAAGTATCTTTAGAGGCATTGATCACTTCTCATTACTATGGATCACCTCACCAAATGATTCATCTGCATTGTCCAATAATTCTTGATTGCAATCATTCACCCTATCCTTTCCCATCTGCAATATGTGTACTATGACTAACTAGATTCCATCGTCAATATTCATTCCTTCATCACTGCTGGACGCAGTGCAGTGTGGACAACAACAGTGTGGCCTCGGTGCAGTTATCACGCTGGGCCTTTATTCCATTCGGTATCACTCCATGCCTACTTTCACAGCGTCTCCCAAACCCACAATCTACAGAGTCCCTGCAGAAGGACAAAAGATGCACCGGGATACAACCAACTACATGTTTCCCTCCAGGCTGTCCCGTGTGGTGCACATGATCCTAAACTGGGAATATATCATTATCACCGACTCTCAGTCGTAAAACTTTCTCCCCTAGAGCACTGCAGGACTGGTGTTCATTCCATCAATTAGGAATTTGCATTATTTTTGTTAGTGATGATAACATTATGTAAATCAATAAATAAATGGTAATGTTTGCAAAGAATTGGGGACAAGAAATATTTCAGTCTTGCTTTGATTTTCTCCATGACTTGCCTGCAGCTATATTCTGAAGATTAATCCATGCTGACTCCAAAATGATCAGTACAGTTGGCAACCCTAACGTGCACACAAACTTTCAAATAATTCCTGCTGATAGAAGTAAGTTGTGGAGTCACAGGAGATTTCCAGAGAGTTTCTTGGACATGGTGAAAGCTCCAACAATTTTACAAAATATCCCGACTTTTTAATGTGGGTGAATGTGTTTATTAAAAATGTGAAATATTTGAATATTTTTAAATGCATTGTATCTTTCTAAAATGTCAAATGATCTTGAAGAAATCAACATTGAAATATTTTTAATACACCAGGAAGTTTCTCGGATTTCTAACCCCCAACCCCTGCAATGCTCTCTAGGTTTTGGTCAATTATTTTGTACATTGTATTAGAGTTCGTGCCAAACAAATAGTTCAAGTAATTGTGCCTGGGGACTCTGCTGAAGAACCAACCAGTCATTTTAAATAATGTTGAGGGGAAACCTCAGATTTGGCCAGTGTTGTCAAGTATGTTAGCACACAACGTGCTGGAGGAGCTCAGCAGGTCAGGCAACATCTGTGGAGAGGAATAAACAGTCACTGTTTCATGCCAAGTCTCTTCATCGGGGTGAAGTGTCTCAGCCCAAACGTGGACTGTTTATTTCTCTCCATAGATGTTGCCTGACCTGCTGAGTTTCTCCAACGTGTCTGTGTGTGTGTTATTCTGGATTTCCAGCATCTGCAGAATCTTTTTTTTTGAGTTTCTGTCAAGTATGTTATCCATTTGCCACATGTGGCTGATTGACTATCCAGACATGTGGAATGTTGTATTAGATTAGTCAATAACAAGTGAGCAACTGCCACCATTAGTGCATGCTATCTCAGTGTTCCTTTGCATGGGGTATGCATGCAGATATTGATAATTTTTCTGTGCCTTGTTGTCAAAAGTAAGTAAGATACTTACACAAAGTGTGCAAGTGCAACTTGATCATTGTGAATGCTTCACATTCATCACTGACAGGAGCTGGAGATTTTTCAGTTATCTGTGAGTTGCATAGACCTCTGTGTGTGCGTGTGTGTATGTACGTGGTGTGTATGTGGTGTGTATTTATGTATATGACTCTAAAGACAATTAGTTCATGTATTGGAGACACAAGTGACTGACTGCGGTTGCTGAAACCAGTCCGGATGAAGGTACTTGACCCAAAAGATCAAGTGTTAATTTGCCTGACCTGCTGAGTTTCTCAAGCATTTGGCTTGTTGCTAGCGTAGGTATTATACTTGTGGCCACCATCAGTTTCTACTTGACAACACTGGACAAGCACAAGCCGAGGTCTTTGTGATCTCATGTCACAACTGGCCAGTTGATTCGAGTTTGAAACTTTTCAAAGCACTGTGTTCCAATTTTGTTGCAACTCTCCGCACACTTCCTGGAGAAATTTCCCTGAGCTTCTGAAAAATGGTGTCCGATCTACAAAGGAATGAGACGGCGTGTGTTTTAATTGGTGAAAAGCCACAGAAATAATGTTCCAATAACGGAACACCTACTGATATTTATACTGAAAATGGATGACTGGAAGGTTTGTTTAGATGGCAGAGATGGACTAGAATATCCTGTGGCTTCTGAGTTGGAAAACCTGCATGTAAAGTATTAAATATTTCTTTAAAGGCAGTTGCCTGAAGAAATTAACTTGTGAACACCAGCTCTGAATAGACTGTGCTCTACTTCCAAAATGTAGTACCTTCACCTTTGTATCAGGAGTTGAGTGTTTACGTTCCAGTCCATAATATGAGCGGAAAATCGGGGGCAAACTCAGAGCAGCACGGACGGACTGTTGTCCTATGTAAGTGCTATCTTCCCAAGGCAAAATTAAACAGAGGATCAATATTTCAAGCAGATAACAAGTTCTTCCCAATAGTTATCAATACAAGTATGAGCCAATCATTTTCATGGAATTTCAGTGATCTTCCCCGGGGCAGGACAGTAGCGTAACAATTTACAGTCCCAGCAAAACCAGGTTCAATTCCAGCTGCTGTCTGGGAGGAGTTTGTACATTTTACTCATGACTGCATTAGTTTGTTTTTCCGGGTGCTCCGGTTTACTCTCACATTCCAAAGATGTAAAGGTTAGTAGATTAATTGGTCACTTGGGATTAATTAGGCAGCGCAGGCCTGTTACCGTGCTGTATCTCTAAATAAATACAAAAATAAATAACAAAGACTACATTTTTGAAGTATATCATTGGCTATGATGTATTTTGTGATACAACAGATGCTATATTAATGCAAGTTTCTATAATTCTATGTTTCTTGCGTTAGGAGCTGGAATTTGCTAGCCAGGGTGTTTGGAAGCTCGGCAGTAAAGAAAGTTAGTCCATATTTCCTACTGTTCACCTCCAGAAGTATAATTTAAACCTTATTGCATTGCCTATATGCTTTGGAGTATGACAATGTTCCTTGACACTAAAAGGGTTAAAATCTATCCAGCTGAAGAAAGCTGAGAAACTCGTCTTGAATGTGTGTCACCCTATGTTGCTTTGGATTCCAGAGTAGGTTATTGTGAATGGAAAATCAATTCCAAAATAAAGTCTTGTGTACTCTGTATTTTACACATTCTGTACGTGTACATTTCTCATCGGTGTATTTACATGCTGGAAGTCATTCATACGACCAACTGGAACAAATACAAATTCCTCTGTGGAGCTAGTGTGATATTTTGTTCAATGCCAATGCTTGTCTAGTCACTTTGCATGCATCTCCTTCTGAGACCTACTGTCTTCCCAAAGCTTACTCACAGCTTGCTCCAGTGTCCAATGCCATCCTGGTTCACAGTGTGGAGAAAATGGTGCTAGAGAATGATTACCTTCCACGTACCAATAAAAAGAGACAAAAATAAAGTTTCACTTGGAATTGTTGATTGCCAGACTCTCAAAAGTAATCAAATGCATATAAAAATCTATTTTGCTTGCTAGAACTTCATTGACCTAAACCTTTAGCAATAAAACTAACTGTTGTAGGAAGTCAGTGGGTCTAACTGCATCTCTGGAAGCAGACGGATGGTTGATGTTTCAGTTCAAGACCATACATCACAGGACATCACTTGACCAAGATCTTTTAACAAGTTCAGTCTCCACAAATACTGCCTGGCCTGCAGTGTATTTTCAGCTTTTTCTGTTTTTATTTCTGATTTTAATCATCTGCTTGACATTACACATGAAGAAAGGGTTATTGAACTGTAGTGAACTGGACCAATGAGTGAAGAAAGAGAAATAAGTTTTGAAGTTCTCCCTAGACTTTGGGGGAAAAAAAGCTAGCCTTTAAGATGAGATTTCACAACTTAAACTTAAATTGTTCTTGTCATGTTTTTCTGTGGAAAATGGATCATGGTCAATGAATAATGAAACAAATTTACTGATTATAATCTAGGTGGGAGGAATGTACATAAACTTCAACGAATAAATAGTTCTTGCTTTAGAAATCAGAAGACAAGTGACAGGAAAAAGTGAAAAGTTATTTTTGTATTTCAACTCACATAACAAAATCTTTTCACTAAATGACTAGAGGAGTTTGTTTCAAGGTTCTTTAAAACTGTTGAAAATTCAAAAATATGCACAGATAGTTCAGGGAGCATTTTGATCTTGACAAAGGATATAGTGCTTTTCTAACATATATGACAAAAAAAACTCTTCTTGGACTTAAAGCTGGGTACAAGTATCAATGATTTTATTGATTTTGATCTTGTTTGTGTTTTTTGGATGGATCATAGGTCCTAAAGTTATCTCTCTTTTTCACTACTGTTTGCACTGCCTCACTTATTAGTGGTTTAGGCTTACAGATATGTTCCAAGTATAATGTTAATACCAGTATTGACATGGTTTGATATGAAGATATGCACATGGGATTTAGTGCTGCTATTGTTTGGTTTCGGTTCAGTTTATTGCACAAGTCTGTGTACGTACAGGTGTACTAAAAAACTTACCTGCAGCAGCATCACAGGTACATAGCATCAGATAAGCAACATTCACCAGAAAAATATTCCAATCACAGCCCAAAATTTATTTAAACTGTATTCAAAGTAGACAGTCTGAAAATACTCGGCAGTTCAGGTAGCATCTGAGGAGGAGGCAGAACTGACATTTCATGTCGATGAACTTTAAGAACTGATTGAAAGGTCAGTAATTTGAAACATTACCTTCTTTCCTGCCAGAGTCACTGAGCACTTTCCAACACTTTGTGTATGCAGTTCAGCTTTCTGGCATCTGGAGTGTTTTATCTTTGTAACAACTCACAAATTCAGTAAATCTTGTGACTTATGAAGCTGCTTTCCTCTGCAGGCTGTATTTACTGTTCCAAATATAATAAAATGAAAATATGTAAAATAATATGCAAGTGTATAAAAGGAGATGAAAATAAACCAGTGTAGATTTACTGAATAATATGAACACCGAAACCATGGATCATTAAGTACTGCGATTAGTGCGTTATTGGTTAAATGTAAGACTGAAATTAGAATGTGGTATAAATGAGCATTAAATTGCCCCAATTTAAACAAAGCAAAAGGTTAAAATAAAAAAGGATTGAGAATAAGCTGGAAGGAATCAACAGGCAACTATGATCAGTGAGTGGAACAAATCATCTCCTGCTCAGTAGGTGTAATGAAAACATTATGCATGTGGTTGAAGGTCTACCAAGTGCTTCAACATACTTATATTTATGAGTTGAGAATGCAGTAGTTCCTTAAACTGACCAAATAATCCTCCTGAAATGGCAATTAATTTGACAAACTTTGAAATATAAGGTATTTTATCTTCCATGTTGTTCACAGACTAGACCCATTACTTAATGA
The DNA here is from genome assembly GCF_030144855.1 of Hypanus sabinus. NCBI lineage: Eukaryota > Metazoa > Chordata > Chondrichthyes > Myliobatiformes > Dasyatidae > Hypanus > Hypanus sabinus. The sequence goes on along the minus strand of NC_082712.1, from coordinate 169,701,034 downwards.
AAGGAACTTAAATGTCTTATTGCTGAGGAATTCATAATCTATTTTTCTTTCATTTAGAAAAGTGCTTGCTAAGTTCTGTTAGTATCATAACTGCCTTGTTTTGTCAGTGAATTATTGATACTTATCCTTCTAGGTGGGAAAATATAATTTGCGTTAACCAGGGGCCCACAGTAAACTTTGGTATGTGCCATTGCAAAATATTTTAAAAAATAAACCTGATATCTTTAGGCTGTGATTTGCTGCTCAGTCTGTTATCTACAATATAGATTTGCAGTTGGCATGGTTTTGTACTGCTTGGCTGCAAAACCAACTGCAGTGGCAAGATGGAACCTGGACGCACACAGACTGAGAAAATCTGCTCTTGGCTGGTAAGCATGGAATTTTATTTTATTATTGTAGCATGTGTTGGAACTGTAGATTTCTCAAAACATTTTAATCAATTCTGCATAAGCCTATGAAGTCGAACAGATCTCGAAGCAGATTTTCACCAGGTATGACAGAACAGTGCAATTATATTTCTTGCTGTCTCTGAAACAGTGTGATATCACCTCCAAAGGAGATGCCGTTCACTCCACACTCCGGTTACACTGTCACTTCTGGCTAAGCTACAAAACCTGCCAAGGAAAACAAAATTTGCTTTGCAAATTGTACAATACTCCCAACATTCGTGGTTTCATTTTGACTCATTATCTAATAAACACCACAGCATTAGCTTGTAATTGCCTCTACTACAGCTGGAGTGCATTTTCATTTGAGTGGAATGGGTTTGAGCCTTTCTCAGGTGGGACGCACTCTGATGTAGCCATTCTGCCCATCTGTACATCCTTACAAACTTTCACCTCCTAATGTAGAAGGTTCAAGTCCCAATGCACAGACCTGAGTGGCAGACTACATTGATACTGCATTGCAGTAATTTTTGGAGGCATTACATATAACACTACTACAGTACAAGCCATTCAGTACACAATGTTGTGCCAACCTTTTAATCTACTCTGCAATCAATTTAGCCCTTTTCTCCTACATAGCTCTCCATTTTTCTATCATCCATCTGCTTATTTTAAGTGTTCCTATCTGTTGCTTACAGGGCATTCCACTCATTCACCACTCTGTGTAAAATTGCAAAATCTTGCCTCTGAGAACTCCCCGATACTATCATCCAGTCACCTTAAAATTATGCCTCCTGGTATTAGCCATTAACAAAAATCTTGCCTCTGAGAACTCCCCGATACTATCATCCAGTCACCTTAAAATTATGCCTCCTGGTATTAGCCATTAACACCCTGGGAAAAAGCCTCTGGCTGTCCACTCAATCTAAGCCTATCATCTCTATCAAGTTGCCTCTCATCCTCCTTTGCTCTAAAGAGAAAGATCCTGGCTTGTTCAATCTATCCCAATAAAACATGCCCTCCAGCCCTGGCACCATCCTCGTAAATCTCTTCTGCACCTTCTCTACATCTTATAGGGAAAATTTCATGTGTGTTCTAACCATGGCTCAATAGAGCTGCGGCATTACCCCACAGCTGTGGAACTCAGTCCCCCTTTTGGACAGCCAAATCTGATCTTTCACACTCCAGTTGAATATCGAATGAGCACAACTCATTCCAAGCAAAATAGAGTAAGAATATATGACAGAGAATTGGATAGCACTTTTTAAACAACATGGCTATTTCTTAACATGACTTACAAGATCAGGCATAGGTTTTGTCCTCTTCAAATAGTGCCATGAGATTTTATATTTACCCAAGGCAACAGGCACACGTCATTCAAGGGCTAGTCCAGAAGAATTTTAACTCTGAAAGTATTGCTTTGGAGTGGCAATCTCGGCTTCTATCCTCAAGTTTCTGAACTGGTACGTACCTGTTATCTTGTGAATTCGGGGGTGAGTACACTAAGTGCAGAGATGCAGGAAGCATGCAGAATATGGTCAGGATTTCTGATCAGCATGCTTCTGTCGCCCGAGCAGTGCCACAACTAGTATTACCTCCCATGCCACTGTTGCCCAGTGACGCTCAGTTCTTCAAAATATATCTGCAGACTCTCTTCCGTACAGACCAAGCATTTTCTGCAGATGTAGGGGTTTTCCTGCTGGATCCAAATTAGCTGACAATAAACAGTCTGATTACCATTAATCAGTGTGCTTTTTGATTACAACACAAAAAGCCTGTATTAATATTTAAATATACAGTCGAGGGATCGTGGCCAATCAAAAATGATCACACAAAATTACGGGCAAAACACAATGAGCCAGCTTCAAAGTAAATTTATTATCAAATTACGTATATGTCACCATATATTATCTGAGATACGTCTTCTTGTGGGCATTCACAGTAGAACCAAGAAGTACAATGGAATCAATGAAAAACTACACACAAACAAAATCAAATGATCAAAAAGAAAACAGAAAATGCTGGAGACAGTCAGTGGGTCAGGTAGCATCTGTGAAGACTGAAACAGTTAATGCTTCAGTGGGAAGCATTTCTTCAGGCCTGCCTCACACAGTGAGTACCAGAGCATCATGGCTAATAAGATATTCGATGTCTGTCACTTGTGCTGTACGATAGGACCACACACTGCACATTGCTTCTGAAGTTCAGTTCCATTAATTTTAATCAAGTCACACTTCAGAAAAGTAGAGTTCAGCCTGCAAAGTCAAAGTAAAATTTATTATCAAAGTTCCACATAGTACCTTGAGATTCAATCATTTTGGGGGCATTTAAAGGAAAATAAAGAAATACATTAGGATTTATGAAAAAAGCTATCCGTAAAGAGTGGCAAGCAACAAGTGTGCAAACAAAGACAAATTGTGCAAATAAAAAGATACTGAGGACGTAAACAGTCTTTGAAGGTGAGTTTGTAGATTGTAGAAACAGTTCGGAGTTGAGGTGAGTATAGTTATTCATTCTGGTTCAGGAGCCTGATGGTTGAAGGTTAATAACTGTTCTAGACTCTGGTGGTCTGGGACCTAAGGTAGCAGTGAAAAAAAGAACATGGCCTGAATGATTCAAAGTTCAAAGTGCATTTATTATTGAAGTACATATACATTATACAGCCTTGAGACTTACCTCCTTACAGGCAGCTACAAAACGAGAAACCCAAAAGAATCTACAAGGGTTTAAGGGTTGGCACAGCATTGTGGGCTGAATGGCCTGTACTGTGCTGTATTGTTCTATGTTCTAAAAAACGCCAACAAACACCCAAAGTGCGGAGAGAGAAAAAAAAACAAATCGTGCAAACAATAAAAGTGAAAAAGTAGCATTTCGAACGAAACTGAGTCCTCAGGTGAAGCCGAGAGCAGACCCATAGTTCAACAATTAGCAGAGTAAACACAAGGACGCAGAGCAGCTAAAGCAGGCCCACAGCCAATTCAGCAACAAGTGGAGTAAATGTCGTGAAACAACGGTCAGAACCGCGCCGCTGGTCCCAACACCCTGCCTTTTCAAAATGGTGAGGGTCCTTGATAGTGGGTGCTGCCTCTTTGTGGCAGCTTTCCGTGTCAATGTGCTCAGTGGAGGGGGTGGGGGCTTTGCCTGTGATGGACTAGGCTGTGTCCACCACTTTCTGCAGACCTCTCCATTCCTGAACGTTGGTGTTTCCATACCAGGCTGTGATGCAGCCAGTTGGGCGCCTCCCTCTCACATCTCTAGAAGGTTGTCAATGGGTTGGGTGATTTGCTGAATCAAACGTCCAAATGTCGAGACACTGCCATTCCTCCCTTATTTGCTGGTCCCAGGACAGATCCTCTGATATGATAATGCCAAGGAATTTAAAGTTACTGACCCTCTCTACCTCAGATCCCCTCATGGACCGCCAGCTTCTTCCTCCTGTAGTTGGCAGTCAGCTCTTCGGTTTTGCTGATGTTGAGTAAGATGTTGTTGTGGCACCATTCAACCAAAGCTCCAATCTTCCTCTATATGTAGACATTATACACAGGTGTTTGGCATTTGCAAACCAAATGTCTACCTCGACCGTGATCCACTGGGGGAAACAAACCTGCTGAGGTCAAAATCTGAAAACTTATGGAAAAAACATTCTCTACAAAACCCCTTTCTGATCCAATCAGCTAATTAAAACCAGGACAGGAGGAGCATTTGGAATAGGTATGAGCTATGAAGAACTAGCAATCAGAAAATGCAAAGTACTCAGCAAAGCTGGCCTGTTCTGTTTGGGTAGCCTCCAACCTGATGACATGAACACTGATTTCTAAAACTTCCGGTAATGCCTCCCCATTCCCCATCCTCTTTTCCCTCTCTCACCTTACCTCCTTGCCTGCCCATCCCTGCCTTACCTCCCCCTCCCAGTTTCACCTATCACCTAACAACACACACAAAATGCTGGTGCAGCACAGCAGGCCAGGCAGCATCCATAGGAAGAAGCACTGTCGATGTTTTGGGCTGAGACCCTTCGTCAGGATCCTTCACTTATCACCTTGTGTTTTTTCCCTTCCCTCCCCCCACCTTTTAACTCTATTCCTCATCTTTTTTTCTCCAGTCCTGCCGGAGGTCTTGGCCTGAAACATCGACTGTACTCGCTTCCATAGATGCTGCCTGGCCTGCTGAGTTCCTCCAGCATTTTGTGTGTGTTGCTGTTTCTTTTAGGTCATAGCCAGTGCAAATAACACGTCATTGGTACTGTTCTCAGTGTGGAAGTTCAAAGGTTCGAAGCTTCATTTATTATTGAAGTATGTATCCACATACAACTCTGAGATTTACCTTCTCCAGATAGACACGAGACAGAGAAAGAACCCCCCCCCACATAAAACGGAACAAGAACATCATCCCCAAATCCCCCTCCCCAGCACAAAACACAAGAACAATCTCCAAATCCCCCTCTCCTCACACAAAAAAACATTAACCCTAAACGCCCTCCCCTTGCACAACAAAACTGAAAGGAATGGGTGAAAAAAAGACTGAGAGAGTCCACAGTCCAATCCAGAATGCAGAACCATAGTAACATCCCCCTCCATCATCGAGGAGAATGACACCACATGAAGAAAGAGGCCTACCCGCCTGCCACAACAAGCCACATGGGTGGCCCCCTCACAGATCCCTTCACCGGCAGCGATCAAAAGTACATGGTCAAAAGCAAGAACACTGTCTTTTCAGTGTGCAATAAATGCTGTAGGTACAGTAGTTAAACCAAGAGCTGTGAAAACAGTTTACTATTGAACTTTTTTTGAGAATTTGCCGTGCATTGAATTAGTTCAGGGTTTATTTTCATAATACAATACTTCAAAAGGTACTAACTGTCAAATACATGAAGCATTGTGAACAAAGCTATAATAGCTGTTTGTGTACAGATGCGTTATATTCTGCGGTATTCAATGCATTATAAAGCAGAGGATAATGCCCACAGTGAGAGATACTGCTCTTCCGATATCTGTCTATCTTTATGCCCCAACCTGTGAGAAATAGCAAGCGACTACACTGCTGATCAAAATTGCTCCACTATTCAGTAAGATCATGTCTGTTCTTGAGAAAGTCAATTTTTCTGTGCAGTAGACATAATATTGGATTCTCCGAGTGAACAAAAACCCGGCAAACCCAGCATTCAATAAGTTCATTTATGATGCAAACAGAGCCAATTGAGTTAGAGAATTGCAAAGATTTGGTCCTCCCTGCATAGTGATCTTCCCTCATTTCTGTGCTGCTGCCTGGTGATCCACTGGCAGATTCTAGAAATGGCCTCTTCGCACAATACCCATGAGAATCTTAATTGTAAGTTCAAAGTAAATTCATTATCAATGTGTATAGGTTGCCATATGCAACTGTGAGATTGGTTTTCTTTAGAGCATACTCAGGAAATCCAAGAAACATTATAGAATCAATGAAGGACCGCACCCAACAGGATCAACAAACAAATGTGCAGAAGACAACCAACTGTGCAACTATTAAAGGTAAAAAGAGAAGTCCATAGATGTGGGAATAGTTCAGTGATGGGGTGAGTGAAGTTATCCTCACTGTTTCAAGAGCCTGATGGCTGAAGGGGAATAACTGCTGTTGAATCTGGTGGTGGGTCCTGAGGTTCCTGGTGGGTACCTTCTTTCCGATGGCAGCAGCAAGTGGAGAACATGGCCTGGTTGGTGGTGATTATGGTTGTTTTCCTATGACAGTGCTCCATGTAGATGTGCTCAGTGATGGAGAGGTCTTTATCCATGATGGACTGGGCTGTATGCATGACTTTTTTGTAGGCTTTTCCATACAGGGGTATTGGTGATTCTATATCAGGCTGGAAGTTTGCCAAAGTTTTAGTTGTCATGCTGAATCTTCACAAACTTCTAAGGAAGTAGAGGTACTGGCTTGCTTTCTTCATAATTACACTTACATGCTGTGCCCAGGTCAGATCATCTGAAATGATAACACCAAGAAATTTAAAGTCGCTGATCCTCTTCACCTTGATCAGAACCGGCTCATGGTCATCTCAATTCCTCCTTCTGAAGTCAATAATCAGCTCCTTGGTCTGGCTGACGTTGAGTGAGAAGTTGTTGTGGCGATAAGATCATCTCCCATCCTTCTAAACACCAGTGAGTTCAGGGCAAAATCTCAATTTCCTTTCCTTGATCATTTGTAAATGTTTCAACACATGCTTGCGCTTGTCATTTCATAAAACTATAAGAAATGGGAGCAGAATCAGGCCATTTGGCCCATTGAGTCTGCTCTGCTATTCCATCCTGGCTGATTTATTTTCCCTCTCAACCTTATTCTCCTGCCTTCTTCCTGTAACCACTTATGCCCTGACTAATCAAGAACTTACGAACCACTGCTTTACATAAACACAATGACTTCCTCCACAGCTATCCGTGGAATTAGATGGTCTGACTTCCAACGCAACCAAAGGATCCAAAATATTTATTTATTTAGAGATACAGCACAGAATAGGCCTTTCCGGCCCAACAAGCTGCGCTGCCCAGCAACCCATCTATTTAACCCTCACCTACTCACAAGACAATTTTCAATGATTAATTAACCCACTAACCAGTATGTCTTTGGATTGTGGGAGGAAACCTATGTGTTCACAGAGAGGACATACAAACTCCTTACAGAGGAGGCCGGGATTGAACTCTGAACTCTGATGCCTGAGGTGTAACAGTGTCATGGAGTTTTGTTTGCTCCGAGTAAAGTTGTCACTGGTGAAGCACAATGTTAACTTGTTGGTGAAGCACAGTGCCAGAACCAGAATCAGGTTTATTATCGCCGGCATGTGTCATGAAATGTGTTAAGTTAGCAGCAGCATTTCAATGCAATACATAATATAGAAGAGAGAAAAAGAATTAAATAATAAATAAATAAAGAAGTCCACTTGCCAGTAGCAAAACAAAACCACTTACTAATCTATGAATCACACTTTTTCTGGTAAACGATCACACCGACTAATAAACTGTAACTTCCCTTTTGGAGTTCAGCTTTTGAACCAACTGTACGATCTGCCATTTTTGTAGTGTGAACTGAAGTCTCGAAGGTGCAGGATAGATGCGATGTGATGTGTACGGGTTGAATCAAGACAGTGGGGCCTGGGCCCAAGAGTGAGGAATGAGCCAATGTATGGACATTCTGGAGGTGCCTTGGAATCGAGGCAGCAGGGCCCTGGCCTGAGAGTGATGTTTAAACACTGACCAGATTAGAAAGGTTGGCTATGGGCCAAATAGAGGTGGTGGGGCCTAGGCCCGGCCTGAAAGTGTATCGATGCAGCAGGGCTCAGGTCTGAGAGCAAGGAACGACCCACTGTTCGGCCGATTTAAGTGCCGTGCCAGATTGAAAAGGTCAGGGTGTCAGGACTGGAGTCAAGGGATGGGCCAGAGGTCAGCTCACTGCTCTGTGAGGTTTACTCATCTCTGCGCTGAACTGAGGTTGTGGCCGGCAACTAACAGGCTCCTGGACCAGCTGTGATTGGCTTCATGGCTGTGAACTACAGTTCTGAATGTTGTTTGCACAGTTTGATTTTTTGTTCTGTATATTGGGTGTTTGTCTTCCTTTTTTAATTGGTTCTACTGGGTTTCTTTGTTTTGTGTCTGCCTATAAGAAGACAACTCTCAAGGTTGTATATAGTATACATGTTATTCCTCTCCGAGCCTTGTGGTGCATCAGGTGGCGACCTTTCTGTTTCTTTAGCATTTTTGTCTGTCTTTTTTATGATACCGAGTTGCTAGCTCAACGCTCAATTCAGCATGCCACTATACCACTGGCTTACAGTAGAGATACTAAGTTAATAAATGTACTTTGAACTTTGACTTTTGAATTTTGTACTGTGCTCTGATCAAAGTCTTGAAGGGTATTTCCAGTGGCTACCTGGGGAGCTGTCCTTTCTCATCATAGTTGACCACTTCATCCTCCAACAACATCTTCCCATTTTGGCCAGTTTTATTTGTCCCGACTGTTCCAATACAATCAGCTAATTTTCGGCAAAGCTACCTTTTTCTATTTCTTCAAAGTCAGTAAGCACCTTAAGCTCCTTCTACTTACTACTTAATGCTGTGTTTTATCTAATTATTCTGTCTCACATTTTATGACCTCCCCAACAATGCCTGCACAGGATCAATGGATCCATTCAGCTTAATACTTTATGCACCAATCTTACATGTCATGATCAATTTATTTTGAATTAATATAATTAGCTCTCAGGATACATCTATCCATATAATTAAGTCTTGCGCACGTGTCTTACAACCAGGGAGCTCAAGAATGTGCATGGAGATGGGAACAAAATTTGACATAGCATGAAGAACATATTTACCAAATTACCATTGAAAAAACCTGCCCTCAGGCCCAATATCCAGGCTGAAACCATCTCCTTATTTTCACTGAAATTTTGCTCCCTTTACATACCCTTTCCTGGGGGGAAAATCTGTTAGATCTAACAGCTTTAAGGATTTATCTTGGTGCTGCTGCATCTTTTAATTTAGATAAAGTTAGTGAATTGAGTAAGATTAGAAGAGGCAACTCTCCTAAAAAAGAAATAACAGATACTTCTCACAAACACGAGAATGTCTGCAGATGCTGGAAATCCAAGCCACACACATAAAATGCTGGAGGAACTCAGCAGGCCGGGCAGCACCTTTGGAAAAGAGAAAACATTTGACGTTCCAGTCCTGAAGTAGGGTCTTGGCCCGAGACGTTGACTGTTAACTCTTTTCCATAGATGGTGCCTGAAATGCTGAGTTTCCCCAGAATTCTGTGTGTGTGTGTTGTAACAGATACTTTTAAAAACTTTGATGAATTGCAATTTTCTTTACAGAGTTTTACAGAGATTTGGTTTACAAGACACAATTATTAAAACTATACAGACACTATATGACAACCCTACTGCTAGGATTAAAATCAATGGATATTTATCAAAAAGTCTTACCCTAGAAAGGGGCACAAGATAGGGTTGTGCATGATCACCGCTACTCTTCACATTATATCTGGAACCATTAGCTCAATACATCAGACAAAATGAAGATATCAGGGGAATTACTATTAAAGAGACAGAGCATAAATTGGCTTGTTACGTAGATGATATTTTGATCTATCTAGGGCAACCAACGTATTTTTTTTCTAAATTGATGCAATCCTTTGAACAATATGGTCAATTATCAGGATACAGGATCAACATAGTTAAAACCCAATTACTTTCATATTACTACAGCCCACCAAGAGAAATTGAAAGTAGGTATCCCTGGGCATGACACACAGAGTCTTTCAAATATTTGGGCATCATTATGCCAAAAGATTTGGCAAGATTATCAGAATGTAATCATCAGCCTTTATATAAAAAAATTACTGAAGATATGGCAAGATGGAACCTGATTCCTTTTTTCAGTCTCAGTTCAAGGATTGAGTCTATTAAAATGAATACACTGCCCAGACTGTTATATCTCTTTCAGACCCTACCAACAGAGATTAATCAAAATCAATTCAATGAATGGAACAAGATGTTATCAAGGTATATTTGGCAGGGTAAAAGGCCTAGAGTTCATCTCAAAAATTTGCAATTAGCAAAGGAAAAGGGGGGATGGGACCTACCTTCTCTTAGAGATTGTTATTTTGCAACACAGTTGAGAGCTGTGATATGTTGGTGCAACCCATCATATGACGCTCAATGGAAAAGCATTGAGGAGCGGGTACTTCCCATCCCCATACAAGCAATTTTGGCTGATAACAACCTGCAAAGGTATATAAATACTATGTACCATGGGTGAAATTGACTCTTAAAATATGGAAAATTACTATAAAAGAAAATAACCTAGAGGGAGATATTGCAATTCTTAAATAGTGTGTATATGACTCAGATTTTACACCAAATAAATTGGATGCTAGATTTAAGGACTGGACAGCTAAAGGAATAACAGTTCTTTGCAACATAATGAAAGAAGGAACACTGTTCAGTTTTAAATGCTTAAAGAGAAACACTTATTAGAAAAACAAGATTTTTATTGGTATTTACAGATATGACAATATGTTAATAAGATGCTTAAAAATGTAACCAAGGCAAGTACATGCTTGATAGAGCTATTTAGAAAAGCATATAATTCAGATAACGGTAGTAGAATCATTTCAAGCATATATAAGGGGTTGTCAAATCTTAAAACACATTCAACTTCATACATTAAAACAAAATGGGAGAAGGAAGGAGGGATAATTATATCTGAGGAAGAATGGACAACAGTATGGAGGTATCAATGGAAGTGTACCAGTTCACAGAAATGGAGGGAGTTTGGATGGAAAAACTTGATAAGATATTTTGTTACACCCTCTCAGAAATCCCATTATGATCGTAACCTCCCTGTTTGCTGGAGAAATTGTGGAAATCAAAATGCATATCATTATCATATTTTTTGGGACTGCCCTGTTATCAAAGACTATTGGAGGGGGATACACAATGCCCTACAAGACATCTTTAAATGTGAAATACCCTAAGAGAGTAAGACCATATATTTTGGATATATACCTCAAGAATGGTTGAAAATAAATAAATATTTAATGAATATACTGTTGGTGGCTGGTAAAAAGACTCTTACTAGGAAATGGTCGTCACAGGAGAGCCCAACTTTAAGTGCATGGATGGAAATTACAATGGACATTTACAAAATGGAGAAGATAGCAGCATCTGTCAATCATAAGCTGGAACAATTTGATTCATACTGGGAAAAATGGTTTAACTACATAATGCCTCATAGGCCTAATTTTATTCTCACAAATCAATGAATATGTTGTAAAAAAAATCACTCCCTATTTGTACATAGTTTTTTTTCCTTTTGCTTGTTTTTTCTCTCCACACTTTTCTATAAATGTATACCTCAGATAAATACTATGTGGAGATTTGTGACATACATGATTATATGATATGTATGTACAATGTCTGAAATACATCTTATAGAAATGTTTGTTTGATGATGAACTTCAATTAAAAAAAATTACAAAAACAATGAAAGCTTTGATGAAAACTGACTGGGCCCATGTGGTTGGTATGGACACTAGCATGAAGGATCTAAATAAAGTATCTGAAAAGCATGGCAAGAAAGTAAGGTTGGAGTGGCATAAAATGCAGATACTGGGCCACATCTTACAGAGGAACAATAAATGGAACTCGAAGCATTTCCTCAATAATTGCTATCAGATTCTTGCATAAATGTAGAATTCCCCTATCTTTTCTGGGCTGCACTCTGACTAAAAAATTATTTAAGTAGTTCAGTATTTTTAAACTTACAGTAATTTTTAATAAAAATGTTTAAATATAAATTGTTTTTGATAGCGCATTTTCACAGGCTTTCTGAAATACTCTTTTTTTGACAGTCAGCTTAGAACACAGAACAATGGTGTACAAGATCTCTGAGGATTGTCACCTTGTTATGTGGGAGAGCCCTATGAGGTCCTGAGATTCCGAGAAAGCGATGCCGTCTGGAGGTTCGTCATCTGGCGGTAAGATCCAGACAAAGAGCGATCGAACCGAGATCTCACTGGCAAGGGTGGCGGAAGTGATGACACATCACAACAGCAGTGAAGGCAGAGGGGTGAAGGGTTCCCAGCTGTCTGGACCCTGACTTTGATCTGTCAAGGACCACGTGGTGGCGGTCCGTGCATCAGCCTTCTCACGTTAAACAAAGTCAGGCACAGATGTTCTTCGTTAAGGGAATCCACCCAAACATCCAGGTTATGCGGATCCCAGATCAGACTCTACAGCCATCTGACGATCCACCGATAGACAACCCACTTGGAGAATATCATACTCAATTCAGGTGATTGCACTACTGTACAAAAACAGGTCCTTCATCCCACAATGTCCATGCTGATCATGAGGCCAGTTTAAACTAATGCCACCTGCCTGCACATGGTCCCCAATCCTCCATCCTCTGCCTATTTATATGCCTGTCTAAATACCTCTTGATGCACCAACAATAACTCTGAGACGTGGGTTAAGGTAGGCTTTTATTGGCTGGAAGAAAGCACAAGCAGCAAGTGACCATCACACAACATCCTGGAGACTGAGGAAGGGTCAGTGGCTCCAATCGCCTTTATACCGGGGTCTGTGGGAGGAGCCACAGGAGCAGTCAGCCGGGGGGGGGGGGGGGGGCGTGTCCAGACAGGTATATGTAGTTCACCACACCTCTTAAGTGTAGCTTTTGTTAAAATGACTCTCAAAGACTTTTTTCAGCTGAATTGTGGGCAGGACTTGGTCTGAACTACTCCAAAGATGTTACTTATATAGGGAAATCTCATCAGTCATGTAGGGCATCCAGTAAGTGTTGACGTGGTAGTAGATAGTAGCAGATTTTACAAGAAAATGTGCTAGTCCTTTAAGAATAGAGAGCATAGAACATTACAGCACAACATAGACCTTTCGGCACAGAATGTTGTGCCGACCTTTTAACCTACTCCAAGATCAATTTACCTTCACCAGGACCATAACCTTGTCGTGGTTTGGAGGCTTGTGTGCCTCAATGGCCCAGAAAGCTAGGTTGGCTGGAGTAAAATCCTTGCACTTTGGCTCTTGTTAGGGTCACTCATGCCGAACAGGTCAAAGGGTAGAGGCAAGACTAAGAGTGGTCCTCCTGTCCTCCAGATTTGGGGGTTCACCTCAGGCTAACAACCCTGACTGAGCAAAAACATTGTTATTGGAAAAACAATGAAGAATCCTTAAAGGACCCTCATTACTACCCTAAATGCCAGCAGTGTAATGGGCAGTAAAGTAGGTAGGTTCAATTTAACCCTTTCCTCCCACATAACCATTTTGCAATATCCATATACCTAAGAGTCACTTAGAAGTCCCGAATTTATCTGCCTCTACCGCCACCTCAGCAACACGTTCCTTGGACCTGTGTAAAAAAAATAACTTTTCTGTTACCCCCCCTATACTTTCCTCAAAACATCTTAAAATTATGCCCCCTTGTATTAGCCATTGCCACCCTGGGAAAAAGTCTTTGGCTGACTACTCAATCTATGTTTCTTATCTCATACATCTCTATTACACCACCTCCCATCTTCCTTTGCTCCAAAGAGAAAAAGCTTTAACATAAGACATGCTCTCTAATCCAGACAGCATCCTGGTAAATCTCCTCTGCACTCTCTCTAAAGCTTCCAACATCCTTCCTATAATGAGACAACCAGAACTGAACACATGGGTGAAGGTAGATACATTTTTAAGTGATCACCTGATTGAGTGCAATGGGGAACTGGCTCAGAAGAGGAGTTGACGTCCAGTGCAGATCTGTTGTGACCATAGTGAAAGGCAGGGTTAAGGGGCCATGTTTCTTCCACCTATTCCTATCTTTTTGTGTTCTTGTGATACTCAGAGGTAGCTCATACTGTACTTATCACAAAAATCAGTGGAGAACACACAGGCATCTTACTACCGGCAAGAAATTTTTGGACATTAGCACAGTGCTCCCTCTCATTTCAAGTAACACCTTGTCAGATCTGCTTTTCTGCTGCTTTCCCAGTAACTCAACATCAAGTGATACTCAATTTGCAGAAACAATGAAATTTGATTGGTTTCTCACACCTTACAGATTGAATTTCTCCATGGAGATTTCTTTATAGGGTAATGATCAAAAGTAGATTTGTTGGCCAACTTTTTTTAAGTAAATGGAACATATTTTATCTAAGTTATTCTTGCTGTGTCGACTTTCTTCCCACCTCCGTGAACATTTTTGTGCCCTATGGATACAAAGTAACCGGCTGTGGTGGTGTAGTGGCATCCACACTGGACTTTGAGGCAAGTGGTCCTAGGTTCGAATTCAGCCATCTCCTTGCACTCTTTCCATCCGTCCTGAGTTGAGCGTCAAGCTAGCAACTCGGCCTAATACAAAACAGACAAATACTAAAGAGAAGGCAAGGTTACTAGTCAATGCGCCACAAGGCGTGGAGAGGAAAAAATGGATGCAAAGCACATGCCTGAGATTTGATTATACTTACAGGTGTATCCTGAGTGTTAAATGTAAAATTGTAAAAATAAACTAATCATGTAAGATTAGTTCAGTAACCATTAAACATATTTAATTCATTATTTTGGGACAAACATCATAATTTCAATATGGACATAGTTCTGGAAAATGAAGAAAAAATTGTTTCAAAATTACACTGTTAGTATGAATATTTGAGAGTTAACTGTTCAAATGTTCTCATGAGCTGGTCATTGTCAGTGCAGTGCCTGTAAGGATATCCACACTTCCCCTCAATAAAAAGAATCTGTGTTTATCAAGAAATACATAAAGTAGTAAACTATTAGTATCTAACCTGCTTGTTTTACAAATAACAGAGCATTCACATTCATCCTTGTGAATGAACTACTTTTTGAAAACTATATTTTCACTCAGTGGGCTGAATAGGCTAATTCTGCTCTTACGCCTTATGTCTTATGGTCTAAAGTTAGTACTGGCTGGTTCCCAGATATTTCTGTGGGGAAGCTGGGATTAGACAGAGCAGCAGAGCATTTTCCCATCTATTCCTTCCAAACATTTCTCCATGGAAACAGGATGAGCAGCATACCATTGAGGAGTCAGGGATTTGGGACTCATCCAAAATGTAGAATTGGCAGTCTAGTCCATTGGAGTAAATTCCACATTCCCTCCTGCTTGTCTTCAGGCTTGCTATTGATTTAGGTTTTAATCCTTTAGTTCAGTAACTCAAACTCTGGATCTCTAAATTACTTAATTCATTTCCAGTAATGTAACAATTTTCAAGTTAAGATACTGTGATCAAGTTTGGGGATGTGTGATGAATTGAAAAGACTCCAATGATTGAAAATAATAATTAGAGACAAAGGAAATACAGTAGAATATATTAGAACCTCAAGAAATACTAAATAAAATCTAAATACAAAATTTGTTGACACAACCAAGGCATTAAAAAAGTAAGGCAACATCAAAGTTGAAGGACAGGAGAATGTGGCAATGAATGGACTTTTTTTTCAGATTGAAGTGATTTAGCATAATGCTTCCAGGGATTGATTTGTGATTTCGCTTATTTTCAATATGTATAAATTATAGTTTTACCCTGAAAAAAGATTCTGGCCCAAAACATTGACTGTTTACTCTTTTACATAGCTGCTGCTTGATCTGCAGATTGTCTTGTGTTTGTGAATTGTAGTTTTTCATTGATTTGTGTTCTGTGGGTTCCAATCACTCCATTGAGCCTCTTCTTTCAATAAGTTCATGACAGATCTGATTATATCTTTACATGTACTTTCCTGCCTGACCTGGATATCATTTCACCCCCTTTTCGACAATCACCCAACCTCTGCCACTTCCTTTTTTTTGAACCAATGTTTGAAACGTCTTAAATCTTTTGCAATACACAATCCTTCAGTTTTTCATTTCCCTTAGATTATGGACAATCTGCCATACAACACATGCACCTTTCCACTGAAGACTTCAACAGCCACATAAAATTCCAGAAGAAAAAATATCTCCCCACATAAAACAAAACCTACACATGTTAGAAATCTTTAAAAAAACACCAAAGGCTGAAAATACTCGTGGAAACAAGAGAAATTAGCTGCTCAAGTCAAAGAAAAAAATGCTGGTTCAAAATTGCAGGGACATTTACAATGGATACGACAAAAAGATTAAGAAATTCTCTCTACATTGTATTTGGATCTAGTATTGCTAAGGGGACATTCAGATAATTGGCTTAAAAAAACTCGTCAAAATCTCAGTAAAAGTGACATCTTAGATTAAATCAGGTTATGATTCAGCTGTCTCCAGCTTTCCTTTTCCTCTCTGTAGGCATGAACATGGCTTTGCTTGATGGATCACCATTAGAGATTGCAGGTAATTCAGCCAGTACTAGATATTGTCCCCATTCTCCATGGCACAGGTTGTCCTGACTGCTCTACCTCTAATTACTTGAGGTATAACAGAGGAAGGAGAATACATACAGATCAATCAATTATAATACACAGTATATTAAAACCTATCAGCCTTTTATCCAGAATTAAGTTTAAGTGGAGCGGCCATTGTTTGAGTGGACCAGTGTTGGACTGGGGAGCTGAGGCTTTGGCTCATCGAGACTTCAGTGAGGGAAGGTGAAGTCTGTAGGTAGATTCTTATTCTTCATTATTTATTCTTTCTTTCTTATTGCACATTTAGAGCAGTGGGAATGCTTGGCAGGATAGTGGGAATCTTCTCTTGTGGGATGTGGAAAGTCACCAGTGTCCCTGATGACTACACTTGCAAGAAGTGCATCCAGCTGCAGCTTTTAACAGACTGTGTTATGGAGTTGGAACTGGAACTCGATAAACTCTGGATCATTAGGTAGGCAGAGGGGCTGATAAACAGGGCGTATGGGGTGGTAGGTACACTCAAGGTAACTGGATGACTGTCGGGAGAGAAAAAAGGGATAGGCAGTCTGTGCAGAGTACCCCTCAACAACAGGTGCAGGAGTGAGCACTTCAGAGTTTTAGATCATTGGGCTCTCTTCCAGGCACCTGAAAGAAGGGACAGGTTACACCAGAAATCGCTTTGGATACAGTTGGTGGAGGGGACGACTTAGCAGAGGAAAGCCACAGTGGTCATTGTCGGGCCCTGTGGCTCTGAAGGGAAGGGGAGAGAAGGCGAGATGTAGGGATAGGGGATTTATTGGTTAGGGGATCAGAAAGGGGGTTCTGTGGTTGAGAATTAGATTCTTTGATGGCTTGTTGCTCCTGAGTGCAAGGATCAGGGATTATCTCAAAACTACTGCTCTCCAACCCTAGGTCTCTCAAGCTCCCTTGTCAGCTCTTGGGTCCTCAGAACCTCCATCTTCCTCCAACTCTGCCTTCCCTCAATACCCCAACCCTCCCTCTCCTCTGAGGCCACCAACTCTCCTACCCCTTCCATTCCCGGCTCTAATCCCTGCCATATCTTCCCATTCTCCTCTCTGAGGCAGAACGCTTGCCCCGTCACCTGTGCCTTAGTGAGTTTCATAATGCCGAGCTCTTCTTCCATTCCCTCCTTCTCCAAGCCCATTTTTTTGGCAAGAATTCACACCACACTGATGATCCTTTCTCCCATCTCCAACCCTCCTCTTGGACACCCTGCTCTGGATCTTTTCATCTTGAATTGGCAAGGAGACATCAGCCTGCTCGACTTCAGCACTCCTCTCTCCGCCTTGAACCTTACCCCCTGTGAATTGGTTGCCCTCCACTCTCTCCATCCTTACCAACAAATGTACGAAGGGGGTACTTTTGTAGTGTGGCTGACTGACCTCTATCTTGCTGAGGTCAAAACAGCAACTCAAAGATACCTCTTCATACTCACCCCTTGGAAAGGGCCCCACTCTGAACCATCAGGCCACTGTCTCCTGCACAATCACTAAATTCATCAAATCTGGAGATCTCTGATCCACTGCCACCAAACTCACAGTTCTCCTACCCCACACTGCTAGTTTCTATCTCCTACCCAAAATCCATAAACCTGACTTTCCGGGTAGGGCCATTGTACCTGCCTGCTCCTGCCCCACTGAACTTGCATCCACATAACTTGACTCTATTTTATTTCCCTTGGTCCAGTCCTTCCCACCTCCATCCGCTACACTTCACATGCTCTCAGCCTCCTCACCAACTTTCAATTCCCTGGCCCTGATTGCCTTATTTTCACCATGGATGTCCAGTCCCTATACCACTCTCCTTTTACTGGCAGAACTAGGAAGAACAGGAAGGATGTGGATTCTATAGAAAGTGCAGAGAGATTTACAAGGACGTTGGCTGGATTGGAGGGCATACCTTATGAGAATAGGTTGAGTGAATTTGGCCTTTTCTTCTTGGAGTGACGGAGGATGAGAGGTGACCTGATAAAGATGTATAAGATGATGAGGGGCATTGATAATGTGGACAGCCAGAGGCTTTTTTCCAGGGCTGAAATGACTAATGCGAGAGGGCATAGTTTTAAGGTGCTTGGAAGTAGGTACAGGGAGGATGTCAGAGCGAAGTTTTTCACACAGTGAGTGTGGAGTATGTTAAATGCACTGCCAGTGGAGGTGGATACAACAGGGTTTTTTAAGAGCCTCTTAGATAGGTACATGGAGCTTAGAAAATTAGAGGGCTATGCACCAGGGAAACTCTAGGCAGTTTTTAGAGTAGGAAACATGGTCGGCACAACATTGTGGGTCGAAGTGCCTGTAATGTGCTGTAGATTTCTATGTTCTATTAACTAGTTCTCATGCTCAGCTCTTCCACCTTTCTCCAAACTCAAGCTGTAGCCTTAAACACCTGCATGGGTGCCAACTATGCTTGCCTTTGCGTTGACTATATGGAACAGCCCATGTCCTAAGCCTTCTCTTGTAATGTTCCCTAATTCTTCCTGCTAGACAACTGCATTGATGCAGCTTCATGTACCTATGCTGAGCTTGTCAGTTTCAACAACTTTGCTTCCAACTTCCATCCTACGCTTAATTTCACTTGTTTCATTTCTGACACTTTTCTCCCTTCTCTATTTCTCTGACTCCATCCCTGTAGATAAACTATCTACTGGCAGCTTTTATAAATCTACCAATTTGCACAGCTATCTTGACTATAGCTCTTCCCACCCTGTCTGCTGTAAAAATGCTATTGCCTTTTATCAGTTTCTTCGTTTCTGTACCGTCTGTTTTCAGGATGTGGTTTTCCATTCCAGGACATCAGAAATGTCTTCCTTCTTCAGCACGCCTCATCTGCATCTCCTCCATTTCTAAGATCCACACTCTTCCCCTTTTCCTGCCGCCTCAACAGGGATAGAGTTTCTCTTGTCCTCACCTACCACGTACATCCACATCCAACACGTTATTCTCTGCAACTTCCACTATCTTCAATGGGACCCTACCACCAAGAACATTTTTACCTTCTCTCCACTCTCCACCTTCCACAGGGATTCTCCTTTTGTGATTCCCTTGTCCATTCTTCCCTCCCATTAATCTCCCTCCTGGCACTTAGCCCTTCAAGTGGCAGAAGTGCTCCACCTGTCCATTCAGGGCCACAAACAGTCCTTCCAGGTGGAGCAACACTTCACCTGAAAACCTGTTGGGATCAACTATTGTACCTGGTGCTTCCGATGCGACCTTTTCTACATTGGAGATACCTGACGTAAATTGGGGACTACTTTGACAGTCACCTCCACTCCATCCACCAAAAGTGGAATTTCCCAATGCTCTATCATTTTTAATTCCTGTTCCCATTCTCACATACCAAAAGGTATAAGTCAATGTTAAGATTTAGGTGACCTGCTTTGTTCTTATTTTTGTTAGCTATAATATGCACAAGTTGTTAATTACCTGGATTAGATTCGGAATGCATGTATACACCAGTGTCATTAGTGCACTGCAGCTCAACACCTTAAGCTGGACCAACCTGGAGTGAAGGTGATGTGAATCAGTTTTGTTTGCCTAAGCATTAGCCCCACTCCAGCTGGAAGCTTCTTCAACATGCAGTGCAGTGTACAATGAGAAAAACTGACACATTTGGGGTGGTGATGCTTCCCCATGCCACATCAAGCTGTACTGATATTTGGGTTTATTGTGGATCCAGTGGCTAATGTCCTGGCTTGCACACCATCATGTAGCAGACAAAGGCAAGGGATGAACTTCTGAGGGCGTCCAGGTTTGAAAATACCCCACAATGCATTGTGACTAATAGCATAAGACTCCTTGGTCTCTTTCGGTGACATGGCCTTTTCATGCCAATCTGGGATGGAGACAAGTTAGAGATAATAATTTGCTGTGGGATGGAGTCAAGGACAGTCACTGGAGGAATTCTACCAAGTGCTCCTTCCAGTGGGCACTGATTGCCTTTCTGACCTTGATAAAATCTTCTTTGTGCATGAATCTCATTAACTCAGGACACTAATATGTTTGGCCTGTAATCAGATTAGGCCGTGTTGAAGGATTTCCACATGCCATGGTTCTCAATACTATCTATTCTTTACATCATTTTCTTTTGGACCTCATCCTTTAGTGCCTGTTCCCTTGGGACAAGGAGTTCCCTATCTAAAGGAACCTACATTTATGATTAATTAGCTTATGGACATGCTGGTCATTGTCATCCAACTCCTGTTGGTTCGGTTCAAAAGCTTATAGTATTATGTGCCGTTCTCGTCATCCAGCTACAGGAAGAATGTGATGAAGTTGGAAAGAGTTCAAAAAAAGTTCACAAGCACATAACTGGGACTGGAGAGCTTGATTACAAGGAGAATCTAGGACTTCTTTCCCTGGACTGTAGCAAGTTGAGAGATGATCTTACAGAGATATACTGTATATAAATTTTGAGGAGTGCAGATAAGGTGGATAGAGAGTCTTTTTCCCAAGGCAGGGGAATCTAAAAACACAGTAAATAGAGTTAAAAGTGAGAGGGGAAAGATTTAACAGGGACCTCCAAAAAAAGAACATTTTCACATAGTGGATGGTAGGTATACAGTTGCCAGAGAAAGTTGTAGAGGCGGATACAATTACAATATTTAATAAAGATATTTATACAGATAAATGGATAGGAATGGCCAAGAGGGATGTGGGCCAGACACAAGTAAATGGGACTAGCTTAGACAGACATTTGGTTGGCATGCACAAGTTGGGTCAAAGAACTTGTTTCTGCATTTTATGGCTCTAAGAGTTATTTTTGACACCTTTGAATTAGTTTTTCTCACCACAATATTTCCATTGCCATCATTATTTTGTGGAAAAGCAGGTCAACAGAATCCACATTGCAATTTGGGAAGCAACTCCTTGGTCAACAAGGGAGATCGCTCAGCAGGTAATAGAGAGGACTAGGTGGTTCCCAGGTCTACCAGTCATTGGTACTGATTTTGGGGTGATTGAGGTGTGCATCCCTTCAGTCTCTCACTGGAATGACATTGTTTAACAAGGGCTATTGCCTGGATTGTGTGCGATGCCATGGGATCTCGCAGTTACTTCCTCAAGTAAAATAGTGTTACTCCTTTCTTACCAATCAAGTCTTTCTAGAGGATTGTTTCTTTTCCATTAAGGAGGATAGGTCTAGTTCTTTCTGTAATATGGACCAGGGTTTTATTTTTGTTGTCATCTATAACTTCCAGGCTTAGGACATATTCAGCAGTGATGCTTACAATGTGCTTATTTTGTATTTTATTGACCCTGAGGGTCACATGTCAGTTTTCCTACAGGGACAGTTGCCAAGATATCACACAAACTTCTTTAGGGCAAATACTCCCTACTTCCCCCATTAAAAGTCTGCAATCCCTTCCAGTTTTCCCTTACAGGAAATAATGTAGCCACTGCCTTGTACTTTGAGTTGGACACCTCCTGCCTGCTTGATTTCACTTGGCAAATTATCAGTAGAAAATTGATAACCAGATCCTTCACTGCACCAGCATTACTGGACAGCTTATCCAATACTGAGTATAAAATAATCCATGACTGACAAATAAAATCAGGAAGATTGAAGCTATTAAGATTAAAGCTTTTTTTCTACTCCCACAATTGATTTCACATCCTCCTCTATTGTGCAATTTCACTTTCAGAGTTCACCATACTAATTCTCTTTGACCAAGACACCCATTCTGAATGCTCCATTAACCTTGGGTCATCAGTTCTGTTGTCTGTAAGCAAGCCTTTGGTATAACAAAGTGGTATCCTGGTCTCCAATGTAGAATACTCAATTGTGTTTAAACTTACATACATTTAACCCTCCCTTTCTCAAATCTCTTCCAGCCTCTGAATTTTAATCTTCAAACCTGGGTCTTGTTTACTTCCAAACCATCACAAGCAGCCTTCACGGTTGAGAAACCAGTGCTGGGTCAAAATACAGCTTGTTAACTTCAAGAGCAAAATGCATGCCCACATTCTTGCTGTAGATGAAGCTTTGTACAAATATGTTGCATGTCAAGTTACTATACAAACATTAAGAATCCACCACACAATGAAGAACTTACTGTCTGATCAGGTTAGGATGGTAGGTTCCCTGAAGAATGTTAGTGAAAAGTCATGCACCTTTTCTGAAAAAAAAATGTATTTTCTGACTCAAGCCCATAAATAACTTTATTTACTGAATTAAACATAACATGATATTGGGATTTGAACTATGTCTTTAGTTGTTTGTTCAGCATTGGTAACTAGAGCAATATTATTCCTGGTCTGTATACTGTGTATCATTCCACAGTAACCATCTGCATACATGGTTAGTTTTAAGCTGTAGTCTGGAAATTAATTTTATAGCTTGCACATCTCATTCAATAGACAGCCGGAATTCTGTGGCTTGGCAGGAGGAACATCAGCTTCTCCAAGTACAATTGTTGATGAGGCCACTGCAGCCATTACAGGTTCTGGTTAAATTAATTTCTTGGAGTTAGTCTGTATCACAACCACTCTAAATGATATTTATAGATGAAGATAGTCAACTGGCCCAAATTTATTCATGTAGTTTTTAAAAAATGTCACAGAATATCTATTTCTATTCTCTTAACTACCCAAATTGCATGATGAACTCATCCATTTTATTAATATTTTAATGTTTATGTCAATGTGATCCACATCCCAGGTTTACTGGCAACAATGTTTCCATCAATGCAAATATGACTTTCTCAGTATTTGCAAATGTACTGATATTTCAAAGAAAATATGAAGTGTGTAAAGCTAAACATTTTCATTCATGTTGTTTTGAGATTTTTTAAAACTTTATTTCCATTAAAATACAGACTTACAGTCTAATCCATAGCTTTCAGGTGTCATATTTGCAAAAATAGTTCTATTATAGACAAAAACTAAATGTTTTGCAATTTGGTCAACAGAAATCAACTACCTGTTTCAGTCTTAATACATTAACTTGCCACAGAAATATCAGGTGTACAGAAAAATGATGGAAAGGTAACCGTGGAGCAAAAGAAAGAGTAAACAGTGCAAACAGCAACATTCTGTCGTAACAACTGCTTGCTACCAATATCATTTATAGCAGTTAACCATAATGAAAAGTGAGAAGTCAGGCTACTCAAGGTAAACTGTAACCAAAACTGCAGTGTTGCGGTACCACACGGCTCCCAATTAGAGCCTGGCTAGCCATGTGAAAGTGGAATACAGTGGATCAAGAATAAAAGCGTTGCTGCATTGTTAAATAATAATTCAAAACCATGTACTTATTGTTCCCAACATAACACTTAAAAGTTTTCTGCACCATGTTTGTACTGATATATATATACCCCAATGTGTTCTAATCCAAATAGATAAAAAGCAAAAAATTGAAACAGAAAATCAGCCCCTTTATAATTAACATGAACAAAACAAGCATACAAAATACTACTAGAACCAATAAATATATACTTGTAGGAAGGAGTTCTTTTTGATGTTGATAAGTTGTGATTTTGCTCCTCCAACCACGCAAATAAAACATTTTTGTACATTTTAACTGCGGGTGTCACACGTCCTTTATAGATCTGGTGCTTTGACCATCCTTATGCTGCCAGCAGAAGCCCAGAAGCATAATGTTTTATCTTGTCAGTGGACAGTGTAGAATGGGATCAACTGCTCTGTTTGTCATTGACAGAATACAGTGAAGAGATATGGCATGAGCATAGGAGAAACTGGGGTGGGAGAGAAGCGTGGAGGCAGCAAAGTTTCATAAAAGCGCATATCTCACTGGTCGCCCATTAAAACATATACCATGGCGGTGTATCCAAACATGTCCAGGTATACTTAACTCATGATGTTTTTTTTTCTATAAGGAAAACATACTCTACAAACCATTCACTTAGTCGGATTTGTCCTTTTTTTTGGATGTAAAGGGAACCTTGCTGGCCACAGCTGAGCCTACAGCACCAACACCGACAGAGACTGCTGACACACTTCCCTTCACTAGGCCAACACCAGCCGCTGGTACTGTGGTCACAGCTGTTTTGGTCAGCTCCAGACTTTTGCTTCCAACCCAAGCCACACCTCCAAGTGTGGCACCCACTGCTCCTTTTGTCATGCTGTAAAGACCTCCAGTCATTCTCCAGATCATTCCTGGCTCTTGAACGTCAAGTTCCTTCTTAGGTTCTGTGGGAATAATTTAAAGAAAATTGAAAGTCATAAATAGGACCACGCAGATTTGAAATAGCAGCCATAATATATTCAAGACCAAGGTCCGCAGTGGAAACATAAAATAAAAAATGACAAGAGTTCTGAGATTTATTTAAGCTTCTTATCACTCAAGTGCACGAGTCATAACTGCTACCATCCTTGTCTTTCCAATGGTTATTTTCCAGTTCTAATAATCCAGTACTATGCATGATTACATTGAGTGGAGAGTACATTTTCTTTCCCATCAATATTACACCCAATTCAGGTACAAGTACATGCAGATTAAAATGGAGGACGTGCATGCAACTTCAGTTCACAGCCATACTTATACTGAATTCAAAGGTTAAGTAATGCAAGCCAGAGTTAAGGTGAAATATTGCCATTGACATCTTTTCTCTTTGCATGAGAAAACATAACTTTTGTGACTCATAGTTAGTTCTTTTGTACCAGAATTGATTAAAGACTACTCACAGTCTTACTGGGCATGAAATAAAGCTGAATCATCTTCTATATTAGAATGAAGAGACATATTGTCTTTGGCTTATTATATTATACTTGTGAATCCAATACTATCAAAGGATTATGTTTGTTTTGGAATCACATAATTCAGTGTTATTTATTTTTGGTCTTTTATTACTCTAAGAAATAACTAAGGCGATATATTTGTAAAGGTGTTATGTGGAGGACAGAAACTTAACATTCGAGATTTTGGAAATGGCATAAACACATCATATTCCCATTTGGAACTTAAAATGCCACTAAGATAAGATAATAAAAGCAATGGAATAAATTTATGAAGTTGTTAGGGAGACAGAGAATAAGTCATCCTAATGTAGCTGGGTGCCTGATTTTCCTTTCCTGTTGGAATGGACCCAGCCATCTCAACCAATGGTTTTATGTGTTCAAGAGACAACTTTAAGCAAAATGATCAATGCTTAATAGCACACATTCAATCCATAGTACAGACTGAAAAGTATCATCCAAGTTCTTCATGTTGAGATGTATTGGGAACTAATAATTTGCTTTTGTACAATGTATTTGCTGTAATAAAATGCCTCAACTTGTTTCATGCATTACACATCAAACGTAACATGATGAAATAAGACAAAGATTGGGCCAGAGTGGTAAGTTTGAGAACCATCTTCAAGGAGAAATTGAGGAAGTGAATTTCAGATGTTTAGGTGTAAAAGGAAGGGATTTTTTTTTTGTTACTTTTAATGAAGTTGTACAGAGATATCAAATGTCCATGCAGACTGTTAACAAATATGATTTAAAAAGATTTTAAGAGTTTTATTGATGAGTTTACTGCTCAGTGGAGAATGCAAAATGATGCACATATGGTACTGTGCAAAAGTCTTAGGCACCCTAGATTCTTTTATATGGCTTCAGATGGTACAGCCTCCACAGAGCCCTGATCTCAACACCATTGAGCTGTCTGTGATTACCTGGAGAGACAAAAGCAAGCTAGACAGCCAAAGTCTGCAGAAGAACAGTGGCATTTTCTCCAAGATGCTTGGAACAACTTGCCAGCCGATTTTCTAATAAAACTGCATGGCAAAGTAACCAAGAAAATTGATGCAATTTAAAGGCAAAGGGCAGTCAGACCAAATATTGATTTGATTTAGTTTTTTACATATGTATCCATGTGTGGAGCCAAAACAGATGGGGGACATCTTGAATAAATTTTTGCATCTGAATTTACATAGACACAGAGTCTATAGAAAGGAGACAAAGCGTCATCAATATGATAAGCCCTGTACAGATTACAGAGGAGCAAATCAGGTGGGTAAATCCTCAGGCCCTGACAAGGTGTTCCCTCAGATCCTATGGGAGGCAAGTGCAGAAATGGCCAGGACCTATAAGAAATATTTAAGTCATCTTTAGCAACAGGAGAGGTACCAGAGGATTGGAAGATAGCCAGTGTCATTCTGCTGTTCATAAAAGGCTCTGAACATAAACCAGGGAATTACAGACCAGTGTGTCTGACATGTTGTGGGATGCTATTAGAAGGTATTTTAAGGGACTGGATATATTATTATTGGGATAGACATGGACTGATTAAGGATAGTCAGCATGGTTTAGTGCATGGTAGGTCATGTCTAACCAAACTTATAGAGTTTTTCAAGGAAGTTATCAGAAAAGTGGATGAAGGCAAGATAGTGGATGTCCTCTACATGGACTTTAGCAAGGCATTTGACAAGGTCCTGCATGAGAGGTTGGTTAAAATAGTTCAGTTGCTTGGCATTCAAGGTGAGGAACTAAACTGGATTAGATATTGGCTTTGTGGGACAAGTCAGAGAAGGGCAATAGATAGTGGCCTCTCTGACTTGTTATGTACCACAGGGATCAGTGCTGGGTCCTTTGTTGTTTTTCATCATTATCAATGACCTAGATGATAATAAGGTGGTCAACTGGATCAGCAAATTTGCAGATGACACCAAGACTGGCAGTGTAGTGGACAGTGAGAAAGGCTATGGTGGCGTGTGGAGGAATTTGCCAGCTGGAAAAAATGGACTAAAAAATGTCAGATGGAATTTAATGCAGACAAGTATGAAGTTTGGCACTTTGGTAGAATCCACCTGGGTAGGTCTTACACAATGAACAGTAGGGCACTGAGGAGTGTGGTAGAACAAAGGGGTTTGGGAATACAGGTCCATAATTTGTTGAAAGTGGCGTCACAGGTAGATAGGGTCACAAATAATGCTTTTGGCACATTGGCCTTCATACCTCAGTGCACTGAGTATAGAAAATGGGATTTTATGTTGAAATTGTTAAGACATTGGTGAGGCTTAATTTGGAGTAGTATGTACAGATTTGGTTACCTACCTAGAGGCAAGATGTAAGCAAGGTTGAAAGAGCAAAAGCAACTGTCCAAACAACCAGAACTGGAGAAGCAAGGGATACTGAATGAAGGTAGAGCTAGAGGAAGTTACAGAAATTGTTGGGGCCCTAGAAGAAATATTTAAATCATCCTCAATGACAGGAAAGGTACCAGAGGTACTCATTATATTTTCAGCTGGGATTCTTTCTGTGGTGCATAGATTAAAAAAAAAGTTAAGTGTAGGTGTTGGATGCCAAATTTTGGATGCCTATTACAGAAGAATTTGAAGACAGAGATATGAATTCTACCACAAGCATATCATCTGATGTCTTTCCCTATTATAGAGCAAGCAAAAGTTCTCCCACTAATGCGCATTTTTTGGTATTGGTCTATTATTGTCACATGAATTAAGCTCCAGTAAAAAGCTTGTATTGCATACTGTTCATACAGATCAAATCACTATGTAGCGTACTGAGGTAGAACAGAGCGAAACAATGAAGTGAATGAAGTATCAAAACTACAGATAATATGTGTATATATATGGTTGTCTCTCGTGGTCCAAGGAAGACTACATTGTGCAGAGTGGCAGTGCTTTTTATGAGGCAGAGGTGCGAACTCGACATCAACCCGGCACAGATGGAGAACTCGCTCGGGGGCGGCCTGTTACTGGATTGAGCAGTGTAGGTAAACAATAAAGTGCAAGATCACAATAAAATACATTGTGAGGTTAAGAGTCCATCATCGTACAAGAGATCCATTCAAGAGTCTAAGAACAGTGAGTCAGAAGCTGTCCTTAAGTTTAGTGGTATGTGTTTTCAGGCTTTTGTATCTTCTTCCCAATGAAACGGGAGAAAAGAGAATGTCCGGGGTAGGTGGAGTCATTGATTATGCTGGCTGCTTTACTGAGGCAGTGAGTATAGACAGTCTATAGATGGGAGGCTGGTTTTTATGATACACTGAGCTGCATCCACAATTTGTTTCAGTTTCTTGTGGTCATGTGCAGAATAGTTGCCATACCAACCCATTATGCTTCCAGCTGAGATTCTTTCTATGGTGCATAGATTAAAAAATGGGTAAGAGTAGATGTTGGATGTTGGGAGATCTGTACAGTGACCAGTTTTTTTTAGCCTCCTGAGGAAGTAGAAACATTAGTAAGCTTCCTTGGCCAATGGATCAACATAACTGCACCAGAACAGGCTACTGGTAGAGTTCACTCCCAGGAACTTGACACTATTAATGTCAATACTTTTAATGTAGACAGGATTATGTGCACTGTGCCCCTTCCTGAAGTCAATGACCAGTTCTTTTATTGACATTGAGGGAAAGGCAATTGTCATAAAACCAATTTTTCAATCCATTACAGAATGCATCCTATCTGGATGGATCATAGCTTGGTATGGCAACTGCTCCACACATGACTACACAAAATTGCAGAGAGTTATGACACAGACGATCATTTCAGTCTGGAAATTTTAAAGTTTTATTTGAAGCCCATCTTAACTGCACAGTTCAAACAGAATTGAATACATAGATTCAATTCGTCAGTAAGTGTTATAGTCTTATATCACTCCAAGACTCAAAAGATGAGTTTTGTACATTTGACAGAAGTTTCAAGAGTGCATGTTAGTACTCATTTATTTTAAATTATAGTCAATGCAAACACTTGGCAGTATAGATGATAAGACCATTAGAATCTTATACATTTCATGTGATAATTTTTTATTCTTCTATACACCAATAAGTATAGCCCAACTTGCTCGACCTTTCTTCATACATCACTGCCTTCATTCTGGATATCAATCCAGTGAACTTCCTCCACAATGACTTCAAATCAAGTGCGTCTTTGTATAATTACATAGATCAGCACTGCATGCAGTACTCCAAACGTGATCATGCCAGCACCTGGCAAAGTTCCATCATAACTTCCATCAGATTTTCTAATTACCTGCTCTATCTGCATGTTAACCTTTAGTGCTTCATGTACTGGGATTCCCATATCCCTCGATGCTGAAAACTGTGTCGCCTTGCTTGATTTAAATAATAGCCTGCTTTTTCATTCTTCCATCTGAAGTGAATAACCATACATTTTTCCACATACTCTATCTGCCAACTTCTTACACATTCACACAATCGATATTTAGCTCACTGTTCCCCCTGACAACTTGTTAACCCTCTTATTTTTATGTCAGCAACAACACTGACTGAAGTAAACTGGCTCTTTAACTAAGTCATCAATACTTACTGTAAATAGCCATGACCCAGCACTGATTTTCCAGGGCACTGCACCAGGCATTCACTGCCAATCCATTTATCCCAGCTCCTTTTCTGTAAGTAAGCTCTCCCCCTATTGATGCCAGTATATTACCTCCAAATCCTGTCTTGGTGGTCTTGAACTCCACTTTTTAAATTACACCTTGTTGATTCCCTTTTGCAAATTGCAAAATATACTACATCTACTGCTTCCCTTTATTCACCATATTATGTTCCCAAAGATTTCTAGCACATTTACCATAAACAATTTCGTTTTCATGACACTACGTTGACTTGAAGTAACTTACATCACCTTCAGCCTATTAATACACAGAAAGTTTCCTAAACTGCAATTGGTTAAGGGAGTATTTGGGATATTGTGTGATGATTAAGTATTAGTCATATTAAAAAAAAAACAGTGCTCTTGAACATTTCTACAGATCCATACAAAAAGTTCTTGGTTTGACATTTCTTGAAAGCAAAGCACCTTCTCAGAATGGAACAGAAGGGAGGAAGATTGCCTCTGTAAACTAGTAGTGGATTCAGGTAAATGAGAAGTGTCACTGTGGCAATGTACAATTTACCAACAGGATTCCTTAATGTCCATTGCAGAATAGTAGGAAGTTCTTGCAATTTATGGGGACATATTCTCAGCACCTTTAATGAACTCAGGATGTCCCAAGGCACTTTATAAATGAAATAATTTCAAACAAAAAAACAGCTATTTTGTGAGAGATAATGATTTGCATATAACAAATTCAGCAGATACTGTGATAGAAAAAAAATAATCTTTCTGAGGATGTTGAACCAGGGATAGATATTGATCAAGGCATTAGGGTAACTCCTCTATGCTTTAAAACATTCACACAGGGCACTTTTATGACCACTTGAGAGAGTAGAAGGATCTTTGCTTTATGGATCATCTGAAATATGTCAATACACACAAAAATGATGGAGGAACTCAGTAGATCAGGTAGCATCTATGGACCTGATGAATTCCACCAAGAATTCGTGTGTTGCTCAAGACTTCCAGCATCAGCAGAATCTTGTGCATTTGAAATATATCATCCACAACAGCAAGTACTCAGTCATACAGCAGAGCATTTTGCTTTGTTTGTTCATTTTCAGGTGTATGGCAAATTCTCAGCCTGAAACATCGACTATTTATTTCCATACATCCTGCTGAGTTCCTCTAGCATTTTGTGTGTGTTGCTTTGGACTTCCAGCATCTGCCGAACTTCTCGTGTTTATGGCAAACGTTTATTGCCAAGCACCAGTGCCAGTTCAGAGGCAACCACACTGCTGTCACATATAGGGCAGAGATGGAAAGTTTCCTCCCAAAAGGATGTTTGGTAAACCAGAAGGGGTTTTATAGCAATCCAGGCATTTCATTTAGACTAGCTGTTTTTAATGTGTCATATTCCAAATTATTATTAAATCCAATAAGGATAAAGGGTAAGCAATAGACATAGTATTAGCTCCTTATATTCAATCTGGGTAGCCTCCTACCTTATGGCACGGACATCGATTTCATAAACTTCTAGTCATTGCCCCATCCTCACCATTCTCGTTTCCCTCTCTCACCTTATCTCCTTACCCGTCCATTACTTCTCTCTGGTGCTCCTTCCCCTTCCCTTTCTTCCATGGCCTTCTACCCTCTCCTTTCAGATTCCTCCTTCTTCAGACCTATACCTCTTTCACCAATTAACTTCCCAGCTTTTACTTCATTCCTTCCCCACTCCCTGTTTCACCTATCACTTGTACTTCTTCCTACCCCTCACCAACCTTCTTGCTCTGACTTCCCTTTTTTTTCAGTCCCCATGAAGGGTCTTGGCCCAAAATGTCGACAGTTTACTCTTTTCCATAAATGCTCCCTGGCCTGCTGAGTTCCTCCATCATTTTGTGTGTGTTGCTTGGATTTCCAGCATCTGCAGATTATCTCATCTCTGGAGTGGTAATCCAGGCTTATGGATTTGATCATTTAACCTCCAAGCTTTCAGCTGACAAAGTACTTGGAGCAGGTCTTGACATAGCCTTCCCAATTCACTGATGAGATTGCTGGTCACCAAACCACACCTGATTATGTTCAATATATAAATCAAGCAATGTTGCTTATTCCTGGGAAGAGTTAACAGGAATGTAGTGAGAATAAAGCATGATTAATGTAAATGTATGAACAGCACAGACTCAGTGGGCTGAAGGACCCATTTCTATGCTATGCCCCTATGACATGTATCCCTCAATGATTTTAAGGGAAGTTGATTGGTTCAGTTTTGTGGGTCAGCATGGGTTAATAATAAAGAAAATGAAGTTTGCATTGATGCATGTTTACAGCTGCCAACAAATGAATCTTCTCTTGGTGGAGATCTGATGGACAGATACAGAGAGATGGAAAGAATGCTGATCTCTAGTGTTTCCACTGAAGCTGCAAGCAGACAGCAATTAGTTCCAGTGAGAGGAGATTTGAAATACTAAGTCTCCAGGGTGGAGCAAAAGACTGTCACAATTTTGTTATATACCCCTAGGGTTCATTTCTTCTGTGGACTGTCACTCTAAAACACTGAGAGAATGAGACCGACTTTTGGATACTGTTGGATTTCTACTGACTACAAAATTGCTTGGTTACTATGTTGAGAGAGGTGGAGTTATTTGATGGACAATGAACGGTTTCATTTTTTCTGCAGCTTGTTTTGAATATACAAGGATATAGAGACACACAGAGTCAAGATTCAAAATGTTTTCTGTCAATGAAAGACACCAGTGAGTGGGGTCATTGGCTTAAACTTTCAGTAGCCCAAAGGGGTGAGTTGAGATTGATCCAGAGTATTGGTAAATGACTCTCACAAGTGCTGCAACTAGAAGAAGGTTGCAGAGAGGAGAGGAGAGGAAGGTTTGAAACAGAAGAAACCTAGTGACAAAGAGATCACTGTTTGGACTCTCTCCAAGTAGCCTGTAAGGATGAGTTTGATTCTATTCGAATATGGAAGTGTGATTCTTACATAGTTAATCCACAGGAGTGGGTTCTCTGGTGAGAGGGAAACCTTTGTGAGTACCACTTGTGTGTTTACCCTTGTCTGGATATGGTATTTCACTGAAGAAGGCACCCCTGTGGCAAATCACTGTTGGAGTTACTTTGTATGTCATGGAACTAGATCAGTGGCTGTCACAGTGCATGTAAGGGTGACCCTGTGAGAACTAACGGTGTGTTTAACCCTTGCCTGGGTTAGAAGTTTTACCACTTGAAGACAGTACCCTTAGTGGAGTCACATTTGGCTAACTTGAAGGATTCAGAGGACAATGGGAAGACCGGCGACACCTGTTTATTTGGATTACAAATATCTCTCTTATACCAACAATAACAACTCTGTGGATTGAACTGAACTTTCTTACATACTATCATAAGACTGTGACTCTTGCCACCTGAGCCTCAATGAGTTTGGGAACTTTATTTTTACATCTATATGCGCATAACACTGCTAACTCTTAGTTTACCTGGTTTAAATTACTATATTACGTAGTTACTAATAAACTAGTGATTTGTTAACAGCAAAACAAGACTCCAGGTGTGTTCTAATGCTGCAGATAGTTTTACAGGGTTACATATACGTAACAATTGAAAGCATCACGTATTGTATGGGAGTACCTAAAAAAATCTTACTTTGAAGCATACTTCTCTTTTAGCAATCAGTCAATGAACTACTGGTCTGCAGGTTATGGAAAAACCCATCAAGTGCTCACCAATGGCATTCATATAATGTCAGGGTTTGCTCTACACCTGTTTAGATATTCATCTCCTACTGCATCACTATTGCAAGGATCAATGAGGCTATTAGTGATCTATATCACTATGAGAAAAATCAGCTGAACCTGGCAATGGCATATAGACAATTAATATTCAAATCAACTGTTGTCAGATATCCACTGCTCCACTGTCAATTCAATCCTGATGCAGGGTACCCCTTTGCCTTGACAGATGATGTCCATTTGACCTGTTACATTCTTCCAGCAACTTGTTTTTCCGCATCCATAGTAAGTGTTTTTAAAGATTAGATTAACTTTATTTATCACACGTACATCAAAATATAGTGTATATGGGGTATCCAGGAAGGGGTAGCTCCTCTAGTGAAGGGGCTTGTGTTAATTTTGGGGCAGCTCACTCAACCTTTGAGCCCTATTAGACACAGCTCTCACCTGTGGCTCCAAACAGCATTTTACATGCGACAGCAGCCTCATCCTGCCTTGACGGGCGGGTTAAACCAAGTGACGGTAACAGGGATCTCATACCCTGTCCTAGTGTGTGAAGTGAGCTTCAGTGGACAGGGTGGATGAGATCCAATAGCCAGGAAGGTGGTTCTGTAATGCTCCATAGAAAGCGAAGGGCATGACAAGTCCAAGGATGACCCCAGTTTGTGACAACTACTCATACTACTGGACCCTGACTTCCAAGTTGAGAGAGTGGAACTCCCCCAGTGTAACTGCTTTTCCACTTTAAAAACTCTTCTGCACAGATCTCCTGTCATTGTTGGATACAAGAGACAAGCAACATCGAAACATACAGTGAAATGCATCATTTGTGTCAAAACAAATCAGCGAGTATCGTGCTGGACAGTTGCCACCCTTCTGGCACCAGCATGAATTGTCCACAATCATTAATTGTAACCATACAACTTTAGAATGTGGGAGGAAACTGGAATACCTGTACGAAACCCATGTGGTCACGGGGAGATTGCATAAACTCCTTCAGACAGTGGTGGGAATTGACCCCAATTGGTGGTCGCTGGTGCCATTAAACAATGCACTGTGTTGCACGCTTTGCACAAACTAGATAATAACTGCAATAATTTCACTGACATGGGCTCATACTCATGATGATTTTTTAAAAACAATAAGCAATAATTATTGCTAACCAAGATCTCAGCTCTGTTTAAAGTAATTTTACAAATTACTTTATGGGCTTTATACAGAAGGAATGGGTTCATTCCTTCTGAAACAACACTAATTTTTTTTCCATCTCAGGACTTGAGATATTTACTGAGTGGATCTATTTCAGGTACAAACTTATATTTACTATAAACCCACCGACTTTCACAGCTGCTGAGTATAGATGTTTAAATAGTTTTAATTATTCTGCATCATTTTTTCTTATAACAATCTGCAATTTCTAATTTTCACTTTTTTTCTGTACCTCATTTAAATCTTATTTATACTTGCCTTTTTTTGTTTATATTTTGCATTGCAATTTGGTCAGTTTATTGATTGAAGAGCCTCACACACAGATTATACTGTTCCCCTGTACAGGATGATGTAGAGGAGCGAGCACCACATTAGAGCTAGCCTGCCATCTAAAGCCTGTGGAAATATTTTGTGAATGACTATCAACAAGACATAAACTGAACCTTGCTTTGCAAAATGCAGATTTAACACCTAGAAATCCTGGTGAGAAGCCAAGAACCCAGGTGGAAAGGGGACAAAGAAGTCTTGTTTGCTTCAAGATGATAGTTTACATCTGAACATACAAATTAGGACCAGCAGGCTAGTTGACCCCTCAAGCCTGATTCACAATTTGTTAAGTTCATGACAAATCTAATTGCAAGCTCAACTCTATAGTCCAACCTATCCAGAATTTCACCCCTTACCAAATAACTATCTATCCACTCATCCTTTTTTGCCTTAAAAATAATCAACCACTCTGCTTCTACTATTCTGCGAGGAGGGTAGTTTGAAAGGCTCATTACTCTAAGAGAAAAGCTTTACTTCATCTCTACATCTTCCTTACTTTTTATTATTTCTGTCTCTGCACTATTTTTTAACTATCTTACACACACACATACATATAATTATTTTACTACGCTTATCATGTATTGCATTGTACTGCTGCTGCTAAGTTAACAAATTTCTCAACGTATGCTGGGGATATTAAGCCTGATCTGATTAATGGGCAATCACTTATTTTAATGCGTGTGCTCCGTAGTTCTCGATTTCCCTCTATAAGAATATTTTCTGCACTGTTTTTTGACTCGAAATACAAGTCCAATAACAAACAGAAGTAAATACAAGAGGGAAATTGATTGGATATAAAGATTTTCCTTCAGATTTGATGACAACCAAGGCTCTAAGAAAACCATTGGCAAGAAATTGGATGCAGCAGGAAGCAGACCAAATTACAGGATTAAATGTTCAATTACTTTGCTCCAGAGGAATATAATGATTTGCACCCTGGAGATAAGTGAAATTATGTGATGTGATAAAGATAACCACAGCTCAATTCATCATATTCAGACAACCACAAAAAATTCTGACTCTTTGTTAAATACTTTTATACTTTCTCACAACATGGGAGGAAGCCATTTGGCTCATTTTGTTCAAACCAGTTCTCAGAGTAATTCCATTCAATGGAGAGTCACCTTATCATTGACACTTTAATTTCCCAGAACCTATTCCCTCTTGTGCCCATCAACTTCCCAATTCTACTACTCCCCATCTACACTAAGGGCAACTTATAACATCCAATTAAGCACTTGAACAACATGTCCTTCAGATGTGGGGTGAAACCCATGGGGCTAGAATGGGAACTGAGAGAATAAAAGGACACAAAGAATAAATAAGCATTAATTTAATTCTAAATTTACCAAGCATCTTAAAAGTTTAAGGAGCCCATGGGGCTAGAATGGGTTTCTCTCCACATCAGAAGGACATGTTTGGTAGGTTAATTGGTTGCTGGAATTATGAAGCAACAGGATGAACTGAAGCAGGAAACTGAGAAAATCAAATTGAAATTCAAGTTTAATTGTCATTCAACTATACACATGGATACAAATGAAACAGCGTTTCTCTGGGGCCAATATGCAAAACACCGTACCAACAGTCAGACACAGCAAAAAAATAGTAACAGTAAAATGCGCAGTCACAAAATAAATAATAATACAGTTCTAGTCCCTGAGTGTCATGGCCTGTAGATTGATGCTGCATGGCATGTTGTCCTGGACACACAAGCCCAAGTTCTTCATATTGCACTTGTTCAGCTACAGGCAAATGCAATCTAACTCCTCTTTCACCAAGTGAACAATGGAGGGCAGCACTGATCGGGGGGGGGGGGGGGGTGTGGTGCTGGACCACTCAACAACCCAGTATCCCCACCGTCAGTCTCGCCAATGAACCAGTGAACTGGACTTGCACTATTTTACATTACCAATGTCCTACAGAGCCTTGTGATCCCAAGAAAAGCGCCCACAAGAAGGAACATTTGCACCGTTTGTTGGGCTACACACTGCCTCTGATGCCTTCTTCCTTAGGATGCTGTAGCAAGCAGCAGCAACACGATACACAACAAATCCATCTCTACCACTATCATGCAACTTGACGTTATTACTTGATGCTTTTAATGTCCAGCAGTGTCTTGCAATCAGTAAAAGAATGTAAAGGAGGAACAATTATACCTTTGTTTGGTCCAGAGAGGCTGCTGCAACTGAGCACTCCACCATCTTACCGGAACATAATTAAAGGATATAAAGAATAAATAGAGATTAAATACATTGCAAATTTACCAAGGACTGTCTGAAAAGTTGAAGGAGCTTTTGAGTACAAGCATTAACCTTGTGGTGATTTTAACCCTTTGCTTTGTTCAGTATCTGTAAGCTTGATGGGTGGATTGATTTTTCAAACAGTATGAAAGAACTTGGCACTTGCTCAAGATTCTCTGTTCCTTTGTTCTGCAGTGCAGAGTGCAAAGAAATCCAGAGCAATGTGAATGTGATGCTTATCCACAGGGGATCCATGCGAATGGAGTTCCACCAGAACCAATTACACATAAGAATCCTTTCTGAAGCATGGTGACTAAACAATTCAGTTCCAGTTAGAACATTTAATTCAAACGTATAGAAAGCTAAACAATGAGCAGAAAAATATACACCGAATGATGATATATTAGATTCAAAAAGCAAACAAAAAATGTTTAGAG
The DNA here is from genome assembly GCF_030144855.1 of Hypanus sabinus. NCBI lineage: Eukaryota > Metazoa > Chordata > Chondrichthyes > Myliobatiformes > Dasyatidae > Hypanus > Hypanus sabinus. The sequence goes on along the minus strand of NC_082712.1, from coordinate 169,663,563 downwards.
ATATAAAGTCTCTTGCAATATGAACAAATCTGAAGAAACTTCAATTATCATTTTTAGATATATTTTGTAGTTTTTTTTTAAATTTACTCTGCTAGAAGCTCTTAATTTTCTGGCTTGTTTCATGGGTAAAATATTGCAGCTCCGTGCATTCCATGTACTTGAATACTTTCTGTCATTGAGAATAATACACATAAAATGCTGGAGGAACTCAGCAGGTCAGGCAGATTCTGGGGAGAAGAATAAATAATCGGTGTTTCAGACTGAGACCTTCATTAGGACTGTCATTGAGGAACTGTGGAACCAAAACTCTTGGAGGACCACAACTCAGACAGCAACTTTAGATTTACACCTTTTATGCATAGGCACTGGAAATCAGCATCCTACATTTTTTAATAAGGTTAAGAACTTCACTGTTGTTCTTACTCCAAAAACTGAGCTACTGTAGACTTAACTACTGCTGAAAAACATAATTTTTTAAGCCAGTAGCTTGGACTTTGCATATCTATGGATCTTTTGCAAAAGATCTTCTTTTGCAAAAAGGCAAGAAATAAAAAGATCTGCTTCTTTCATTCAATCATTTCTGTCAGTTCTCCCTCAACATTTTTATGATGTGCACTGCACATTGAGATACATGCAAGTTTTGATTTTGCTATTGCTAAAATAATGCCAGTTTTTGGACAGAAGTTGTCAAAAATTATTTTGCAAAAGCTATCAGCAGTATCTATTGACCAATATTTTAAAATACTCCATTACCACCCACTTTTAGCTTGCACCCAAGTACATTTGACAGTTAATCTCAAATGTCTTTCACTTTTTTGGATGTGTGTCATTAAATAAACAACTTTTCTCTTCCTGTTTTGAGATCAACAGTCTAACAGCACATTATTGGAAGCCTGGCTTTTGTTTTCATTCGTCAATTTTGGCTAGCACCCAAAACTTAATCTAAAAATCTGCAGTAAATCAGATTCAAAATTTAAGTGTTGAACAATGCAAAGCATGTAGCTCTTTTACAACAAACAATCTGGAGGAATTCATCAGACTAATTGCAGGGTTTCATCTCCAAAATTTCAATAATTCTTTTCCCCTCTCAGATGCTGCTTAACCTACTGAATTCTTCCAAAAGACTGCTGCTCCAGATTCCAGCATCTGCTGCCTCTTCTGCTCCATATAGCTCTTTATATTCCCCGTTAGAATAAATCATTGAATCCACATGGAAGATGATAAATTATTTAAAATCTCTTAATATTACATGTCTAAAATGAAACTTTCAGATTTGCAAAACTAGTTCCCATAAGAACATGCAAAGTAATCCCTGGAACAGAATAAGGTAAATTATCATTTGCAGAACATTTTGTTCTATGTTTGTAAATAGAATAATTCTCAGCTGTAACCAATCTACTGGCATTTCAATGCTTTATTATGGATAAATTTGATGACAAGTCCAGTGGATTCCAGTTAATTGGACCAACAGTTAACTGGGGCAGCCATTTATTTGGGACACTATGATACTTAACTGGGGCAGTAAACTGTTGCTAGACAGTTTCTAATTAGTGTCAATTGTGTGACTGTCAGACACAATACCGTGCTTAGAGGAATCAGTTTTTATATAACGTCAGTTGCATGTGTTTATGTTCAAAAAGCAGTGATTTTTGACACTGATATTTGATGAATAAACAAACAGTAAGACAATCCAGAACTGTTTTGCTCCCTGCAGTTTCAAACATTCGGACTTGGAGATGCCAGAGTTGGCTGGGAGTGAAAATAAAATGATTTCACTACTTCCACAAGTTAGGAATTATGAAGAATTTGAAGGCATCTTAAATGTTACAATGAAAATGAAGATTTGGAGGATCCAATAATGTAAAGCGTTGTATGAGGCAGTTCATTATTGGGACACATCAGGACCAATTAAGCGGCTGCCCCAATTTATCAAAGTTCTGTGGAAATAGTTAAAATGTATAAAAAAAGTCAAGATACCATTTAACCGAGTAACAATTTATATAAATAGGGATCTGTGCTGATATTGTTCATTAGCAGTCAATCAAAAGAACACAGCAGATGAATTCCTCCATCAATAACCATTAGGAACTAATACACAGTTTTATAGTACCGTAGAGGTATTGGTAGTGTTCTAATTTATTCCATATTTCATTTAAATACACAAATTGCAACAGGGTCCTGTAATCTCATTACAAATGTCCAAGACAACCATCCAACTGTATGCAATTAGTCCAGCTCCATCAATATCAAGCAACTCGCAGATTGGATAGTCCTGCAGTACTTGATGTTCTTACTATTCAGCAGTGACTTGTGATCATAATAAGTCTATACAGGATGAACAAATATACCTTTGATTGGACCCAGAATGGCTGGGGTGTCTGAACATGCCACCATCTTACCCGAAGAAACCTCTATCCTACAAGCCTATGATGAGATAACTGATTTTCTGATAAATATGTTGAAGTGCAGTCCCATATCTTCCAAGAACTGAAAATCTTATGTCAGTTCTTTATGGGATCTGGACAATATTTAAGCTTAGGCTGATATGTGGCAAGTAGCAATTTCACTACATTCTTACTGGACAAGTACTAAAGTTAGGCTATGTCCACACTAGACTGGATAATTTTGAAAATGCCCATTTCGCGTAAAAAATGATAGGCGTCTACACTAAGTGTTTCTGAAAATACTTCTGTCCACATTAAAATGGATATTTTGGCGAATCTCTTCCTACTGCGCATGTGCAGGACACATCTACCGAAAACAAGCGACATGTTTGGTGTTGAATCTCGCCGTGAAAGACTTGCTGCGTGTTTGTTCAGTTACAGACTAGAAAAACTTAAACAACAGACAGCTGTTGGCTCTCGCGCAGGACCTAAAACTAAAAAAAAATAAATACTGGAGCTTATGGAGGCAACCAACAGGGAGTTTATTGGCTGACGACGAACATTGAAAAACTGACTAATTCTGTTGCATTAATAAAGCCCCTTGTTAAATGTATAAAACATGTCTGCATCAGTATTATCTTGTATTTCCATACAATGTTACATTAGGCTGTTACACATCTATTATCATAGAAGTACTTGCATAATTAGGTAAACCACCTTCATACGAGCAAGGAGAGAAAACAGGGCAAAGTGAGTATATGCTTATTTATTCGGTAAGTTATGGGTCAAAGTATTTTGGTGAGTACATTTCTAACTCTCTGGCTTCAGTCTCGTTGCCATCTGTTTGAAATTGTTAGGTTGTGTTCAAGAAAACATGAAATGGTGTGCTGCCGTCACCATCTGTTCCAGCACGTCATGACAGCGTTTTTAGATTTCTCCGCTTACCCTGTCCACACTGCTCCGGCCAATCCGGCGTTTTCAAAATTACACACTCTGGAGGCCGTTTTAGAAAAGCTCCGTTTTCGGAGAAGGAATACGCCATTTTAGTGTGAAGGGTCAAAACGAAGAGAAAAAGCTTCCGTTACGGATTTATCCGGTCTAGTGTGGATGTATCCTTAGAAAATATTATCATTTTTTTTTAATCTTTAATGGCACTCTCATTGCTGAGATTCAAAAAACCTCCACAGAGTTTTATGCAGAAATTTAATACCATCATTCCCACAATCCTGATCGAGAAGTTGCAGAACCTGGGCCACCGTATCTCTCTCTGCGATTGGATCCTCGACTTCCTAACCAGAAGACCACAATCTGTGCAGATTGCTGATAACATATCCTCCTCACTGATGATCAACACTGGCACACCCCAAGGGTATGAGCATAGCCCACTGCTTTACTCCCTGTATACACATGACTATGTGGCTAGGCATAACTCAAACACCATCTATAAATTTGCTGGTAGAATCTGTGGTGATAAGAGGGCATACAGGAGTGAGATATGCCAACTAGTGGAGTGGTGCCACAGCAACAACCTGGCACTCAACATCAGTAAGATGAAAGAGCTGAATGTGGACTTCAGGAAGGGTAAGATGAAGGAACGCATACCAATCCTTACAGTGGGATCAGAAGCAGAGAGAGTGAGCAGTTTCAAGTTCCTGGGTGTCAAATTCTCTGAGGATCCAACCTGGTCCCAACATATCGATGTAGTTATAAAGAAGGCAAGACAGCAGCTATACTTCATTAGGAGTTTGAAGAGATCTGGCATGTCAACAAATACACTCAAAAACTTCTATAGATGTACTATGGAGAGCATTCTGACAGGCTGCTTCACTGTCTGGTAAGGGGGGTGGGGGGAGGTGGTGGGAATGCTATTGCACAAGACCGAAAGAAGCTGCAGAGGTTGATAAATTTAGCAACTCCATCTTGGGTACTAGCTTACAAAGTAACCAGAACATCTTCAGGGAGCGGTGTCTCAGAAAGGCAGCATCCAGTATTAAGGACCTCCAGCACCCAGGGCATGCCATTTTCTCACTGTTACCATCAGGTAGGAGTTGCAGAATCCTGAAGACGATTCAGGAACAGCTTCTCCCCTTTTGCCATCTGATTCCTAAATAGACATTGAACCCTTGGATGCTACCTCACTTTTATTTAATATACACTATTTCTGGTTTGTGCATGTTTTTAAATCTATTCAATATACATATACTGTTACGATCCAGCAACAATGAATATATAATTGAGTCAGGTTTTTTAATAACAAATAAAACATGCATTAAACACTGCTAAAAAAAACCCAAAAATAAGCAAACGACTAACCTAACTGGAAGTCAGCTGCTATGTGGCAGCTTGATGAATTCTTAAAGTGATAACGTGAAAACAGTTCTTGAAGCGATAATGCAAAAACAGTTCTAGAAGTAGTAATGCGAAAGTCCAAAGTAACTTACAGTCAGTTAAAGGAGAGGCTTTCCTTGAATTAAATCCTTTCACGACATTACTGCTGATCCCAGCCGAAGTATGCTTTGCCAAGGGATTTACGACTGAAGAAAATAAAACTGCTTAAAGGCACTGACCTTTCCTTGGTGAAACTCTACATCCAACTCTTTGTTCTTTTTTGGCAAAACAGGAGTTAACACGGACACTGGCTACTAATTCCTCATGCGACGATTAAGTAAAGGTTGAACCTGCTTCAAAGCCTACATCAACTTTCTTCGAACTTTCAGCTTCCTGAACTTCGATGAATCTTCACTCTCCGACTACTTTAACTGGCAGTTTTGTAGCAAAACTGCTGGCATTAACCTTTGACTTAAGGCAGAAAGTAAAACTCCACTTTTAAACGAAACTGCGTCATAACATCGGAATATGCAGCAACATGGAGTCAGTGGCGAATTCAGCCATGAACTGCCCCGCCTCACAGGGTGGGGTTCTCCTTTTATACCCTATTGAAAAAACTATCACATGACCTCTCACTGGTGGGAAAATGACGTCACTCCACCATCACAAGACCACTACCTCATGTCGAGCATAGCCTCAATTACATCATGGTCACATGACAGGTACAAGATACCTATGGGTACGGAACAATACTGGAATTGTTTTATTTATATAGTTATTTTTTATTTTTCTTCTATATTATGTATTGCATTGAACTGCTGCTGCTAAGTTAACAAAACTTCATGTCATATGCCAGTGATAATAAACCTGATTCTGATTCCTAATCCTCTCTACCACTGACCTTACAATGAATACCGGATCATGGACCTCTGATTTCCTTCTCCTGAAGTCTACAATCAGTTCCTTGGTCTTGCTGACATTGAGTGAGAGGTTGTTGTTATGACAGCACTCAGTCAAATTTTCAATCTCCCCCTTGTATGCTGATTCATCACCACCTTTGATACGATCCACAACAGTGGTGTTATCAGCAAATTTGAATATGGTGCTGGAGCTGTGCCTAGCCATACAGCCATAGGTGTAAAGCGAGTAAAGCAGGAGTCTGAGCATACAGCCCCATGGTGTACCTGTGCTGATGGAGATTGTGGAGGAGATGTTTTTGCCGATCTGAATTGACTGAGGTGAGGAACTCCAAAATCAAATTGCTCAAGGAGGTATTGAGGTCAAGGTATCAGAGCTTATTGATTAGTTTTGAGGGGATCATTGTATTAAGTACTGAACTATAATTGATAAAGAGCATCCTGATGTATGCACCTTTGGTGTCCCGATGGTCCAGGGTTGTGTGAAGAGCAATGAGATGGCATCTGCTGTGGATCTGTTGCTCTGGTAGGCAAATTGGAATAGATCCAAGTCACCTCTCAGCTAGGAGCTTCTATGTTCCATCACCAGCCTCTTGAAACACTTCATCACTGTGGGTGATAGTCATAGAGGCAGATCACCACGTTCTTCTTGGGCACTGGCATAATTGAAGCCTGCTTGAAGCAGTTGGGTGCCACACACTGCTGAAGCAAGAGGTTAAAGATCTCAGTAAACACACCAGCCAGTTGGTCAGCACTGGTCTTTAGTACATGGCTGGTACCCCACCTGGTCTAGCTACTTTTCCTTGGATTCAGCCTGCTGAAAGTAGTCTGCATATCCGTGTCAAAGATCAGCAAAGGATCAGCAAAAGTGGTGGTTTGCAATGGTTCCTCCGTGTTCTGATGATCAAAGTGAGCTCAACTAGAATCAAAGCCCCACTGTCTCGCATGTCACTTAATTTAATTTTGTAGGAGGTTATATCATTCAAATCCTGCCACAACTGTCGAGCAACCCTCGTTGATTTCATTTCATCCATGAGATGGTTTTCTAGAAATCATACCTGTATGCACCTCTTGTAGCATTCTTGATCTCCAGACTTGAATGCCTCTGATCTGACCCTCAGCAAATTTCATGCTCTCATGGTTCACCCAAGACTTCTGATTGGGGAAGGCTCTGAACGATTTAGTGGGGATGCACTCTCTACAGCTGTCTTAATAAAATCTGTTATAACCCTGGTGTATTCATTCAGATCTCTAGATGAGAGCTCGAACACAGCCTAGTCCACTGTCTTAAAGCAATCCTATCTATAATCATTCCTCTGCCTTCTGGAACCACCTCTTAGTTGTCCTAATCTCTGCCTGTATGCAGATAGGAAGAAGACAGCCGAGTGATCTAGTTTACCAAAAATGTGGTCTGGGCAAGGAACAGTAATCATTCCTTATCTTAGTGTAGCAGTGGTTGAGTGTGTTGGAGCCTTCAGTGCTACAGGTTAGCTGCTGGCAATAACTGGACAGGTTTTCTTCAAACAGGCCTTGGTTGAAGTCTCTGACTACAATTTGAAATGCTTCGGGACACTGCAAAAAGTCTTCTTGTATTCAAACTTAACCAGATAAACGTGAGACACTCCCTCTGAGGTGGAGAAATAAGGAGGAAATGCACATTAATAACCCCATAATGGAACAGATTGTGCTCTTAGCAATCAGTTGCAGAGAAGCAAGGGGTCTGAGAATGCTTTGAAGTGTGCACCTTGGAGAGGTGCCTATATGGGATTGTATTCCCATGCCTCTGCTGTCCTTGTCTTTCTTGATGATTGAGGCCACTGATTTGGGAGCTGCTATCAAAGTAGTCTAGGTGAGTGAAATGAAGTGAATTAGTTGACTTGTATGATGTCAGAGATCTCAGGAAGAAATGAGATGGATTTCAGACCTTAGTTTTCTTTGGCACTTGTCAATAAGAATAGGTTCTTGGAGCAAACATCACCTGCCCACCACCTTTCACAAAGATCAACATGCACAAAATGCAGGGTGAATACAACAGATCAGGCAGCATCTGCTATTGAAAATCCTATAAAGAAATCACAAGGTCCAACAACTACCATTGCCAGCTTATAACAAAAAATATTTTCAGCCTTTTAATAGCCATGCCAAGTTTGTATGATTGATTACACCTGCAACAGCATTCTTTTTCATATAACTATTAGGATTTAATATAATGATTTGATTTTTCCCTTAATTTTTCTTAGCATCCATTTGGCGTAGATATGAAATATTTATGGAGAGCACTGAACATTAAGCTCCATGTCATTGTTAATGATTGAATTCAAAATCATCATCAAAGCAATTGGTAATTTTAAATCGCATTTTTAAACTTTCAGTTGGAAAGTTTAAAGCTACTTTGTACAGTCCCAGAAACTATATAAATGAAACATTCTCAATTATAGTACAATAATAAGAACACAAAATAAACAACAAAGTGATTTCTATAAATTATTAGGGCAAGTACATCAAAACTGGTAATAAAAACAAGAAATGCTATTAATGCCTTCTTGTCATTACTACCATCAAGGAGGAGGAGGTATAAGAGTCTGAAGGCTCGCATGTTTTAGGAACAGCTTCCTCCCTGTGATCAGATTTCTGAATGGTCCATAAACTTGTTAACACTACTTTCCTGTTCCTCTTACCTTTTTTATTTATCTATCTATCTAGCAATCTATTTATTTATTTATTTATTTATTTATTTATTTATTTATTTAGCGGCAATTTGTTTAGCATGCACTGTACTGCTGCGACACAACAATACATTTCACAACTTATGTCAGTAACAATAAACCTGATTTTGATTCTAATGTGTGCCAGGTGAAGCAGAATCTATGCACAGAAAAATAGTTCATGTTTCAGGTCGAAGACTCATTATTCATAATGCTTTTGCTGCCACGTTATCCAGATTCCTGAGAATACCTATGCATATTATAAGACCACAAGATATAGAAGCAGAATTAAGCCATTTGGCCCATTAAGTCTGCTCCGCCATTAAATCATAGCTGATCCTTTGTTTTTTTCCTCCTCAACCCCATTTCCCGGCTTTCTCCCTGTAACCTTTGATGCCATGTCCAATCAGGAACCTATCAATATCTGCCTTAAATACATCCAACGACCTGGTCTCCACAGCTGCACATGGCAACAAATTTCACAAAGTCACCACCCTCTAGCTAAAGAAATTTCTCCACATCTGTTTTGAAAGGGCGCCCCTCTATCCTGGGGTTGTGCCCTCTTGTCCTAGACTCTCCCACCATGGGAAATATCCTTTCCACATCTACTCTGTCTAGTCCTTTCAATATTAGAAAGGTTTCAATAAGATCCCTCCTCATCCTTCTAAATTCCAGTGAGTACAGACCCAGGGCCATCAAATGTTCCTCTTATGATAACCCATTCATTCCTGGAATCATCCTTGTGAACCTCCTCTGGACCCTCTCCAATGCCAGCACATCCCTTTTAAGCTGAGGAGCCCAAAACTGTACACAACACTCAAGGTGAGGCCTCTCACCAGTGTCTCATAAAGCCTGAGCATCACATCCCTACTCATGTATTCTAGACCTCTTGAAATTAATGCTAACATGCCATTTGACTTCTTCACCACCGACTTAACCTGCAAGTTAACCTTTAGGGTGCTCTGCAGAAGGAATCCCAAATCCCTTTGCATCTTAGATTTTTGGATTTTCTCCCTGTTCAGAAAATAATTTGCACATTTATTTCTACCACCAATGTGCATGACCATGCATTTTCCAACATTGTATTTCATTTCATTTGCCACTTCCTTGCCCATTCTCCTAATCTATCTAAGTCCTTCTGCATCCTACCTGTTTCCTCAACACTACCTGCTCCTCCACAAATTTCTGTATCACCTGCAAACTTGGCAACAAAGCCACCTATTTCATCATCAAAATCATTTATATATAGCATAAAAAGAAGTGGTCCCAACACCAACCCCTGCAGAACACCACCAGTAGTGGGGGGGAGGAGATGAACTGGAAATATAAGGATGGAGTTAAAGGGAAAGAGAGAATAAGAAAAGTTAAGAAAGACAACAGAATTAACGAGGCAGAAAGCTCAGGAAGGGATTAGAGAGTATGGCCAAGTGCAATAGGAATTGATGTGAAAGGTGAGGGGAGTATCAAGGTATACATCCTATCAAAAGGACAGACAGGTGGGCAGAGGGGGTGGGGTGGCTCTGTTGGTGAGGAATGAAATTCAGTCCCTTGCGAGGGGTGACACAGAATCAGGAGATGTAGAGTCAGTATGGACAGAACTGAGAAATTGTAGTAAGGGCAAAAAGACCCTAATGGGAGTTATCTACAGGCCCCCAAACAGTAGCCTGGATATAGGGTGCAAGTTGAATCAAGAGTTAAAATTGGCATGTCGCAAAGGTAATGCTACGGTTGTTATGGGGGAATTTCAACATGCAGGTAGACTGGGAAAATCAGGTTGGTACTGGACCCCAAGAAAGGGAGTTTGTGAAGTGCCTCTGAGATGGATTCTTAGAGCAGCTTGTACTGGAGCCTACCAGGGAGAAGGCAATTCTGGATTTAGTGTTGTGTAATGAACCGGATTTGATAAGGGAACTTGAGGTAAAGGAGCCATTAGGAGGTAGTGACCATAATACGATAAGTTTTCGTCTACAATTTGAGAGGGAGAAGGGAAATCAGAAATGTCAGTATTACAGTTGAACAAAGGGGACTATTGAGCTATGAGGGAGGAGCTGGCCAAAGTTGACTGGAAGGATATCCTAGCAGGGATGACAGTGGAACAGCAATGGCAGGTATTTCTGGGAATAATACAAAAGGTGCAGAATCAGTTCATTCTAAAGAGGAAGAAAGACTAAGGGGAGTAAGGGGCGACTGTGGCTGACAAGGGAAGTCAAAGGCAGTATAAAATAAAAGAGAAGAAGTATAACATAGCAAAGATGAGCTGGAAGCCAGAGGATTGGGAAACTTTTAAAGAGCAACAAAAATAACTAAAAAGGCAATACGGGGAGAAAAGATGAGGTATGAAGGTAAACTAGCATAGAATATAAAGGAGGATAATAAAAGCTTCTTTAGGTATGTGAAGAGGAAAAAATTAGTTAAGACTAAATTTGGGCCCTTGAAGACAGAAACAGGTGTATTTATTATGGGGAATAAGGAAATGGCAGACGAGTTGAACAGGTACTTTGGATCTGTCTTCACTAGGGAAGACACAATATCCCAGATGTAATAGTGGCCAGAGGACCTAGGGTAACAGAGGAACTGAAGGAAATTCACATTAGGCAGAAAATGGTGTTGAGTACACTGATGGGACTGAAGGCTGATAAATCCCCAGGGCCTGATGGTCTGCATCCCAGGGTACTTAAGGAGGTGGCTCTAGAAATCGTGGATGCATTGGTAATCATTTTCCAATGTTCTATAAATTCAGGATCACTTCCTGTGGATTGGAGGGTAGCTAATGTTATCCCACATTCTAAGAAAGGAGGGAGAGAGAAAACAGGGAATTATAGACTAGTTTGCCTGACATCAGCGGTGGAGAAGATGCTGGAGTCAATTATAAAAGATGAAATAGTGGCACATTTGGATAGCAGTAACAGGATCGGTCTGAGTCAGCATGGATTTACAAAGGGGAAATCATGCTTGACTAATCTTCTGGAATTTTTTGAGGATGTAACTATGAAAATGGACAAGGGAGAGGCAGCGGATGTAGCGTACCCGGACTTTCGGAAAGCCTTTGATAAGGTCCCACATAGGAGATTAGTGGGCAAAATTAGAGCACATGGTATTGGGAGGTAGGGTACTGACATAGATAGAAAATTGGTTGGCAGACAGGAAACAAAGAGTAGGAATTAATGGGTCCCTTTCAGAATGGTAGGCAGTGACTAGTGGGGTACCGCAAGGCTCAGTTCTGGGACCGCAGCTATTTACAATATACATTAATGATTTAGATGAAGAGATTAAAAGTAACATCAGCAAATTTGCAGATGACACAAAGCTGGGTGGCAGTGTGAAATGCGAGGGGGATGTAATGAGAATGCAGGGTGACTTGGACAGGTTGGGTGAGTGGGTAGGTGCAGTTTAATGTGGATAAATGTGAGGTTATCCATTTTGGTGGCAAGAACAGGAAGGCAGATTACTATCTGAATGGTGTCAAGTTAGGAAAAGGGGTTAGTACAACAAGATCTAGGTGTCCTTGTTCATCAGTCACTGAAAGTAAGCATGCAAGTACAGCAGGCAGTGAAGAAAGCTAATGGCATGTTGGCCTTCTTAACAAGGGGAGTTGAGTATAGGAGCAAAAAGGTCCTTCTGCAGTTGTACAGGGCCCTAGTGAGACCACACCTGGAGTACTGTGTACAGTTTTGGTCTCCAAATTTGAGGAAGGGCATGCTTGCTATTGAGGGAGTGCAGTGTAGGTTCACAAGGTTAATTCCCAGAATGGCGGGACTGTCATATGTTGAAAGATTGAAGTGACTGGGCTTGTATACACTGGAATTTAGAAGGAATTTTTCACCTAGAGAGTTGTGGATCTGTGGAATGCTCTGCCTCAGAAGGCAGTGAAGACCAATTCTCTGGATGTTTTCAAGAAAGTTAGGTAGAGCTCTTAAAGATAGCAGAGTCAAGGGATATGGGGAGAAGACAGGAATGGGGTATTGATTGTGGGTGATCAGCCATGATCACAGTGAATGGCGGTGCTGGCTCAAAGGGCCAAATGGCCTACTCCTGCACCTATTGTCCATTGTCACTGGCAGCCAACTAGACAAGGATCCTTTTATTCCCACTCTCTGCCTCCTACCAATCAGCCAATGCTCTAACCATATTAGTAACTTCCCTGTAATACCATCGGTTGCTCGGTAAGCAGCCTCATGTGTGGCACCTTGTCAAACGCCTTCCGAAAATCCAAATATACATCTACTGAATCCCCTTTATCTATCCTACTTGTAATCTCCTCAAAGAATTTCAACAGGTTCGTCAGGCAGGATTTGCCCTGAAGGAAACCATACTAACTCTGTCCTATCTTGTGCTGTGTCACCAAGCACTCCATCACATCATCCTTAACAATTGACTCTAACATCTTCCCAATCACTGAGGTCAGGCTAACTGGTCTATAATTTCCTTTCTGCTGCCTTCCTCCTTTCTTAAAGAGTGGAGTGACATTTGTAATTTTTCAGCCCAGAGTCCAATGATTGTGAATGACCCTTTCATTTCCAACACTGAAAATTGTACCTTAAACAAAATTATTTCACTGATATGCTCCATATTTCATTGCTCTTCTTTCCAAAACTCCTTGAATCTCATATCTCTTTCTTAAACAGTAAGAAAGATCTAATCTGTTGATTAAGTGCAAGATATCTGTAATTTAGTTCTCCATTATCTCATGTAAGGTTTGGCAGAAGAAAACAAAAATGGATGAAAATACTGAAAAGGTTGAATGACTGATGTTTCTTCAAAGTTCAAGTGATACACAGAAAAGGAAATGTTTTCAGGTTGCTGGTCATCTTTTCAAAACTACATATATTGCAGGTTCAAAGTCTACAAAACCTGTCTACTCGCATAGCCCACTAATTGAAACCATAAAATGTGCAAAATGTGCTAAACTGGTCAGCACTAATAGATCAGTAAAGCATGACAACAGAATTTCATGGTGATTACAAGGAAATTGTTGTTTGTGCACTCATTGATAGCTTGAGCTGGATGTTTTCCATATCAGGATAAATTATGTTGCTTTACATAAAAAATAAAATATATAATGTTAGAAATATTCAGAAGGACAGAATCTGTGGAGGGACCAAATGAGTTAATGATTCAGCTGATACATTTACATGGTTGGCTGCTCTCTAATCCATTGAGAATTTCTAGCATTTCTGTTTTTATTTCCAGAACTTCCATTAAAAATACTTCACTACTTTTGTTCAGAAATTGGGCTCTTTAAGTTAATTTTGCTCATTTATTGTTTCTATTTCATATTTTTATTTCCAAAAATAAATGTTATTTATAATAAAATATATTAAAGGATAAACAGAGTGCAAAGCTCTCAACATTCTTTGTATCATTTGGTCAATATGCACTCTATGGCCACTTTAACAGGCACCTTCTGTAACTAATAAAGTCGACATTGAATGTATGTTCATGACCGTCTGCTGTGTAGCCCATCCACTTCTGCACATCACTGCTGTAACGTGTGATTATTTGAGTTACTGTCACCTTCTTGTGAGTTTGAACCCGTCTGGCCATTCTTTTCTGACCTCTCTCATTAACAGGATGTTTTCATCTATAGATCTGTCGCTCACTGGATTTTTCTTTTGTTTCTCATCATAGGCCCCCTGCTGGACCCCCTGCAGTTTGCTTATCGGGCAAATAGGTCAGTGGATGATGCAGTCAACATGGGACTGCATTACATTCTACAACACCTTGACAACCCAGGAACATCTGTGAGGGTCCTGTTTGTTGACTTCAGCACGGTGTTTAACACCATCGTCCAAGAAATCCTCCATTCCAAACTCACCCAGCTTACGGTCTCCCCCGCCATCTGTCAGTGGATCACAAGCTTCCTGACTGACAGGGTACAGCAAGTGAGGCTGGGGAGCATCACCTCTTGCATCAGTACCGGTGCCCCCCAGGGATGCATGCTCTCCCCACTGCTCTTCTCCCTTTACACTAATGACTGCATCTCACAAGGATCCATCTGTTAAACTCCTGAAGTTTGCAGACTACACAAATGTCATTGGCCTTATCCGAGACAGTGATGAGTCTGCATACAGACGGGAGGTGAAACGGCTGGTCCTCTGCTATGGTCAGAAAAATCTGGAGCTAAATACGCTTGAGACTGTGGAGATGACAGTGGACTTCAGGAGCAGCCCCCCCAATACTCCCCCCACTCACTATACTCAACAGTATTGTGTCTGCTGTGGAGACCTTCAGATTTCTGGGTGTCACAATCTCCCAGGACCTGAAGTGGACACCCAATGCGGACACTCTTATCAAAAAGGCTCAGCAGAGGTTGTATTTTGTATTTCCTACGTCAACTCAGGAAGTACAACCTGCCTCAGGAGCTGCTGATTCAATTCTATTCAGGAATAATCCAGTCTGTTCTCTGTTCATCCATCACTGTCTGGTTTGGATCAGCTACCAAACAAGACAAGAATAGACTCCAAAGAACCGTCAGGGCTGTGGAAAGGATTGTTGGTGTGAAGCTGCCCTCGATCCAGGACTTATATGCATCTAGAGTCAGGAAGCGAGCAAGCAGCATTATTGTAGACCCATCACACCCTGGACATCACCTGTTCCAACTCCTTCCTTCTGGTAGACGCTTTAGATCACTGTATGCCAGGACAAATAGGTACAAGAGCAGTTTCTTTCCGTATGCCATCAGTCTTATGAACACTTGAATTTTAGTCTATTATAAATCAAGTCCACCTGTACATTCAATGAGGTGGACATCATTGTATATAGTTTATGATTATTTGCACTATTGTTTTTGTTTGCTTTTAATTCTGTACAGAGAGCTCAGGGAAACCGGTATCAAATTCCCTGTATGTGTCCTCATACTTGGCAATAATAATGGATTCTGATTCTGCAACTCTAAAGAACATTGTGAGTGAAAATCCCAGGAGATAAGCAATTTCTTAGATACTCATACCACCTTGTTTAGTACACAATCAACAATCATTCCATGTTGAAGTTACTGAGATCACATGGAACTGGAATCAAAGATTTTTGTCTGGAAGGACTTTTCCACAAAAATCTGATAATGTGGCAATGTCCAGTGTCTGAGATGCACTGCCAAAGTGGTAAAAGGCCATTTTGGAGACTCGTAGCGAAGCACTTAGATGAATGACAATGGAGGGCTGCAGGCTATGCAGGAGGAAAAGGCTAGATTGATCATGAAGTAGTTAGAAAGTTGGCACAATATCATAGATCATAAAACAAAGAATGGACAGAACCTGTTATTACTAGCGTAACACAAATTGTTTTTGGTCATTTTCCATCGCAAAGGGCTGATTGACAGTGTCCTGAAGTCATGCAAATTGTAGTGTCTCTGTCATGAGCGTCATTTATTTCATCGCAGCAAAGGATCTGAAACTCTTGAGAAAACAAATCCTTTCTCTCTTAAGAAGCCAACTTACTTCTGAGTATTCCCGTATCTCAGAAGTATATAAACTACTATCTATAAAATCTGATGCATCCATTGATTTAAAACAGCAATGAATCTTGCCTGACAGACCAAATAGACCAAGATGTTCAAAATACTTTTATATATTGTTTGGTGCTTGAAAGTTAACCACTTCCATTTATTATTAAACTCTCATTAAAAAAGTAAACCCAGAATACAGCTTTTTATGTTCCACTTTGCAGTATATTGTTGCTCTGAGTACCAGATGTTGAAGAAAATTAGTTCACAGCATTTCCACCTAAAAGGTCCTCATCAATGATTCACTGGAGTCAGCCAGCTACTCTGCGAGACTGCAACACAGTTCAATCAAACCTCCCCTCTTGGCCACTTTGAACATCACTTTTCTAGTTGTTTTCTAAGGAATTCAAAGATTTGACACTGGTCAAAGTAATTATTGTACTTATGGAACGGTTCTCCTCATCTGGGGCAGCACAGAGCTTAACGCTTTACAGTGTCAGCGACCCAAGTTCAATTTCTGCTGTTGCCTGTAAGGAGTTTGTATGCTCTCTCCGTGACAGCGTGGGTTTACTCCCACAGTCCAAAGATGTGCCAATTAGTAGTTTAATTGGTCATTGTAAATTTTCTTGTGATTAGGCTAGGGGATTGCTGGGTAGTATGGCTCGAAGGGCTGAAAGGGCCTATTCTGCACTGTATAGATACAAATAGAACTGACTATCACATATTTTTCACTTAGATGTACTGCTTTTTGTGGAACACAGCAAAGGTAAAAAAAAAAAGAGCAAGTTTAAGGTAACTGCGAGAATCACTAAGAAAATATTTGTGCAAGTTCTAAACGTAAATCAGAAAATGACTTTTGATATCATCTATTTCAACTGGACTTTTGGCAGAATGCTTCATGCTCAAATCACCAACAAATGAAAGACGCGTGTCCAAATACACAGTGCTATTCCAACCAATGAAAGGTGATAGAGAAATATACAAACAAATCTAATCAATTAATATCAAATTTCTTGCAGGAGTTTTCTCATCAAAAACATACCCAATCCAGTAAACACGAATGAAAAGAACAAGCATAGTAATTAGATTCTTCAAAGGCTTTTAACATGCACACTGAAATTTATTCTACATTCCTGTTACATAAACAGGTGTGATTTAAAAATAAAGCACCATTTAATATAATTAATGCATTTAAACTCGATAGCAAAGTGGGCCAACAAATCTTATACTGCCGCACCACCCAGCTGTGCAGAGGATGATGTTACAGTTAGTTCTCAGAATAGCTGAGTCCGTCCCCTGCAGGTGTCAGTGAATATCAGTCAAATCAAGTTAGCATGGAGTAAAGGTGGGTAACAAGTGGGAATGAAAGGACTCTTCAAGCTACTGAGTCACAAAGACAAAAAGAAACAAGCATAGATCACTCAAAACAACAGCACACAATATCCTTACTTTTATACTTGTCTGACAAGCATCAATTTTCTCAACAGAATATAAAACATAGAACAGTACTGCGGAGGAAAAGGCCATTCAACCCACAACATATGTGCTGACCATGACACCAATCTAAACTACACTAAATATAGAGAGAAACTGCAGAAGTTGGGTATTATTTGAATGCTGAAATCTTTCCATTGCAACAAAGATAACAAAAATGATAATCCCCAAAGATCAATGCTGACAACAAAGGAGAAAGAATATTATAAAGGAAGAATATATTCTGTTCTGGCTCTTTCTCCATAAATGCTCTTGACAGGTATATAAAATATAGTTCCCATGTTTTCCTGCAATAAATACATATCAGTAGGAAACATTGTTTCACAGATTTACTGCTTTAAAGAAACTTTATAGACTCAAGATGATCTGTAAACATTAACAGCTTAGTCACAATAACAGAAGAGAAAGTTAGAATCATGTATTGATCTGACTGAGATAAGTCCACTCTAATGTCTGCTTTTCAGGCATGTTCACTTATTGTGAGCCCACTCACATAATACTGACAACATGACCAGCAGCTAATCAGACTCACAGGGCCACAGTGCTGATGCTCTTGCTGTAGTTTCACCTTCCTACTTTACATTGTACCCATAAATACAAAGATATGATTTGGATGACTGAACACAAGAGAACCATCAACTTCACTGTAGCCCAGGGGTTCCCAACCATTTTTCTGCCATGGACCAATGCCATTAAGCAGGTTGGGAGCCCCTGCTGTCGTCTAACTACAAAAACCAAAAAGCACCCACTATTAATGATCATTTGAAAAGAAAAGTGACAAAAATTTGCATTAAGTTTGTATTTTCATCATTGGTAACATACAATTTGTTATTTGGTGGTACAAAAATTCTGATAATTTGTATGGCAATTTGTGATGTAAACCTCTTACTTTAACTATTTGCCAGTGTACTTTGCACACGCATCATCACCTGGGCACTGTGTGTACATTATTTTTGCCAAGACGAGCAACAGCTCACAGATTAATACACCAACAGACGAGGCCAGCATGCCTGTATCGGTCCTTTGGACAAGCTCCTGAATTAATCCAACTTCTCTGCTCTGTTCCACAGCTCTATTTTAGATTTGGTTTACTTATTAGGATAGATTTAGTTATTAATCACACGTACATGGAAACATACAATGAAATGTGTCTTTTGCGTTAGCATCCAACGCAATCTGAGCATGTGCCGGGGCAACCCCCAAATGTCACCACACATTCCAGCAGCAACATGGCATGTCCACAATGTTCAACAGAACAACACACAGACAACAAACATCAAGCAACCAACAGCAAAACATACCCCTTTCCCACCTTCCCACCCACACACACAGAAGGCCTCAAACCCTAGGACAGACTTCCTCCGGGCCTCCGACCTCCAGACTTGCAAACATTGGGCCTCTGACCTCTGTAGTTACTAACCTTGGGGGTTTGAACCCAGAACTCGCTGATCATGGACCTCTGACCTTAAGAACTGCCAACTGACCTCAGGGCTGCAATCATAACACTAGCTGACCCATGACCTTCAAGCCTCAGGACTCGCTGACATTGGGATCACTGGGCCTTGTTCTCTGGGCCCACAGAACTTAGACTTCCGTTCTCAGGAATCACTGGCCTCTGACCTTAGAATGCTCTAACCTGAACTCTGCCCCCCAGCTCTTTCCCATAACACTTCATTAACTACCCAATCCCTGACCCATAACTTCCCACACTGTCTCAAAAATACATTCCTATGAACCTAAACACTAAGTCTTGAATTTTAATTTCTAAAAGTTACAGACAGTGAATTACAATCTTAACGACTTGCTGCAGAAAATAGTTCTCAGTTCCCTTGCCGTATTTTTTGTAAGTTTTTTTAAATTCTGTATCCTCTGGTTTTCAACCATTGCTCCTGCAGGAACATCATTTGATACTTTTGTGCATATTCATTAAATTCATTGACTTTCCCTGCTATGAGAACAATATTTCAAACCTTTCCAAAAATGCATGACAATAGCACATGATTCAGACCTTGTTCCCTGTAAATAAAAATCTATCTGTGATAAATTACTGAAGCATAAACCACCATGACTGAATATGCTGAAGCAATCAAACTACAGCTGTGCTCCTGTTGATTCAGAATTACTTGATTCCTTGTTCACTGGAGTGCATGGTGCCACTTCCATTAGTATTGGATCATATTTGCCCATTTCAATAGTGCTAAGTTAAGTCCTCCATGAACTTAGAAATATAAACAGCAATCAATTCCTTCAAAGAACTACAAATTGTATGAATATAAATATACTTTGGTGCACACAGACCAGTCAAAATGAAGAGAAAAATTGAGTTCACCTTGTTCATTATCTATGAAGCATCTTTAAAAGGTCAAATTCTACCCTACATCTAAATGTCATATTTCCAATGCTTACAGTAATACAATGACATTTAAAGGGTCAAGAAAAAGGTTAAAATATTCTTCAAAAAATCTTAATACTTAAAATTTTTATATTTTGCCAAGTTTCACTGAAATGTCATTCTTCATCAGTTGACAGGAGGGTCATTCACTGAATCATTCATGATTCATAAGGTTCAATTATTTAATTTAAAACATTTCATTTTTTTTTAAATGCCATTATCCAAAGAGTCTCACATCAAGTCCTAATGATCACCCGGAGCACACTAAAGCTGTCTGTTCAAAGGAAACAGATAATAAAGTACAAACATTTCCTCAAATGCTCCAATTGTTAATGATAAAATTATGTAGACTGTAAATTCCTTTTGAAGTACTATTTTGTGAAATGCTCACTAAAAGGTACCAAAAAAAGCTTTGTTTTCAATGTAATAATATCATATTTGTTGAATAAATCTGTCACACAGATTTAGGCAGATACTTTGTCAAATAGCCTTACCTTTCTCTGCACAACTCAAATGAATTTTGACTGACAAAGATAACCTTCTCATCTTTCCACTTAAGTCTGGTACTTTAACATTAACCTAACAAAGAGATTCAGTATGCCAAGAGCAGATGCTGTTTCTGTAGGAATGACAAAATAAGTCCACATCTGCTACCATTTTGTGATGCTTACATTGTTAAAGCAATGCCAGTTGGCCCATCTCCTTATTTGATAAGGCACCTGAATCATGTGTGAGAGAAGCTGTGTTTTAATGAAAATATATCTTTCACTGAACAGAGCTATCCCTCCCATGGTAATCATGATGAAAATGAAATGTCTAGACAATGATTTTTTTTTAACTTCTGTATCATCATCACTGGGTCAAAATTCTGGAAGTCTCTTCCTTAGAGCATTGTGGGTATATCCTGACCTCGAGGAGTGCAGTGATTCAAGGCTACAGCTCACCAGCACCTTCTCAAAGGGAGTAATGGATGGTCAATTAAGTGCTTCTTTCATCTGTGAAGTCCACATCCCTTGAAAAAAAAATATGTTGCAGCACTATTGCTACAACTGAAGATATAAAGACTAAACTCAATTTAGTTCACTTGAAACAAGGATCTCATATGTGGACAAAATGAACAAGTAAGGTAAACGTGGGGATGGATGGTTGACTTTCGGAAGGTACCAGAAACAATAGAACATGTGGTATCTGTGCCACAGATATTTATTAGAATGTAAGAAGCTGTTTAGGTAGATCTGGGATGCCTCAGCTACAGGATATCCTGGCATCTGAAGCACGAATGGTTAAGTCATATAGGGCCCTGGTGAACTGTTTAATTAAAACAAATTTGGGAGACAGGATCTGATCCCCATCATAGCTCCTGTCATACTAACTGTATTACAGTAGGTGACAGCAATGCACCTTCCTGTTGGGTGTGAGTCGCCATTAGCAGAGGAAGAAGATGATGATGTAGATTGTGAGGAGGATACAAAGAAGCCTTGAGGTAAAATAGAGAGGCCAAGTAGATGACATAGCAAATGGAACATGTATAAAACAAGTAATTATCTGCATTGGAACAATTAGAACAAATATTGTCCTGCATTGGAGGGAGTGGTGAGAGATTGAAAGACACTGTGCTCAGAGGGACTCGGGTGCCCTTGTCCATGAATCACTAAAAGTAAGCATGCAAATACAGCACACAATTGGGAAGGCAAAGAATATGTTTGTTTACTGAAGACATAAGAGACTGCAGATGTAATCTGGAGCATGGAACAAAATGTACAGGTCTAGTATCTCTGTTTAAGGAAGGATATACCCACGAATGAAGGAGCTGAATGGCAAAAGGGACACATGGGGTCAAATGGCCATTATTGATTCTCTTTCTTATCTGTGTTCTTATAGATTGTGATTAACTGTGGAATGTCAGGATATTCTGAAATACATACATATTTCGATTTATTTTGAACTACCTTTTGCAAACTATGGTGGTACGTGATTAGGAAAAGCAAACCGTTGCTTAGAATAAAACTGTAAGACTAGGCCATCAAGAGCCATTTCTGATAAAGTAAACAGCTGCAAAACTAAGGCGACAAAGAATCTGCAGTGAAGTTAATGGTAGATCATGGATGAATGGCCATGTGATCCTGACCTGTGAAGAGCTAAATGGTCAATCAATACAGAACATAATCCGTAGTAACAGGCTGACCACTCACAACCAATTAAATTAAATAGACTACATTTAAAGTCATGTAGGAACGTTGATTGAGAACCCTTTATTTAGGCATTAAGGGAAAAAAGCTGAATATATGGAAGAAATATTCATCTAGATTTAAAGACGGCATGGAAGGTTAAAAGAAAACAGACCATGGATAATGTTGTAGCGGTGTGCTACACGCAGCGCTAAAATTACGACACGGAGTCGGTAACTGCAGTCGAAGGAAAAAAACTTTATTCGAAAACTTCAGCCTCACTTTTAAGCCTCTGTCAACCGGCCCCCCATGGTGCAGAGGCTCCAAAGCTCTGTGCTCGCAAACCCCCGTAGGCTATCTAATTGTGAGTCGGTTCGGATACGCTAGGAAATGGGTCACCACATAACCCCCCCCCCCCCCAGAACCGGCGATGCACCCCCCAATGTCCACATGAACGTGGAATTGGGCTTCGGCTTGCTGGAACCATAGGTCCGGGCGCTGTGTCCAGAAACCTGGCAGTTTCAACGAAACCGCATGAACAGAGGTGGCGTCGGTCATTTCTGGTCCAAAAATCGTTTGGACCGTCGGGGTCACCAATTGTAGCGGTGTGCTACACGCAGCGCTAAAATTACGACACGGAGTCGGTAACTGCAGTCGAAGGAAAAAAACTTTATTTGAAAACTTCAGCCTCACTTTTAAGCCTCTGTCAACCGGCCCCCCCATGGTGCAGAGGCTCCAAAGCTCTGTGCTCGCAAACCCCCGTAGGCTATCTAATTGTGAGTCGGTTCGGATACGCTAGGAAATGGGTCGCCACAATGTCACCAGTGTCCAAGAGCCTCCAGAAATGAAACACTATGAGGTACTGATGAACGATTGATGGGAAGTACTGAATTTTGCACTTCAAGGTGAAGCTAAGAAATCAGATGGCAAATAGAAGTACTGTAGCTGTATATAGAGCTAAACAAGTATTAAATCAAGGGGATACAAGTATTATTGTCAGAATGGTTCATGAAAGGAGATGAAGTACCCTTTGAGGAAAGAGTAAATTTTATTCAAGAGCAGGCAGATCAAAAGAAGATTAAAGCATATAACTTTATCAAATTGTTAGCATACTTGGCTTTCTACTGCAAAGACATGATGAATATCACATAAGACAACAGGAAGAAACTTAAAATTATAAGCAAGACCGCTCCCATGAAATGGAAGCATAAGATTCTGCAGCTGTTATGCAATAAGTTTGCAGGCTGTTGGCACATCTCAAGAACTGCAAGCTACAAAATATATATTGTAAAAGCTTAGGGCTGAAAAATCAATCCATAAATAGAAAGTAGAGGATGCAAAAGGGTGCCTAGGTAAGCTATCAAGCAATCTTGGGGAGAAACAAACCCTTTATATGTCTAACCCAAGAACTGCGCAAGAGCTTGGGCAAACAGGAGGCAAAAGTATGTTATAAAAATGGCCAACTGGGTACAATAAGGATGTAGGCAGTCAAGATATTCTGTGAAGTGTCCAAGTCTTATAATGGTTGATCCAAGCGGCGATCCTCCACTTAAGTTCCATTGCCATTCTTGGTACACAGTCATAAAGTTTTCGATGATTATTTTTTCAACAATGATTTTGAAGATTTGAGGTCTTCTCTGCAGCTCTATTATCTATTCAGAGACCTAACACTAGAGTACGTCAAATTCACAGCTTAGGAGGGGTTAAGCTGGTCAAATAGACCCATGTTACTTTTACGCTGGATCTAAAAATCGTTAATTCTTCCCTTTATCATTGGAAATGTTCACTTCTATAAGCTTTTTCTGTGGTCAGTAACTTAACTTTTGGTTCAAACTACCTTAAATAGTATGAACAATTCCACAAGTGACCAAAATATTTTTTAGAAGTCAGAAAATATTTCAGTTCCCAATTTTTTATATAATCATTTATAAGTTGCATGTAAAGAACTTTTTTTCTTGATTTGTATATCCTATTGTAATAAACATTTGGGATACAAATAATTAGAACATTAACCACAGACAATGACTTTTTTTTAAAAGCAGGAAACTTCTTAGCCCCTGTGAAGAATTGAAAGACCTTTAGAGATTAGATGATGCCTTAAAGGCTAAATTCTGAAATGGAAATAGACAACTGTTTGGTATTCTGTGACATTTGTGGGACATTTCTAGTATTCAGATTGATCAAATGAGAATATGCTTGTAATCTTTATCCTGCAGAAATATATGATTAATGTTTTAAAAGCATTAATTTAATTCATACATTCTCAATCAAAAGGCAGGTAAGTTACACCATCAAATGAGATTTTTTTCCAAAGCTAAATATGAACTCGGTTAAATTACCTAGCTATAATTCACCAATGTATATTAGCTTGATATTAAATTTAAGTCAGGAACGGTTGAGAACAGTTAATTAATTACTTCTCTCAGGAAAATGTGTGTCCTTGTCAATTAAAATCTTATGTGAATTGTCTTTGTTAACCTGACTGAGACTAAGACAGAGAGACTCCATTTCCGCAGATCCTCTGTAATCCAGAGTAACAAACAGAAAATGCTGGAGGAACTAAGCAGGTTAGGCAGTATTCCTGGAGAAGAATAAACAGTTGATGTTTTGGGAGACATACAATTCCTCCCTTCCCTGTACATTCAAACTTAATAATGTTAGGGATCTCCATAGTTGAGGAATAAATTGTTCAAATGAAGCAACGAAAGGAAAAGAGCTCACAAAATGTAGTATTTCAATAACCACAGTCAATGAAATCAAGCAGATTCTGATGAAGATCATCCAAGCATATTGAACTGTGTTTCTGTAAGGATTGAAGGACAGATGGAAATGGGATTTATGGGCTCAGAACAAACCGCTCTGTATCTCAGAGACACAAGAAACAAAGGGCTACAAGATCCTCATAACCTATCTAATTTTTAACAAAAAAAACACTGGATGTTTCTTTATTATCCAGGAACTGGGACAATGTTTTTTTGTGCCATAATCACTTCAATGTGATTACTGCAAGATTGTGAGTACTGAATGGTGATAAAATGTTCAATATTTGTCACTTCTTATTGGATAAGCTATTGCAGACTATGTTATGCTGAGTCCCTGATCATAAAGACTTTCTGAAATTACAGATGCTTGAAATAGATTAAATAGAATTTTCAAGACAAATTGATACCAAGATAAACTAAAGGGTGAGTTGAAAGATTAAATAAAGTACAGATCAGATACATTCTAATAACAGCATAGGTCCACAGGGTTAACTTTTCTCTCTTCTTTGTTTTCAGCTGTTTTCTGAAAGGTCAGTGTTGTTATCCTTTGCACTGAATCTTTGCTTTGAATTGGTGGACTGGACTGTATTCAGGGATTCATCGTCAAATCGGAATGAGTATGCTACAGCTCTGTCACTGATTTTATTAAAACCCTGTGTGGATGTGTGTGTGCCTACAAATGCCATGCGTGAGTGAAACAGGAGATTCGAAGTCTGCTGAGGGCTAGAGCTGTGGCATTCAAGGCTGGAGACTCAGGACTATAAAAGAAAACCAGGTACAACTTATGGATTGCTATCTCAAGAGCAAAGAACAATTTTGAATGAAGTGGGAGGCGAAATTGGATGCAAGTCAACTCTGGCAGACTTTCGCTTCCTACAAAGCAAAACCTAACATCATGAATGGCAGTGATGTTTCACTCCCAGATGTGCTCAACACCTTTTACACACACTTTGAAAGGGAGAATTAAACTACAGCTATGAGTATCCCTGCAGCCCCTGGTGACACTGTGATCTCTGCCGTGGAAGTTCATGTCAGACTGTCTTTCATGAGGGTGAACCCTCGCTGGGTGACTGGCCCTAACAGAGTAGGGCTCTGAAAACTTCTGCCAAACAAATGGTAGGTGAGTTTAAAGATATTTTCAACATCTCATTGCTACAGTTGGAAGTTCCCAAATGCTTCAAGAGTAACAATTATACCTGTGCCCAAGAAGAGCAGGGTGAGCTGCCTTAACGACTATTATCCAGAAGTACTCACATCTGCAGCAATGAAGTGTTTTGAGAAGTTCATTATGGCTAGAACCTGGACTCACTGCAATTTGCATATCATGTCAATGGCAGATGCATCTAATTAGCTCTTCATATGGCCTTGGATCACCTGGACAATACAAATACCTACGTCAGGATGTTTTTTTATTGACTACAGCTCAGCATTTAACACAGTCATTTCTACAGTTCTGATCAAAAAGCTCCAAAACCTGGGCTTCTATACCTGCCTCTGCAAATGGACCCTCAACTTCCTAACTGGAAGATCACAATCTGTGCCAATCGGAAATAATATCTTTTCATCGCTGACAATCAACATTGGCACACCTCAAGGATCTGTATTTAACTGACGGCTCTACTCTCTCTACACCCATGACCGTGTGGCCAAACACAGCTCAAATGCCATCTATAAATTTGCTGATGACACAACTATTGTTGGCAGAATTTCAGATGGTGTCAAGAGGCATACAGGAGCAAGATATGTCAGCTAGTTGAGTGGTGTTGCAGCAACAACCAAAGAATTGATTATAGACTTCAGGAAGGGTAAACAAGGGAACACACACCAGTCCTCATAAGAGGATCAGAAATGGAAAGATTGAGAAATTTCAAGTTCTTGGCTAACAATATCTCCAAGGATCTATCCTGGCGACAACATATTGATGCAGTTACAATGAAGGCATGACAGCATCTATATTTCATTAGGAGTTTGAGGAGAATAGGTATATCACCAAATTTCTATAGGTGTACCACAGAGCATTTCAACTGGCTGCATCACCGTCTGTGGGGGGGGGGGGGGGGGGGGCTACTGAAGACATCCCACCTGTCCCAGAAGCGGCTCCCTGACACCTGCAAATTATATATAATATCCCAGAAATTGATTTTTTTTTTGAGAGAGAGAGAGAGAGCGCACCATGGCAGACTGTTCCAAAAAAAGAAAATATAAAATGTACTTCACCCCAGACTACACTAAAGTGTACCCCTGCCTAATAGGGGTAAAAAATAATGACAATGTTGCTTACTGCACTGTTTACAACAGTGACTTTCCTATTGCCCATGGTGGGTTAAATGACTGTTGAGGTGAGTTTAACAGGTATCATTCATTCATTAGCATAGCTAACGCTATTTAAACTAGCTGGCTGGCTGCTAAGAAGCTACTCTATTGCAGACATCCCACCTGTCCTGGAAGTTCTGGGAGTCTTCCGCAAATTGATGGTGCTATCTCCCTGAAATGAGTTTTTGCAGGGTAAGATGTCTGCTACTGCACAGGATCGAAATATGCTACAGAGACTTGTGCACTTAGTCAGCTCAATCATGGGCACCAGCTTCTGTAATATCCAGGCCATCTTAAAAGAGCGAGGTCTCAAAAAGGCAGCATCCATCATTAAGGACCGCAATTATAAGAAGTGCCCTTTTCTCATTGCTATCATCAGGAAGGAAGTACAGGAGACCTGAAGGCACACACTCAACAATTCAGGAACAGCTTCTTCCCCTTTGTCGTCTAATTTCTGAATGGACATAGAACCCATGAACACTACTGCACTACTACTTTTATTTTTATGCTTGCACTACATATTTAATTTAACTATTTAATATATATACTTACTGTAATCCATTTTTTCCTATTATTAAGTATTGCATTGCCCTACTGCTGCAAAAACAGCAAATTTTATGAGACATGCCAGTGATATTAAAGCTGATTCCGAAAAGAACCCAAACAAGTTAATCAAATGAAAGTCAAGTTGGAATTTAATGATGATATAACAACTGGTAAATAACTTTTATGAATAAATAAATGATTTACCTTCGATTTGTACATTTACATGTAGCTAAATACTATTGCAAGTGATCTGTCCTGGGCCCAACACATTGGTGCAATCATAAAGAAGGCATGCCAGTGGCCATACCTCATTAGGATTTTGTGGAGATTTGGTATGTCACCAAAAACTCGAGCAAATTTCTACAGATGTACTGTGGAGAGCATTCTGCCGGCTATGGAGGCTTCAATGGACAAGATCAAAAGACATATCGACTCAGCCATCACAGGCACAGCTCTCCCCACCATCTAGGGCATCTTCAAATATTGGTATCCACCACCATCTGGGATATTCCATCTTCTTGTTACTACCATCAAGGCGGAGTTACTAGAGTCTGAAGACCCACACTGAACATTTTAGAAAAGCTTCTGTCCCTTTGCCATCATATTTCTGAACAGCCCATTAACACTACCTCACTAATACTCTTTCACATTATTTATTGTAACTTATGGCAATTTTTATGTCTTGTACTATCCTACTGCTACAAAACAACAAATTTCACAACATACGTCAGTGATTAACAAAATTGTTTTTAACTCTGATTGTGAAAAGTTCCTATAAGGACCTCCATTACTCATCTTTGCTGCAGGTGATTAAACAAAAGAGAGAGAAATGTTAGAAGTGGAGCAGAAGTACTGGTCAGCATGAACTTGGTGGGCTGACCTGATCCCTTTTTTTTCCTGTTTTATGATTTTATGTCGAGAGGTAGGCCAATTCTGCTCTGCCATTCACTATGATTATAGCCGATATTCTATATTCAGTACCATTTCATGCTTCTCACTACAGTGTTTCAATCTTTTAATTTAAAACATATTAAAATTCTTTAATATACTGAATGATTTACTTTCAACTTTTTTCTGTGGTTAAGAATTCCACGGGCTCACTTTTAAATTGCTCATACCTTTTCAGTCCACGTCATCATTAACATTGTTTTCCTCATTTAATCTGTCCAGTCCAGTTAGATTTTTATAGGTTTCTATGAGATCCCCAGTGAATATGAGCTAGTTTCTCTTCATACAGCAATCCTGCCATTCTGGAATCAGCCTGGTGAACTTTCAGTGAAATCCTTCCATAAAAGAACATTCTTCTTCAGACAAGGAGACTTAAACTGCACCAAGAACCTCTTCTGTGGAAACCGTGGCTCTTCATCTCAAAATTGCTCCTGGTTTGGCTTTAGTTTTCTGCATTTATTCAGTGCATACTGAATTTGGAAAATTCTCAGTGAGCGTCCTCATACATATCATTTATATCTTTAATTTTCAAATATGTATCCTAAGTATTCTGTCTTTCAAAATAATGACTGTGGCAACAAAGGTTCAAAAAATAAATGGACTGCATCAATGTATTCAGTGTTTCTGTACAGCACTACATAACAAGGATATTAAAAGTGACGAATTACAAAGTTCCACGTATCAAAAAACTGCACTTTCTAACAAAA
The DNA here is from genome assembly GCF_030144855.1 of Hypanus sabinus. NCBI lineage: Eukaryota > Metazoa > Chordata > Chondrichthyes > Myliobatiformes > Dasyatidae > Hypanus > Hypanus sabinus. The sequence continues at coordinate 169,634,458 of NC_082712.1, read as the reverse complement.
TCCTACTTGAAAAGACTGCTGAACCCTTGACAATGAACAGTATTGAAACAGAATTAGGGAAGTTTATACTTATCTCTTGAGAAAAAAATGATCATATACATGAAAGCATGATTTTTAAGATTTTGTAAATGCATTGTTCCTAAAGGTTATTCAAGTAAAAATCATTTAACTGGTTTATTTAACTCTAGTTTAGCTCTGTTAATGTGAAAGTGCTCTGTGTTTTCACTGTCCAGCACATTTCTACGGATGTATGGTGGAGAGCATTGTGTTCAGTTGCATTGCCACCAGGTATGGAAGCCTCAATATACAGGATCAAGAGAGGCTGTAGATGGTTGTAGACTCAGTAAACTCTATCACAGGAACAACCCTCGCACCATCGAGGACACTTCCAAAAGGCAGTGCTTCAAGAAAGACCCTCACCATCCAGGATATGCCCTCTTCTCATTACTACCATCGGAGAGGAGGTACAGGAGCCCGAAGATCCACATTCAATATTTTAGGAATAGCTTCTTTCCCTCTGCCATCAGATTGCCAAATGGTCAATTTACCTATGAACACTATTTCACTATTCCTGATTTGCACTATTTATTTTATTATAATTTATAGTAATTCTTATGTCCTTATGCTGCAAAACAAATTTTACGACGTGTCAGTAATAATAAAACTGAATTGAATGCCAAGTGATTTGAAGTATTATAAACTTTACTACCCAATATATGCTTTATAATCTTTATTACTCAAACCAGTTTCACCAGATGCCATCAGCAGTAAGCTATGAATGGATTATGCTTGTTGGCACCATGAATCCCCAATGACCTGCAGTAATTCTGGTTCAAATTTGCTAAGTGTAATTGGCAGAGGGATTCCTCCATTGCAAGGTGCCATGGACACATTTGATGTACTGGCTCAAGTGGATGAACCTATTGGCAGAAATCAAAGAGATGCCTCCAGCTTTTTCCCCCATCAGTTAAAGTAATGAAACCTTTGGATTGCTTCCAACTGTTCCCAATTCTGGCGAGGAAACCATGGATTGGTCAGCTAGCCAGAAAAAAGAGAATAACTGCTTCATTTTCAGATTGGGAGGCTGTAACAAGATAGGTGATGCAGGGATGGCACTCGGCCCCAGCTGCTCATTATCTATATCAATGTGGATGAAGAGACCTAGTGTGATATATCCAAGTTTGTAGATGATAATAATTTTCTGTGACAATGTTGTTTCTGAGGAGGATACAAAAGGGCTTTGGAGGGCAGTAAGCTAAGCAAATGGGAAAGGTTGTGGGAAATGTAATATTACATGGAAAAATGCAAGGTAGAAAACACTGTATTTTTAAATGGTAAGAGATTGAAAGACAAAAAAATATTCTTAAAAGAGTTGAAAAAAGGGAACAGTAAAAGATTAAGATACTCCACTGATATGTTGTACATACAATACGGCAGATGAGGAAAGTACAAACTCATAGGGTGGTGGAAGAGCAGGCCTGTAGAGAGCAAGATAGATATGATTGGCAACTCCATTTGTCTCAATGGAAAGACTTCTTAGCTAAGGAAAAAGAAGACAGATCAGAAGCACTAATGTGGCTAGTGAAACATATGTGGCATGTTTAAAATAAAAAAAATTGTAATTTTTGTTGCTTGGGCTTCAAAGATCCAGGACCAAGCTTGCTGAATTTCAGGTCATAACTCAATTATTGAGGAGTGGCTGCACACACGCAGCTGGAACTGAGACTTTTGGAAAAACAAATTTTGTTGCCTGGTGTTTAGTTGGTACATAAAGAGCTGGAGTGGAAAAGCAATTACTTTGAAATGTATGGCATCAAGTCGGACTGGGACTTTCAGAATCAGATTTCCCAAGACTGTATGGTGTTGGGAAATCTATAAACCCTCGCTGCTCACTGAACACTGAACTCAACACTGGGATTAAAGCTGCTGAGAAGGGTACTATTGCTTGGCAAAATGACATCTAGCCACAGAGGCTGAAAACCAGCTAGCTATTTGACCCACACTTCTCAACCACAAACTTACCACAGAATATTAGGCTATAGTTCCTTGGACAGTCAATGATCTTGTATCCTATGGAGATCTTCACTCCACAGCTTCTAATCTCAGAGACCCCAAACTTGCAGAACCTATTTCTATCCCTGTCTCAAGCAGGACTGTCCCAGCAGGCACAGAGCTTAGCCTGATTTTGTCCCACAGAAACTATATCTAGCTGGCTTGACACTGTCATTTCTAAGCTTAATAACTATATTCCATATTAATAATATTCACTATCCTCCACTCTGCTGTCTCCTGAACTGTAGCTAACAAATACAGAAAATCTCCATTAGATTTCCAGCAATCTCCCCCTTTGAAGGTTGCTGAGACTCTGATAGAGATTGGAAAACAAAATGCAGACTGGGTGATGACTTTGTGCAACACTTGTATTTAGCCTGTAGGGACAATTCTGACTTTTATTTTTGACCCTACTCTCATTCTGAGCTGTGGCCTCCTGGCCGAACTCAAGCTTAAGACACAACACATAGCTTTCCATTTGAGCAATCTTCAGTATTCAATATTGAATCCTACAACATATTTCCTTCCAGGCATATCCCACAACCCTACTTCGTGCACCTTTTCAAACTGTGTCTGCATTCCCATGCTCTAGCTGTCCTTATAACAAAACTAAATAATATTTGCTCAGTTTTCCTCTAACTCTTCCCATTAACCACATAACCTACTTACCTCCATATAATTCTGGCCTCACATTATTCCCTTTGACCAATCAAACCTCTCTTTAGCTTAAAACAAACTTGTTTTCTTTCTTTCCAAGTTTTAGCAAAATATCTTTTGTATCAAAATTAATCTTGTTTAATTTTCCAAATATGCTCCCTGACCTGCTCAGTTTTTCAGGCAACCTCTGCTTCTATTTTGGATTTCCATCATCTGCAGTTTTAATTTTGGTTCTCATTTCCCTTTTTGATTGCTTTGGGCTTAGCACAATCAGGTGTGATAAGGTTGTCCATTATCATAAAAATCCTAATGAGCAATTTGTATTTCTGCTGTTGCACAGGAGGTCAGTTATTGATGGGGTCATGTCTGCTGAGATTGGAAGAGGTCACTTAAAAAGCAGCAAACATGCAGTCTGCAACTCATGCTTTCAATTTAAGGAACACATAAAGGAGTTCAACTTCAACTCTCAACTGTACAATCAAAAGTCAATTTAAATATAACTGGAATGCACAGCTCAAAAGGCTGGTGAAAATAAGATTTAATAAAAACTTTAAATATCAATTGGTAATCACTTTGAGAAAAAATAGGTATGCTTATGGAAAGGGACAAAGGACTGGAATGAACTGGATCATTCAGAAAAGCAGCTCAACAGGACACAATGTGCTGATAAGCCTTATCCTCTATATTAACATGACGGAGGAAAGGAAGGCTCATCTGAACGTCTGTCAGAATAATATTTAATTCATCATGTTAAGCAGATAGTTCTTTTCTGTTTCATCAGGTAGGAGGTACAGAAGCCTGAAGGCACACACTCAGCGATTCAGGAAAAGCTTCTTCCACTCTGCCATCTCATTCCTAAATGGACATTGAAACCTTGGACTACCTCACTTCTTTATATATAGTATTTCTGTTTTTTGCACTTGTTAAATCTACTCAATGTATGTTTACCACAAGTTATTTATTTATTTATTATTGCTATTATTTTATTTTTTCTTCTATAGTATGTATTGCATAGAACTGTTGCTGCTAAGTTAACACAATTCATGTCACATGCCGGTGATAATAAACCTGATTCTGATTCTGATAGTTCTTTAACTTTAAAAAATGTCAAAATTAATTGAAAGCCATAATTAAACAAAAAGACAAAATTTGCAATGCAAAATGTTGATATATGTATACAACTTATCTAATAAGTCTGGTTTATTTAAATTTTAACACCAGATTCTCTTGAAGTAAGATAATAATTAGAATAGCAACATTTTTCTTCAACAGAATTTAATAGGTTCTCTTTCCCATTCATTCTTAATTTTATCAGATGTACCGTGATGTATTTTCGTAATCAGATCATAAATAATTGCTATTAAACTCTTCTGATAGGGGTTTGAACTTAAATTTTTTTCTGTAATTTCAGTTTGATGTGGTATCGGAAAAGTAGGTAAAATAACGTTCAAAAAGTTTCTAATCTGTAAATATTTGAAAATATGTGATCTAGGCAAATTATATTTATTAGACAATTGTTCAAAAGACATGAGACAGTTATCCATGAATAAATAACAAAAACATGTTATTCCCTTCGTTTTCCATAAAAGAAAAGCTTGATCAGTTCTGGATGGTTGGAAGAAAAAAATAGATATAATAAGACTTAATAGGAGAAATTTATTCAATCCAAAAAATTTACAAAATTGAAACCATATTCATATTGTATGTTTAGTTATTGGATTAAGTGATTTGTTCATCCAGTTTAGTAAGTGCAAAGGGAAGCCAGGCCCTTAAAATAGAAGCCAATGAGAACCCTTGTACAGACCCGCACTTGAGGTTCACCCATTGTGGACACTGAATTTCATCCAAATCTTGAATTAAGAATGAATGGGCAAGAGAACTTCAGTTATCTTTACCTATAGAGAAATGGGAGAAAGTTCTCCAACTAGTTAACATTTCTTTAATGTGTGCTAGACACGCTTTGGTACAATTTAAAGTAATTCATGGGGTCCATATGTCTAAGAATAAGTTAGCTCATTTTTATTGCCATATAAATCCTGTCTGTGACAGATGTAATTCTGAGGTAGCTTCCTTGATACATATGTTCTGGTCTTACCCTCTTTGGGAAATATATTGTAAAGACATCTTTGATATTATTTCAGTAGTTTTGCGTATTGATTTACAACCTCATCCAATTACTGCAATTTTTGGACTACCAGTGATGGACTCTAGTCATTTATCTCCTTCAGCTTGCCGTTTGATTGCATTTGTTACATTAATAGCCAGAAGATCCATTTTACTTAAATGGAAAGATTTTAATCCCCCTACTATATTTCAATGGTTTTCCCAAACTATAACATGTTTAAACTTATAAGTGGTACTATTGATCTTTCAGTTAAATTTAAGAAAACTTGGAGGCCATTTATTCAACATTTTCATATGATGTAAGCTGACCTTTTCTGAATTGTTCTCAATAACTCTTTGTTCTTGTTTAGAGGAGCGGAGTTCATGACAAATAATGATTTTAACTGATGAAACATGGCAGACCAGCTTCTGTTTTGTTTTTATTTGTTTTTTTTTAGCTTAGGGGGACTCTTTTTTCTGTATAAAATGTTTTGAATCTTTTTCATGTTCAGTTATTAAGAGATTGGGAAGCTTAGATTACACGTTACTCGGAGTCTGTGTCTGTATACGTTAACTGTTATTAATGTAATCCTGATCTCTTTGTATCATTATCATTGTTATGTTTATCAATTTGAAACTTAATAAAAAAGATTGAGAACGAAACAATGTAATGGGTTTACTAGTTTTTCAGTCACAGAAATGACAAAGCTGAATCAAAGGCAAGTGACCACTTGAACTTAAATCCTCCACTTGTACCATACAAAGGAGATGGGGATTTCAAGGTAGGATAATAAAAGACTTGAATTTCCCTAAATTAGTAATAAAGAAAATTGCTTCCCAGAATAGTAGACACAAGATGCACGAGGAACTCAGCAGGTCAAACAGTATCTATGACGGGAAACAAACAGTTTAGGGCCGAGAACCTTCACCAAGACTGGGAAGGAAAGAGGAAGGATATTTTCAAAGAGCATGAATATGAAAACAATTTCACAGCAGTACTTCTGTCATAGTGTACAGAAATGAGCTCATCAGCCCAAAGTATCCATGCCCATGTTTTTGCCCAAATATTTCAATCTCATTATCCTAGTTCTCCCATTAAGAAAGCATCCTTCTGTGCTTTACTAGCAAAATCTGCTTTTCTATGACCAGGAAGAAATATTCCACAAAACTCAAATGTAATAGACATTTAAATAACATCTCGCTGAGCTCCAAAGGGGACCAGCCAGTAACCGATAGATAAGAATTTGTTATATTGTAACGATGTGCTACACACAGCGCTGAAATAATGACAAGCAGTCAGTAAGTCGTTTTGAGACTAGTTTATTCAAACTTCGCGGTGTTGGCATTTAATTCCTAGCACCCGCCCTCTCCGGGCAGAAATGACGTCAGAGGTGCATTACCAAAGTCTCTCCCCGTGCGCTGGCTATTTGTGAGCCGGTTCACCTGCACAGAAAGTGGGTCACCACATAACACCCCCCCCCCCCCGAACCGGCGATAAACCCCTAAATGTCCACAGTCTGGATTGGACTCTGTTTGGGAGGTCTGCCTCTGCGCCGCGGTGCCTGAACCTCGACCGGCTGCACCAAGTCCACATGGGCTGGTTTGAGTCGGTCCACTGTGAAAACCTCCTCTTTCCCCCCAATGTCCAGAACGTATGTGGACCCGTTGTTGCTGATCACCTTGAATGGCCCCTTGTACGGCTGCTGTAGCGGTGCCCAGTGTCCGCCCCTTTGTACAAACACAAACTTACAGTTCTGCAGGTCTTTGGGTACATGGGACAGGGTCCGTCCATGCTGAGAAGTTGGTACAGGTTGCCAAGACTTTCGTGTAGCCTGTCCAGGACAGCTGCAGGTTCTTCCTCTTGCCCCCTTGGGGCTGGTATGAACTCTCCTGGGACGGCCAAGGGCGTACCATACACCAACTCAGCCGACGAGGCGTGCAGATCCTCTTTGGGCGCTATGCGAATTCCAAGCAGGACCCAGGAAAGCTCGTCCACCCAGTTAGGTCCTCTCAGGCGGGCCATGAGAGCCCACCTCAAGTGACGGTGGAAGCGTTCCACTAGTCCGTTCGACTGTGGGTGGTAGGCAGTTGTGTGGTGTAGCTGCAGTCCCAACAGGCTGGCCACAGCTGACCACAGGCTGGAGGTGAACTGGGTGCCTCTGTCGGAGGTAATGTGGGCCAGTACCCCGAAGCGTGCTACCCAGGTTGCAATCGGGCGCAGGAATCAGCAGATGTGTCAGTGAGCGGGACCGCCTCTGGCCACCTTGTGAAACGGTCTACCATAGTTAGGAGGTACCGCGCTCCTCGGGACACTGGTAGAGGGCCCACGATATCCACATGAATGTGGTTGAATCTCCAGCGGGTGGGTTTGAAAAGCTGCGGCAGGGCTTTAGTGTACCGCTGCACCTTGGCTGTTTGGCACTGCACGCACATTCTGGCCCATTCACTGACCTGCTTGCCAAGTCCATGCCACGCGAACTTGCTGGAGACCAGCCGGACAGTTGTCCTGATAGATGAGTGTGCCAAACTGTGTATGGAGTCGAAAACTCGCCGCCTCCAGGCTGCTGGGACGATGGGTCGAGGTTGACCGGTAGCCACGTCGCACAAGAGGGTCCTCTCACCTGGGCCTACGAGAAAGTCTTGCAGCTGCAAACCTGAGACTGCGGTCCCGTAGCTGGGCATCTCATCGTCTGCCTGCTGCGCCTCCGCCAGTGCTGCATAGTCCACCCCTAGAGACAAGGCCTGGACAGCTGGTCTGGAGAGCGCGTCCGCCACAACGTTGTCCTTTACCGAGAAATGCTGGATGTTCGTCGTGTACTTGGAGATGTAGGACAGATGTCGCTGCTGGCGAGCCGACCAGGGATCGGACACCTTCATGAACGCAAAGGTCAACGGTTTGTGGTCCGTGAACGTGGTGAACGGCCTGCCTTCTAAGAAGTACCTGAAATGCTGGATTGCCAGATACAGTGCCAACAGTTTCCGGTCGAAAGCACTGTACTTGAGTTTGGGTGGTCATAGGTGCTTGCTGAAGAACGCCAAGGGTTGCCAGCGCCCCTCGATGAGCTGCTCCAGCACCCCACCGACTGCTGTGTCGGATGCGTCCACCGTGAGGGCGGTCGGAACGTCCGTTCTGGGGTGCACCAGCATTGCGGCATCTGCCATGGCTTCCTCGGCTTTGATGAAAGCGGCCGTGGCCTCCTCGTCCCAAGTAATGTCCTTGCCTTTACCCGACATCAGGGTATACAAAGGGTGCATGATACGGGCTGCTGAGGGGAGGAAACGGTGGTAGAAATTCACCATATCAATGAACTCCTGCAGGCCTTTGACCGTGTTGGGCCGGGCAAAGTGGCGGATTGCGTCTACCTTGACGGGCAGAGGTGTTGCCCCTTCTTTGGTAATCCTGTGGCCCAGGAAGTCGATGGTATCGAGACTGAACTGGCATTTGGCCGGGTGGCCGAAATCACTCAGGTGGGAGTAGAGCTGGCGGAGGTGGGACAGATGCTCCTGACGACTACTGCTGGCTATAAGGATGTCGAACAAATAGATGAACGCAAAGTCCAGGTCGTGTCCCACAGCATCCATTAGCCGCTGGAACGTCCGTGCGGCATTCTTCAGGCCAAACGGCATTCGGAGGAACTCGAACAGGCCGAACAGGTGATGAGTGCTGTTCTGGGGATGCCTTCAGGGTGCACCGGGATTTGATGGCATCCCTGGACAAGGTCTACTTTGGAAAAGATTCTTGCCCCATGCAGGTTTACTGCAAAGTTCTGTATGTGCAGCACGGGGTAGCGGTCTGGAGCTGTAGCCTCATTCAGTCTGCGGTAGTCGCCGCATGGACTCCAACCCCTGGCTGCTTTGGGTACCATGTGCAGGGGGGAGGCCCATGGGCTGACGGACCTCCGTACGATCCCCAATTCCTCCATCCTCTTGAAATCCTCCTTCGCCAGGTGGAGCTTTTCCAGGGAGAGCCTTCATGTGCGGGCGTGGCGGGGTGGTCCCTGGGTCGGGATGTGGTGCTGTACCCCGTGTCTGGGCATGGCTGCCATGAACTGCGGTGCCAGAATCGATGGAAAATCTGCTAGGATTCTGGTGAATTCGTTGTCCAACAGTGTGATGAACTCCAGGTGTGGGGCTGGCAACTTAGCTTCACCCGGGTAGAACATCTGGAAAGTCTCAGCATATACCAGTCTTTTCCCTTGCAAGTTGACCAGCAGGCTGTGAGCTCGCAAGAAGTCTGCCCCAGGAGTGGTTGGGCCACGGCGGCCGGTGTGAAGTCCCATGTGAACCAGCTGGCGCCGAACTGCAGCTGCATTGTGCGGGTGCCATAGGTCCGTATCGTGCTGCCATTTGCGGCCCTTAGGGTGGGTCCTGGCTTCCTGTTGCAGGTGTTGTACCCCGTCGGGGGCAAGACGCTGATTTCCACTCTGGTGACGACCAAGAAGCGGTGTCCCGACTGTTTGTCCCAGACGTACAAGAGGCTGTCCTGGTGGCCAGCCGCCATAGTCATTAGCAGCAGCTGGCCCTAGCCCTTGCAGGGCGGGCGACAACGGTGGGCTTTTGTGCCCCACCGCTGGTGGTAGAAACACCATTGTTCACTGTCTTCCTCACTCCTGCCTCTGCTGTGTGCGACCCCCTGCCGGGCTCGTCTGGTCCGCTATTGGGCACGTGGTCTGATAATCTGACTGATGGACGCCACGCTCTCCCTCTTGGCTTTCCACAGCATGTCTGCCCGGGCCACCACCTTCCGGGGGTCGCTGAAATCTGCGTCGGCCAGCAGCAGATGTATGTCCTCGGTCAGTTGCTCTAGGAACGCTTGCTCAAACATGAGGCAGGGCTTGTGTCCGTCGGCCAGGGCCAGCATCTCGATCATCAAAACACAAAAATACAACTGCAGATGCTGTGGATCAAAGAATACGTACACGACACTGGAAGGACTCAGCAGGTCAGGCAGCATCCGTGAGAAAAGAGTAGCCAACGTTGGCTACTCTTTTCTCATGGATGCTGCCTGACCTGCTGAGTTCTTCCAGCGTCATGTACGTATTCTCTTATCTCGTTCATCAATGCTGACAGCAGCCTGTCTCCCAAACCGTCCAGGTGAAGCAGGCGGGCACCCAGCTCACGCCAATGCAGGCTAAAGGTCTCAATGAGCAGCGTCTTGAATGCTTTATATTTGCCTTCTTCCAGGGGCAACTGTATGAAATCCGCAACCTGGACGGCCGTTTCCTGGTCAAGGGCACTCACCACGTGGTAGTAACGAGTGGAATCAGAAGAGATCTGCCAAATCTGGAACTGGGCTTCTGCTTGGCTAAACCACACGCGTGGTTGCCGCATCCAGAAAGTCGGCAGTTTCAGTGAAACTGCCTGAACAGATGAAGAGTCGGTCTTCTTTGGTCCAAATTCCATTTGGACCGTCGGGATCACCAATGTAGCGATGTGCCGCACACAGCGCTAAAATAACGACATGCAGCTGGTAAGTCGTTTTGAGACTAGTTTATTCAAACTTCGCAGCGCTGGTATTTTATTCCTAGTGCCCGCCCTCTCCGGGCAGAAATGACGTCAGAGGTGCATTATCAAAGTCTCTCCCCGCGTGCTGGCTATTTGTGAGCTGGTTCGCTTGAGCAGAAAGTGGGTCACCATAATATTATGATTTCTGTGCCTGATCCAATCACATTCTCCAGCTGAACCAACACTCTCGGACTGTTAAAGGCACCCAATTTATACACCTAATGTGCTTCCCTGCCCCTTCCCTGTTCTTCATCTTCTGGACTGATTCTCAACAACAAAGAAGTTTTTAATTGATGACAGTGGATCTGTCAATTTGACTTAAATGAGAACAACAGAGAGGCATTTCTACAGTGAGGGGCAATGGAAATTAGTCATATAGGTTGCAGTAGCTAGTACTGGCAATTAGGCAGTTGCACAATGCATTTCAGAATCTTCAAAAAACAGTCCTTAAAATGAATTATTACCTATTTCATGACCAACAGAATTGAGAGATAAAAGCCAAAAGAGAATTCTTTTACAGCTTGATTTTAGCATTAAAAAATCCTCAAATATAACTGGCACGTAAACTGATATTTTTCCTGCCTTGAAGCATTTCTGTGGTGTCACAATTTAGTTCTATTCACATTTCAGAGTCAAAAAACTAATAACATACACCTCCTGGCTTCACAAGATACCACAAATATATTAAGCTGGAGTAACACTTTTCTTATCAACATTTCCCAAGATATTATGTGTGAACTACAGCACACTTACTTTAGTAATTGTGACAAATACCAACAGCAGCTGTGGAGAACATTACAAATGTTTTGAACTCGGTAAACCTCACTAAGCCTTGATCCAATTGAGAATTTCTATTATGGCAGACCCCTTCAGTCATTGAATTTTGATGATAACCCCATTCCCCTATCATTTAAAAATCAAAAGAATCATCTGTGCATCAGAATTGGAATCAGGTTTGTTGTCACTGTTTTATCAGATGTGAAGAATTATATTTTGTGGTAACTGTACAGTACAAAGACATTACTATAAATTACCAAGTAAATAAACAGAACAAATGAAAAGAGTAATGAGGTACTGTTCATGGACTGTTCAGAAATCTGGTGGCAGAGGAATACAGCTGTTTCTGAATTATTGTGTTTAGGTCTTCAAACTCCTGTACCTCCTCCCTGATGGTAGAAATGGAAAGGGGGCTATGTCCAAGATGATGAGGTCCTTATTGATAAATGTTGTTTCCTTGAGTATCTGCCTCTTGAAGATGTCCTTGAGAGAGGTGGGGGGCATTGTGCCTATGATGGAACTGGCTGAATCTTCAACTCTCTGCAGCCTCTTGTAATCCTGTGCATTGCAGCCTACGGGCAGTGATGCAACTAATCAGAATGCTCTCCATTGTACCTAGAAATCTGCAAGTCTTTATTGACATACCAAAAATCCTCGAGCTCCTAACAAAGTAGAGTCACTGTTGTGCTTTCTTCATGGCCGCATCAATGTGTTGGGCCCAGAATAGATCCTCCAGCAACTTGAAGCTGTTCACCCTCTCCCCTGTTGGCCCCTCAAATGAGGACTGGTGTACATTGTCCTGACTTCCCCGCCTTGAAGTCTATAATCAATTCCTTGGTTTTGCTGACACTGAATACGAGGTTGTTGTGAAACCACTCAGCCAGCCAATCTATCTCAATCCTGTGCACCAACAACAATGGTGTCAACCACAAAAATGTAGATGGTGTTTAAACTGTGCTTTGTCACACAGTCATGAAAGTAGATGGAAAGGAGGAATGGGCTATACCTTTGTGGCACGCTTACTGTCAGCAAGGGGATGTTATCACCGATCCAGACTGGCTGTCTCCTGATGAGGAAATTGATGACCCAGGTGCAAAGGCCGAAGTTAAGAAGCTTCTTGATTAATTCTGAAGGGATGGTATTGAACACCAAGCTACTATCTATAAACAGCAGCCTGTTATGTGTTTTGCTGTTGTCTAGGTGCTCCAAAGCAGAGTGGAGAGCCAGTGAGATGATAGGCAAACTACAATGGATCAAGTTCCTTCAGTGTATTCAGGCAGAAATTATGGTGGAACTCTGATTCAACTACTCCTTTAACTTTGATACCAAAGTTTCAATTGGAAATGTATTGGACTTTAAACACTAGAATATTACAACACAACAGGCTCTTCAGCCCTCGATGTTGTGCCGACCCATATATTCCTTTAAAAAAAAAGTTCTAAACCCACACTACCCCATAACCCTCTATTTTTTTTTCATCCATGTGCCTGTCCAAGAGGCTCTTAAATACACCTAATGTTTTAGCCTCCACCACCATCCCTGGCAAGACATTCCAGGTACCCACAACACTCTGTGTAAAAAACTTACCCCTGATGTCTCCCCTTAACTTCCCTCCCTTAACTTTGTACATATGCCCTCTGGTGTTTGCTATTCATGCCCTGGGCAACAGGTACTGGCTATCCACCCTCCCTATGCCTCTCATAATCTCGTAGACCTCTATTAAGTCCCAAAGTACCTCTGTTCATCCACACTCTTAAGTAACTGACCATTAACCCTGTACTCAGCCTTCTGGCTTGTCCTTCCAAAATGCATCGCCCCACACTTATCCGGATTGTACTCCATCTGCCACTTTTCTGCCCGTCTCTGCATCCTGTCTATATCTTCTTGTAACCTTTGACAACCTACAGCTCCATCCACAAATCCTCCAACCTTTGAGTCATTCGCAAACTTACTCACCCATCCTTCTGCCTCTTCATCCAGGTCATTTATAAAAATCACAAAGAGCAGGGGTCCCAGGACAGATCCTTGCAGCACTCCACTAGTCACCGACCTCCAGACAGAATACCTTCCTTCCACTACTACGCTCTGCTTTCTTCCTGTAAGTCAATTTTTTATCCAAACTGCCAAGGTTCCACTGGTCCCATGCCTCATGACTTTCTGGATGTGTCTCTCGTGGGGGACCTTGTCAAATGCCTTGCTAAAATCCATGTCGACCACATCTACCGCCCTACCCTCATCAATTTCTTTTGTTACCTCTTCAAAAAACTCAATTAGGCTCATGAGGCACAACCTTCCCTTCACAAAGCCATGTTGACTATCCTTGAGTAGACTGTACTTCTCCAAATGCTCGTAGATCATATCCTTAAGAATCCTTTCCAGTAGTTTGCAGACCACCGATGCAAGACTCACCGGTCTATACTTTCCAGGATTCTCCCTATTACCTTTTTTAAACAAGGGAAATACATTTGCCATTCTCCAATCCTCTGGCACTTCCCCGCAGCCAAAGAGGATTCAAAGATCATTGCAACTGCTCCTGCAATCTCTTCTCTCACTTCCCACAGCAGCTTAGGGTATATCAAGTCCAGCCCTGGGGACTTACAAGTCTTGATGCTTTTAAGAAGATCCAACACTACTTCTTTCTTAATCTCCACGTTGTCCAGCACACAGGCCTGTTCCATTTTGATCTCACCCTGATCAAGATCCTTTTCACTTGTGAATACTGAAGCAAAGTATTAATTTAGGATCTCCCCAACCTCCTTTGCCTCCAGGCACATGTTGCCTTCTTTATCCTTTAACGGCCCCACCTTCATTCTTGTCATCCTTCTGTTCTTCACACACACATAGAACGCCTTGGGATTCTCCTTAATCCTACATGCCAAGGCCTTCTCATGCCCCCTTCGAGCTCTCCTAAGTGCTTTCTTAAGCTCCTTCCTGGCTACCCTATATTTCTCATGTGCCCCTCCTGCTTCCTGCTTCTTATATCCTTCTTCCTCTTGACAAGTTGCCTCATGTGTTTCGTCAGCCATGGTTCCCTTTTCCTACCTTTTTTTGGTATACATTATTTTATATTCAAAGGTATACATTATTTTATATTCCCTATCATACTGCATAAAACTATTAAATGCGAAAGGAAAAAAAACTGGAACAAACTGCAGACCTGGCTGTCTTGGTTTTGTGGACAAAACCTCTTACCGAGTGGAAGAATTCCTCAACATACATTTTCTCTCCCAGTAATTTTGTGTTACCAATGACATTAGGACTTGCATCAAGGCAATTACAATTCTATTCATTTGCTATAAGCAGAAGCCACTATTTGTAGATTTTTTGGTCTGAACCAGAAGGCACCAAGTTGCTACTGCAATTTCTTGTATTGTGTATTTCAATCAATCTCCAACTGTCTTAAGCAATAGGTCCAGTACCAATAAATGAAGCTACTTCAGAACTCAAGCAGACCATCCATAAATATAACTCAGAATGGTTCTAAATGTAAACAGAAGAAATGTCACTGTAAAAAGAACCCTTGAATACAAGCATGCTTACTTTCGACTTAATTTTTTTTTCCTTACCAAAGTGGGTTAAAACTAGAGGACACAGATTTATGGCAAGGGATAAAATAATACGAGAGGTCTGAGTGAGATTATTTTTCAATCCAAAGAGTGGTAAGTAACTGATTGTACTGTCAGAAAAGAGTGGTTGAAGCAGAGTCTCTGACAGCATTTAAAAGGTACCCAAACAAGTACTTTCATCGCTGAGCTAGTGAAGTCTAGGAACCAAGTGCTGCTAGCTGGGTTTAATATGATGGGTGACCACTAATAGTATTGAACTTCCATTAGTACAAACCTGATTTGTATCCTACATATATTCCAGATGTAAGTGACCCTCACTGTCAGCAATGAAGATTCTATGATGAAATGATAATTAGCTGCTGTAAATAGAAGACTTAACTTTTAACTTGTTTTTCGACATAAATCAAAAGCATCCATTTGGGTGGCATGGTAGCATTGTGCTAGTATCACACTTTACAGCATCAGTTATCAGGGTTCAATTCCCACCGCTGTCTGTAAGGAGAATGTTGTTTCTCCTAGTGACTGCACGAGTTTATTTATTACTTAGAGATACAGTGCTGAACAGGCCCTTCTGGCTCATCGAACCACTCTGCCTAGCAACCCACCAATTTAACCCTAGCCTAATCACAGGATAATTTACAATGACCAATTAACCGACTAGCTGGTACTACTTTAGAATGTGGGAGGAGATCACACACACACAGGAGGAACGTACAAAGTTTCTTACAGAGGATGCTAGAAATGAACTCCGAACTCTAACGAGGTGTAATAGCTTCACATTAACCACTACTCCACCATGGTACTTCCGGGTGCTTCAGTTTCCTCTCACAGTCCAAAGATGTACGGTTCGGATGTACAAAGTTATGGACAAGGTATGTTGCTGCTCGAAGCATGGTGACGCTTGTAGGCTGCCCAAAGCACATCTCAGCCTGTGTTGGTTGTCGACATAATGCATTTCGCTTTATGTTTCTATGTTTTGAAGCACATGTGACAAATAAAGATAATCTTTTAAAATTCCTTAATTTTATACTTCAATTTAAAGTGCTAACTATATATACCAGTCAGTATAAGCCTCTAACATACTGTAAAAGGACACCTATTTTGTTTAATGGTGAAAACATTGAAATATGCTGTAATGATGGATAGATTCATACAAATAGCAAATCTTTACATTGTTTCCTTTGAATTACAAGTTAAAACAATTTGGTTATCTAACCAGGACTGAAGCTAAACAAAATGAATATGATCCAGGAATGCTCTAGTCACAGATGATATAGATTTATGTGGTTAACATTGAACAGCAGGTATTGAAAGTGCTTTCTGTAGTAACAGTTCATGCTGTGGATGCAGTTTACATATCTGCAATCTCAGCAGTTGTCTCAGTCGTTTTACAGTCATTTGAGAGGTGTTTTTTCTATGCATCACCCATTCCTGTGTTGGCAATGACAAAGCTGCATCATAGTTTAACCGTTTGAGCTCATACGTATGTCTGCCAAAAATCTGGTGATTTATTTGTATTGTCAAAAACTGTTTTTATAGCCCTTTAACAAACATCCTAAATATAAACTTGCAGGATGGGTAACAAGTACTATGTTTGAGCTTGGAAGCCAGATGATTGGGAATAAAAAAAAGCTCAAATCACTAAAATTTGCAACACAGGTCAGCAACCAAATACATTTTCAGAGTTCATTACAGGAATCGTGGAACTAAAATATAGAGATGGGAAATGTAAATGAAAGTCAATAAACTACAGAGATGCTGGATCTACAAAATAAAGCATAAAAGGCTAGAAAAATGAACTTGACAGCATTTGTAAAGGAAGAGGCAAAATTAACATTTGAGTTTGTAGATGCCTCAAAAAAAACCCGGAAAACTGTAAGTTACTTTTAAGTTGCAGAGAAAGCGGCAGGATAGATATGATAAAGGGATTATCTTTTATTGGCTATATAGGATAAATTGTACAGTAGTGATAGAAAGTTTGAACTCTGTAGAATTTCTCTACTTCTGCATAAATATGACCTAAAATGTGATCAGATCTTCTTACAAGTCCTAAAACTAGATAAAAAGAACCCAAATAAACAAATAACACAAAAGCATTATACTTAATAATTTATTTATTGAGAAAATGATCCAATATTACATGCATTTGTTGGAAAAAGTACATGAACGTCTGGAGTAATGCCTTCTGCAAAAGCTATTTGGAGTCAGATGTTCCAATCAATGAGATGAGATTAGAGTTGTGGGTTGTAGAGGTGCCCTGCCCTATTAAAAAGCTACACAAAGTCAGATAACTAACAGAACCCGCTCTTCTCAAGAAAGATCCATTAATGTACACAATGCCTCAATCAAAACAACTTTCAGAGGACCTTAGAAGAATTGGAGATATGCATGAAGCTAGAAAAGGCTACAAAGGCATTTCTAAAGACCTGAGTGCTCATCGGTCCACAATTAAGGAAATTGTCTACAAATGGAGGAAACTCAGTACTGTTGTTACTCTCCCTAAGATTGGATATCCTGCAAAGATCACATCAAGAGCACGAAGTGCAATGCCGCAGGAGATTAAAAAAAACCAAGGATAACAGCAAAACACCTGCAGAAACCTCTAGACCTTGCTGAAGTCTCTGTTCATGTGTCCATTATAAGAAAAACGCTGAACAAGAATGGTGTTCATGGAAGGACACCACAGAGAAAACCACTGTTGTCCAAAAAAAAAATTGCTGCAAATTTTTAGTTTGGAAAAGACCACATGGATATTCTACAACACTCTGTGTGAATGTTCTGTGGACAGATGAGACAAATGTTGAATTTTTTGGTAGAAATGCATATTGCTATGTTTGGAGGGAAAAAGGGCACTGAACACCAACACCAAAACCTCATCCCAAATGTGAAGCATGGTAGAAAGAGCATCATGATTTGGAGTTGCTTTGATGCCTCAGGGCCTGCAATTGTTGAGAGAACAATGAATTCAAAATTGTATCAAGTACATTTTACATGAAAATGTCAGGGTAGCAGTCTGACATCTGAAGCTTAATAGAAGTTGGATAATGCAACAAGACAATGATTCGAAAGACAAGTGTAAATCAACAACAGAATAGTTTAAGAAGAAGAAAATTAATGTTTCAGTATGGCTGAGTCAAGTCCTGACCTTAATCCTATAGAAATGTTGTGGAAGGACCTGAAGCAAGCAGTTCATGCAAGGACACCCACAAACATCCCAAAGTTGAAGCAGTTTTATAAGTAGGAATCACCAAAAAATCCTCCAAGTTGACGTGCAGGACTGATCAACCAGTTATGGGAAATGTTTGGTTGAAATTATTGCTGCACAAGGGGGGCGTCACACCTTGAAAGCAAAGGTTCACATACTTTTTCCTACAAATATATGTATTGCTGGATCATTTTCTCAATAAATAAATTAACAAGTCTAATGTTTTTGTATTATTTATTTAATTGGGTTCTCTTTATCTAGTTTCAGGACCTACATGAAGGTCTGATCACATTTTAGGTCATGTTTAGCAGAGATAGAGAAATTTCTAAAAGGTTCACAAAACTTTCCAGCACCACTGTAAGTTCAGTGGAGAGAAAGGAGAAAAGAACAGAAGTTATGAAATGAGAACAGTTACAGAGTGAATATACAAATAAAGGAATGTCGAAATTGCAAGGTGTACATTTTAAAGATATGCCCAGCAGGTTGGGCTGTGCAAGTGGAGAGAACAAAATGAAAGCAAATCCTGGATTACTTACAAATTACTTACTTACATTCTGAATAAAAACAGAAAACAAGTTGCTTTAACCTGCTGAATTCAATTTTGAGTCCACTGTAGTGTTCCCAGACAGGTGGGGCACTGTTCCTCAAACTACCATGAAGTCACATCACAGTACAGTGTTTTCAGACAACTTGGAGTGAGAGTAGATACAGACTTAAAGTGGCAGACAACAAGAAGCCTTAAGTCACCACTGCAGACTGAACAAAAGCGCTTCACAAAATGTCCACCCAATCTATTTGTTTTCTCCATTGTGGAGATGGCCATATCGTGAATACCCATGCATTACACTAGATTGTAAGAAGTGCAAGTGAATTGCTGCTTTCATTGAAAGGACTGTTTGCAAAGAGGGAAAAGGATGGGTACCACACCAGTTGCGTGTGAAAGTGCTGAAAGAAGAGGCATCTCCTACAACACTTGGAAATACCAGAAGGGTGAGCACAGGCAGTGCCTGGCAGTGGCACCTTGTTGAATTTTATGCAAATTGTGAAGGATGTCATGATGAATGTTGAGGACTGATGAATGCATGATAAATAGTGTGAAAAATAAGGAGTACTCTGTGCAGGAGAAAGGATGCAGCAAACATGTGGGAGACAGATTAAAACAAAGAAATAGAAAACCTACAGCACAATACAGGCCCTTCAGCCCACAATACTGTGCTGAACATGTACTTACTTTAGAAATTACCAAGGGTTACCCATAAGCCCTCTATTTTTCTAAGCTGCATGTACCTATCCAGGAATCTCTTAAAAGACCCTATTGCATCCGCCTCCATTACCATTGCCGGCAGCCCATTCCACGCATTCACCACTCTCTGTGTAAAAAACTTGCCCCTGACATCTCCTCTGTACCTACTGCCAAGCACCTTAAAACTGTGCCCTCTTGTGCCCTGAGAAAAATCCTCTGAATATTAACATGATCAATGCCTCTCATCATCTTATACACCTCTATCTGGTCTCCTCTCATCCTCCACTGCCTCAAAGAGAAAAGGCTTTCACTCAACCTATTCTCATAAGGCATGCTCCCCAATCCAGGCAACAACCTTGTAAATCTCCTTTGCACCCTTCCGAAAGTTTATACATCCTTCCTGTACTGAGGTGAGCATAACTGAGCACAGTACTCCAAGTGAGTCTAACCAGGGTCCTATATAGCTATAACATTACCTCTCAGTTTTTAAAGTCAACCCCAAGGTTAATGAAGGCCAATGCACCGTATGCCTTCTTAACCACACTGTCAACCTGTGAAGCAGCTTTGAGTGTCCTATGGACTCAGACCCCAAGATCCCTCCGATCCTCCACACTGCCAAGAGTCCTACTATTAATACTATATTCTGCCATCATATTTAACCTACCAAAATGAACCACCCCACACTTACCTGGGTCGAACTCCATCTGCCACTTCTCAGCCCAGTTTTGCATCCTATTGATGTCCCACTGTAACCTCTGACAGCCCTCCACACTATCCACAACACCCCCAACCTTTGTGTCTTCAGCAAATTTACTAACCCATTCCTCCACTTCCTCATCCAGATCATTTATAAAAATCACGAAGAGAAGAGGTCCCAAAACAGTTCCCTGAGGCACACCACTGGTCACCAACCTCCATGCAGAATATGACCAATCTACAACCACTCTTTGCCTTGTTCTTGATCCACGAAGCAAGGTCCTCTTGGATCCCTTGCCATTTTACTTTCTCAATAAGCCCTGCATTGGGGTACCTTATCAAATGCCTTTCTAAAATCCATATACACTACATCTACTGCTCTACCTTCATCAAAATGTTTAGTCACATCCCCAAAAAATTTAATCAGGCTCGTAGGGCACAACCTGCCTTTGACAAAACCATGCTGACAATTCCTAATCATATTATGCCTCTCCAAATGTTCATAAATCCTGCCTCTCAGGATCTTTTCCATAAAATTACCAACCTTTGGTATCTGAGTGAAAAGCCAGTGAGAACCCATAATACACACAGGGAGTCTAACAGGACTGGACAACCTTTCATCATATATTGAGCTATTGAACATTCTTTCTGTGTGTGGTCTTCAGTTTTGTTATTATTTGGGAAAAAAAAACGTAACATCCTATTTTCCAGATGACTGCAATGACAGCATTTGCTGCTCAAGCTCAATCCAAAAATCTGCACCCTGCATTTGTTATCATCCCAGTACACAGGAATAAGCCTGGAGACAATCAGGCATCATATGATGTATATCTAACGCTACTCAGATGATCATCTACATTTACGAGATTCCTGGTTAGAAATTAGCAGCTATCCCAGATGCAGTCAAATGCCTTGTTGAATATGGTACAGAGGAAGAAGGAGGAGATGCCAGAGGAGCCAGAAGGAAACATTTTGTTAAAAGAGCAAATTAGGCAGAAATGGAAGGAAATTAACAGATGTAACAGTACAATTATGAGAGGCAGGGTGATAAGCAGTAGTCAGACAGCAGTGGAGTCTGTAAGTTTGTAAAATGCATTCATTTAATATCACTCCATCCCATAAAATAGAGACAGAAATTCAGAAAGGGAAGAGAAGAGTCAAAAATGGACCACATGAAGTTGAAAGCAGAGTGAATATTGGCAGTAAAAGTAATGACACATTGAGTATGTATGGTCACGGAAGGCAGTGCAGTCATCCATGTGTCAGTTGTTAAGGGAGAGTGCTTATAAAGGACTGAAACAAAAGCTGTTCAACACAGTGTATTCACTTTCAACTTATCTTTATTTCATAGCTTTTATACATTTTCTCTCTCTAACTATCCCATTACCTCATGACTGTATGGCAGTGATTGGAGATATATCCTTTGCCCTATCTAATCTTCTAATGCTCTTTCTACAATTTCAAACTAACATTATCTCTCTGTTCTAACAAATGACCTTCAACCTGAAATGTTGTCTCTCTTTCTCTAGATGCTGCATGATCTTCTGTTGAGTGCACCCAGCATTTTCTGCTTTTACAAAGAGATAGTAAACTTGTACTGAATCTACTGAAATAGATTACACATGGAGCATTGTATGCATTTGTAGCTCCTGCATTATGAGGCACTTAGAGGGAGAGGGCAGCATGGGAGCAGATAATTGCAAAATATATGTTTTTTTTATCAGAACTGTGGTGCTGGAGCAAACAGAAAGGGGTGATTGGAATGGGGTCTCCTTTCTCTTCTACAGACAGCAGACTGACCAATTAGAAACTTTTAAAATGATGAAAGACTCTGTAGGAACAGACATGACAATGCACTTTAGGAAAGAGTAAATTTGGAAACCAGTAATGTAAGATAGTTATCATGAAATTAAATAGAAAAGCTATTTCTTTACCCAGAGAATAGTGGAACTTTGAACCACAGAAAACTTTGAGCCAAATTGCACTACAGCATTTAAGAGATCAGTCTGCCAGTCTCTTTCAATTCAAACTTCGAAGTGAATTGTCCTCGGAAACTACAATGCAGAATAACTGAAATACTCTTTCATATTGGTGCTGGAAGAGACCTTTGAGGAAATATCTGAATCACAGATAACCATTAAGAGTGCATCAACAGGTAACAGAATTACAATAGGTTGGAAACAAGCTATTGGCATGCCGGTTTTTTAAAAACTAACATAGAGCTAGGGAGTTTGCTTATCTGTGTGATACGTTGCTCATGGTAACACTTTGGCACATGCCTAGCAGGACTGATGAAAGAAAGACAACCCAAAAACTTGGGCCGAAGTTGTATTTTATTTATTTATAATTTAGAGATACAACACAGTACCAGGCCCTTCCATTCCAACAAGCCTTCATCACTCAATTACATCCATGTGACCAATTAATCTACTAACCTGTATACCTTTGGAATATGGGAGGAAACCAGAGCACCTGGATGAAATTAACAGCTACAGGGAGAACATACAAACACCTTACAGACAGCAGCAGGAATTGAACTTGGGTCACTACTTCTGTAATAGTGTTATGCTAAACATTATGCTGCCATGCCACCCTCCTAAGCTTCACATACAGACAGAGCCAAAGTTAGTAATCAAACCAGAGTGCCAATGCAACAACTCTAACCAACACACCACGGTTATCACTCATTATGACAGGCAGTCATGTCCAGTTTAGATACAGACATGGTAGCTTCAGGTTTATTTGTCACTTCCACTATTTATCAGAATCCTATGGAATGGGTCCAAGACTAGAATTTCAAATTTAATAGGGGCAGCAATGAGGGCATGGAAGCAGAGCTGGCTGAAGTTAACCAACAAATTAGGTTAAGAGATCAGTCACGAAAGATGCAGTTGAAAACACTGAAGAGGATATTTCAAAACATGCACATTATATAGATAGAAAAATGTCAAGATCTGGACCCAAGGACTATCATTAACCAAACGAGTTCAAGAAGGTGTTAAACTGTAATAAAAATCCTGTAATTACACAGACAAGTGGAAGGGTTGAATATTTAAAAAAGAGCTGAGACAGAGAAAGAGAGAGAGGGGAGAACTGGAACAAAAAGCAGTGAAGCATGAAATAGCCTAAGTGAAATGGCATCATGCCCAACTTTTGGACAGCTGGTGACTGTCAGCATGGGTACATAGTGAGACAGCTTTACAGCCCTATGAACAGCTTCACCATCCCTAACCACAAGCAAGGATAAGAATGCTTGAACAGACATCTTGGGGCAGCGTGAACCATGGCCAATCTGGTAATTATTAAACAAAACCCTGATGATTGCAGAGCAGGTGGCTAAGGTGTTCATGGAACAGAGTCAGCAGAAATTGGAAATAAAGTAAACATGCATATATCAGGAAGGAAGTGGATTTATAGCCTTACATTTGTCCTTACATCAAAACAATGGATGGAAGATAAGCATAGAAACAGATAAAAAGGTGCCTCACAAAATATCCAACAGCAGCAACTCCAGAAAACAAACATCATGGAAGGAACCTTAAATCCAGGACTCAGAAGAGCTCACCAAGTTGAATCCCAGCCAAGCTCGTCAAGAGTGGGTGACATCTAAATAAAATTGCTGAATTTCAGAAGTTCTGAAACTGAACTGAAGAGTTAATGAACTGTGTTTGAAACTACACAGTGAATCTTTGAGTTGTTTGTAACTAACTATGATTAATATGTTATTAGCCAAAGTTATCGGAAGTGCTTTGTCATGTGCTGAATTTAATTGGCAATATTTTGAGTCAGTAAGAGGTGATTTTATATCATTCTAAGCTGAACTACCTAAGTAAGTTAGCTAAGTTTTTTTCTAACTGAAGACTGGGTGATTTGAGCCACTGCTACCAGCTCAGTGGTCTCAGTACCAATGAGTCCAGCTGCAATATAGTGAGATGATTGCATTTTCAGTACAAGCATCAGGTGATGGTCTAGGTCAAAAGATTGTGGTGGATAGTCTTGTCAGACTATCTAAGTAAGATATGTCCCAAATGAGTATAAGTTTCAGGTACAGGCGACCAATTGTGGTGATCTCCAAGAGATCTGCTGTGACATGCCAGCTCAAGCCAGAGGACAAAAGGGCCAAATAGTTAAATAAATCAAGTGCACTGTATGTGCATTACAAGAATTAGAAGTTACTGAGGAGGTAATTAGGAAATCGAGGAAACAGTTAGAAAAAGGGTAGATCAGACTTGAGTATAAATGTTGTTGGGAGCAGGAGAAAAGCAAAGGAGAAATGATATATGAATATATATCATTTATATATGAATCAGTTTTAGGCTCAAGCTGAAAATAATGGAGCAGGCTTGAGAAGCCAAATGGGCTAATCTGGTCCCGATGTAGAATCGTTACAGCATGGATGCTGGCGATTTGGTTCATAAACTTCATATCAGCTCAATACATTAAAAATTGGCTCTGTCCTTTTCCTGTCATCTTTATTTTCTTGTATTCCCTCAACTACCAAACAAATGACTTTTGGATGTGCTACCATCAAAAAACATCTAATCAAGTTACTCATAGTATTCACCATTCGCCTTAAAAAATTCATGCTGCCCATAAACTTTTCCAAATTACTTAGATTTGCCTTTGATAAATTTTTCTCACAAATACAGTAGATTCCAGTTAATTGGGACACATCGGGACCAACATATTTTGGCCTAATTAAGCAGCTGTCCCAATTAGCTGGAGTTTCAGCGAAATAATTAAAAGATATAAAAAAGACAAGTTATCATTTAACTGTGTAACAAATAATGTATTTAAATGAAACACAGAACACCATCAACACTAATACAGTAGTATAAAACTGTGTATTAGTTTCTAATAGTTATTGATGGAGGAATTCATTGAGTGTACACTGCCCTGTTCCTCTGATTTACTATAAATTAACTAAATCAGTGCAGACACCCAGTGCAGATAATGGACAACCTTCATACAATGTTTTCAACTACTGCATCCTCCAGATCTTCACTTTTATTGTAACATTCAAGATGATTGTTCGTGCTTTCAAATAATTTGAAGTCCCTAATTTAACGAAGCAGTAAAATTGTTTCACTTTCACTCTCGGCTATTTCTGGCATCTCCAAACCTGAATGCTTGAAACAAACCACAGTGAGCAATACAGTTCTGAATTATCTTAATGCTCATTTTTCAACAACTATCGATAACAAAAATCACTGCTTTTTGAACACAAACACATGCAACTATTGCTATTTAAACCTATTTGCTCCAAGCATGGTCTGGAGTCTAATGGCCACACAAGTGCATGCAACTGACACTTGGCCCCGGGTCCTAGACCGCAGTCAACATTAATATCTTTCCTGGAACTAGCTGTCAAAATCCTTTAAGAATTTTAGAGATGTTAGTAAGATCCTCCCTCAGTGTTCTAAAGTTGGGAGAAAACAGTCTTTCCTCATATACCGTACCTGTAATTTCTTGAACAGTCTAGTGAATCTTCACTCCCTCTAAGGCAAGCCTGTCCTTCTTTAGGTAAGTATAGCAAAACTGTATGCAATACTTCAAGTGCAGTCTCATCAAGAACCTGTATTCAAATTATCATTGTTATCAGGCCATCAAACACATAACTATAGAAACGTGCCAGAAAAAGACCAGTGATATCATGAAGAATCCCATACATCCTGTTTATACAGCATCCATGCCAGGAGCACTAGACTCAAAAAGAGTTACTTGCACATGATGTTTTACAGGATTGCTTTAGCGTTTACATTTATTGTGTTTTTCTGTTTCTTAATTGTGTTCTTTATTTTTGTTATGCTGCATTGGACCTAGAGAAACAACTATTTCATTCTCCGTTATACTCATGTACCTAAGAATGGCAATAAACGTACTGGAATTTTGAATAAGGATGTTTTCCCTAGTGGAGGAATCTGAAATCAGAGGGGGAAAATTTCATGTCTACTTAAGAGCAATGCATGGAGGCATTCATCTCAGAAGTTTGTGGATATTTGCAATTCTCTAGCTAAGAGCGTTATGACACTGAGTCATTACATAATTTCAAGGTTGAATGATTTTTGAACAAGGGAATCAAGGCTCATGGAGATCAGGCAGAAAAGTGGAGCTAAGGTTAACAGTCATTCAGCTAAGACTTTGGTGCATGGAAGTACAGGTCTTCAAGATTCAAGATTGCTTAACGTCATTTCCAGTACACATGTGCAAAGGAGAACAAGTGTAAGTGTTACTCCGGATCCGATACAGCACTGAAAAAAAGACACGAGATAAAAAACACAATAATAATAAGAAAAGAACAATAAGTATAAGTAAGATAACTTATATGCATAGATTGATTTATGTCCATAAAGTGACATTAGGCACTTGAGTGTCTGTACATAAGGTGACTGAGAGGAAATGATAAAGTAATAGCAGTCCATATAGTCTATCCCAGTCCTATTTCTTATTCCTTTTCAAAATAAAGACAAATGCAAAGTACTGATTTATTTTGCCATGCCCTTTCCCTTCATACAGTTTTTCTTTGCTTTTTAAATCGGTTCCACTCCACTTTGTGCTACCCATTTATTATTAATTTGCTCACTTTAATTTAATTTGATTCCCTTTGATGTTAGCTACCAATCTACTCCAGTACTCTCCCTTTGGCCATATTTGTTTCTTTAACTTTCCTTCTTATGTCTTGATATCTGGCATGGTGAACGGTAAGCAACAAGAATTGAGGAGTATATTAGCCGATATGACCACTGAATAATCTTCTAATTTCCTTGGAGAAGGATGCAAAAAGTAGATTGTTCAAGACCTAGGAGCAGTCTACTTAAACTCCCAAATGCAGGTGATCCATCAAACTCAAAATATTCAGGGCAAATGGACAAGAAATTGCCTCTTGATATTGAACAATAATTTGTCATTACAGGTGTTGTGAAGAGTGGAGAGACATTTGAAAACCTGTTTCAATATGAAATTCTGAAATATAAAGTATGTATGGGATATATTTCAGAAATGGGGGAACCTTCATTGCTGTCCTGAACACCTGTGGCATAATGGGTAGTAACTAACGTGCTATATTTACTACAGTGAAACAACTAAGTAACCCCTTTAAGGTACTGCTATTGAAAATGGCTGAAGACTAAAATGGTTATAAATGGAAAAAGAAAAAAATGGGATGAGATTATTACTCAAGGTAAACTTTAAATTACTCTTCGAGAAGGATATAATACAATCAGGACCTTAAAAATTAGCTTTGCATTGGAATCAAGATCAATCTAGCTCTGCTCAAATGTTTCAGGCATAATAGGGAAGATCAATATCGCTATCAGAAGCAGAAGGGTAGCATGCTTCCTTGCAGATATCATCAAGCTAAAGGCTGGACTATCTCACATCACATGCAATGTTGGTTTTTTTGTGCAGTAACAATTGCATCTGACAACAAACCAACAACTTGGAAAAAATAATGAGGATTATAATGCCAGAGCAACAAATGGACTGGCCTTTCTACCTTTTCTGTTACAATCAGAGGTCTTTTAATGACTGGCTTAACAGAATGTGAACCTTACATTATGCTGGAGACGCAAGAGGTTCCAACTTTGTTGAGTGACACATCATCTGCGGTGGCTTTTTGAGGAGGAAATCAAGTAAAGTCAATTATTATTTTCATTTCAACCATAACTGCTGGTACAGTACACAGTAA
This sequence comes from Hypanus sabinus, assembly GCF_030144855.1. Lineage (NCBI taxonomy): Eukaryota > Metazoa > Chordata > Chondrichthyes > Myliobatiformes > Dasyatidae > Hypanus > Hypanus sabinus. The sequence goes on along the minus strand of NC_082712.1, from coordinate 169,606,967 downwards.
AAATGAGACAGTGTTTTTCAGGACCATGGTGCTACATGAACAATACAAAAACTACACTGAACTACGTAAACCAACACAAAAACTAGACTACAGACCTACCCAGGACTGCATAAAGTACACAGAACAGTGCAGGCATTACAATAAATAACAAACAAGACAATAGGCACAGCAGAGGGCAGTAGGTTGGTAGTCCGATGGCTTGGGACTATCTGTTATCTATTATCTGCTATATTAATAAACAGCTGAATGGCGGCGTCCGGGATTCCATCCGTTTCTGTACTCCCACCGAGTATTTCGTTGCCACAGATGTAGTCCAATTTAATGTCCATTGGAGAGCAGAATGGACGGGAGAGCCGGCCAGCTAGGGCTTGCTTTTTTCCTGGCACGGACTCCTGCCCGCTTGTCTCGCTTCCACCTCCTTGCACACTGCTCACAACGTCCCCACCTCCGGCCACCTGCATCAGGTGACTCTGAGGACTGCAGGCCCGATTCCCTCAGCAAGCCAAGATCGTGCAACCTAACCAGTAGATTTTCATGAAGGTTTGTTTCTGGGCGATCTCTGTATTGTAGCAGTATCTGGCGATGGTAGGTAGTTGTTTTGTTGCCGTAAAATTAAATTTAAAAACTAAAAAACGAAAGTAGCAAAAATTCAAAATACAGGAATGAAATTTAGAAACCATCCCAGGAAGTCAAACAAAATTATTTCTATTACATTAGTCACTACAATAACCAGCATTTAAGTTACTTTCTTCAATTTTGCATATGCACTGCTTCACTAATACCATGGTGGCACGATGCACACAGAAACTTCAACAAGTAAAATTCAAAAGCAACAAATTTAACAGCTTTTACCGAAATAGAGAGATTGAATGAAAAGAGACACACAATTAGTGATAGATGCCAAACAAGAAGTTACACAAAGGCAATGAAAAGACTGGAGGTGGTAGTCTTGAAGTGAAATTGGGGTGATCATTGTGCTTGTGGAAAATACTTCCTTTTTAATTATGGTGCCAGGAGTTTGCTGAAAGAGATCAAAGATAGATTCTTCAAAGACATCCCGAGTTCAGAGCAAATGAGGAAAAAAGCTATTTCAGGTAATCCTTTGAAGCTGTAAGAGGATGGTGAAAACGTGCTGGAGGATGGCAGGAAGTCACACATTTGAAAGATTATAGGCCAGTCAGTAAATGATGGCAAGCAGTTCACATTTCTCACTGTCAATGAGTTTTGCTAAAGCAATGAAGTAGGTGCTGAGATCCAACATATTAAAGAAAGGCTGCAGTTAATAAGAATAGGGACAGGTAGTTCACCTTTCTTTTTGTTGTTTGGGATGGTATTTTTGACTTTGGTACCAGCATGGGGTAAACAACCAAACACAACTCTTTCAATAAATGAGTTAATAAGCTTTGCCAAACTCTGCCACCATTTAAAAACATGTGACTGCTGAATTAGTAAGATGGAGAATATTTACAGTATGTTCATAGCATGTAAATGGTTCACAGTTTTCATTATGCAGAATGCCAAGAAATGTGATTACATGAAGTACGTGACCATCCTGCGACTTCATGATGCCCCATGCACTATAGCAGGAGAAGAAATGATGTTGTCAAAGAAAATTGTGTTAAAGAGCACAAATTTTTGAAAATGGATATAATATGGCCATATCCACAATATTTGGTCATTTAAAGATTAGCTTTATTTGTCACATGTACATGGAAACAAACAGTGAAATGCATTGTTTTACAGTGATGATGTACTGGTGACAGGCAGTCTGCTATTGTCACCACATATCTGGTGCCAGCATAGCATACCCACAACTTAGTAACCGTAACTCATACTTCTTTGGCATGTGGAAGGAAACCCACCTGGTCTAGTGGAGAATGTACAAACTCCTTACAGACAGTGGCAGAATTGAATCTGAACCTTACCACTAGCATAATGCTAACGGCTACTTTATCCTGTTACATTTTTCATTGAGGGAATAAACAAAACCTTTCTTGGTAATAAAGTATGTCCACAGGATTTTCATCATGCAAGCAGTAGCATTTAAGATGATTGTTCTGAGAAATTTCATTTTTGTATTTGATTAAATAATTGAGAAACCGCTGAATAACTGTTGAACTCTGCACCCCTAATTGAACCACCTTCTACCAGAGCACGATGGAGAGAATCCTAACTGGCTAGATCACTGTCTGGCTTGGGAATTGCAAGGCATCTGACCACAAGACCCTGCAATGAATTGCCAAGGTTGCTGAGAGAATCATCGGGGTCTCTCTCTCTCACCCCACCCAGGGCATACACCAGAAGCACTGTGTTCGTAGAGCCCTCAGCATTATCAAGGACCCTTCCATTTGTTTCACAATCTCTTTGTCCTCTACCAACAGGCAGAAGGTACCGCAGTATAAGAACAAGGACTATTAGGCTATTGAACAGCTTCTTCCCCCAGGCTGTGAAACTTCTGAACACCCTGTTACCACCCAGTGCACATTAATTATGACAGCACCATAGCAGTAAACTGTTGTATATTTAACTATATGTTATATATACACTTTGTCAACTTGCACATTGACAGAATACTTCAAAAATATGTTTTAATGTTATTATGTTAATATTACTTTCTGTGCTGTTTATGATACGGTATAAGTACTGTGCTTTGAATCTTGGTCCATGGTAATAAACTTACAGTGCTCTCTAATACAAACCAGCTGAACTAGATACAAAGACAGTTAGCTTTGGGTGAAAACTGATGAGAAACGGCTGGAAGAATTGTAATCGATAGGAATTAACCATATTGAAAGGGGTACACAAAACATGAACTAGTGGTTAACTGCACAATATATTTACACACAAGCTTTGAAGAGTAATATTTTTAGATAAACAGAAACACATTCCTAATTAAATATTAGTTATCCCAACAAATGCATTAAAAAGTTTATCATGGAGTACATTTGTATTTTTAGAGCGAACTGTAAAAATAACATCCTCATTTGCTGCCTGCCACAGCTTATTGTGAAATAAAAGCTGGGCACAACCAATCCAGTTTCTGGAGGTTAAAATATGTCAGAAACTATACAGCCTGGATCAAAGCTCATCACACCACTGACAGATAGGAGGATGGTTGGAACAGAAGTCAGTGTGGAGTATCAAATGAAGAAAGACAGGCAGGTAAAAATAACTAGTCAAGCACATCTTGGGCCACGCACATACTTCACTAACCCGCAGTCATCAGCTTCTTCAATCATTCCCTTTCCTTTTTAGAAGAAATTATACTTTTAAATTAAATTATTTATTAGAATTTCATCTTTACTTAGCCACTAAATAAATGCAGTAACATTGCACGGTATACATTGCTGAGCTGCATATTAACTGCAATCTACAAGACACAGCTCAAATGATCTTTAAAAATTAGAGATTGGCTTTGATTGATGATCACTATAAATCTCACTGGAGGAAACTCTAGATCTGACAGCCTGATTCTTAAGTAAATCATTACTGAAATCATAATACATGACCAGGGAAAATGGTGGAAGCAGATACAATGGCAATGTTTAAGATGTATTTAGATAGAAAAGGCAAGGAACTCAGGAATAAGGCTACATTATTTATTTATTTATTGGGGTACAGCCAGAATACGCCTTTCTAGCCATACCACCCAGCAACTGCCGAATTAACACTACTCCAATCATGTACAATTAACCTACCAACTTGTAAGTCTTCGGACTGTGGGAGGAAACCAGAGCACCAGAAGGAGACCCACATAGTCACAGGAAGAACATACAAACTCTTTACAGACAGCACCGGGAAATGAACCTGGGGTCACTAATGCTGTAAACCAATGTACTAACCATCATTAGCAACAAAGAAATCGTGGGCCAAAGGACCAGTTCCAGTGCTGTACTGTTCTACATTCTATGAGGCTTGACAATAGATTAGAAATTTGAAAATGAATTTGAATTTCTGATTTGAAAAACTTTACGTCATTCTCCAGGACAACGAGATTGGTGTGCTACTCCAGTGAAAAATGGCACATTTTGAACACAAGTGAACACAAAATGAACACAAGTGTTCATTTTCAATGGAAACACATTTATACTTTCATAAATTTCTTTTCAACTTGAAAAGTAATATTTACATAGAAACAGTTCTGCAAATGTTATTAAATATGTTTTAAAAACTAAAGCTGTATGGTTGTCCAAACAAGAGAAAATCTGCAGATGCTGGAAATCAAAGTAATACATACGTAAATGCTGGAGGAACTCAGCAGGGCAGGCAGCATCCATGGAAAAGAGTAAATAGTTGAAGTTTCAGGTTGAGACCCTTCTACAAGACTGGAAAAAAGAGGTGAAAAGAAGATGGGGGGGAAGGAAAAGTACAACGTGGTAGATGATAGGTGAAACTGGGAGAGGGGGAGGGGTGAAGTAAAGAGCTGGAAAGTCGATTGCTAAAAGAGGTAAATGGCTGGAGAAGGGGTAATCTGATAGGAGAGAATAGAAGGTCATGGAAGAAAAGGAAGGGAGAGGAACACCGGAGGAGGTGATGGGCAGGTAAGGAGATAAGGTGAGAAGGAAATGGGAATGGGGAATGGTGAAGGACAAGGTGGGGGGGGAGCAATTACTGAAAATTCAAGAAAATGATATTCATGCCATCAGGTTGGAGGCTAACCAAACAGAATATAAGGTATTGCTCCTCCAACCCGAATGTGGCCTCAGCGCAGCAGTAGAGGACGCCATGGACTGGACTGACATGTCGGAAAAGGAATGGAAAGTAGAATTGAAATGGGTGGTTACCGAAGATCCCTCTTTTTCTGACAGATGGAACATAGGTGCTTGGCAAAATGGTCTTCCAACCTACACTGTGTCTCATTGATATTCAGATGGCCACACAGGGAGCACCGGAAACAGTGGATGATCCCAACAGACTCACTGGTGAAGTGTCTCCTCACCTGGAAAGATTGTTTTGGGCCTTGAATGGTAGTGATGGAGGAAGTGTAGGGGTAGGTGTGTGTGGTGAACTACATATATCTGTTGGACACGCCCCCTGCTGACTGCTCCTGTGGCTCCTCCCACAGACCCTGGTATAAAGGCGATTGAGGCCTGAGCCCAGCCTCTCAGTCTCCAGGATGTAGTATGGTGGTCACTCACTGCTTGTTCCTTCTTCCAGTCAATAAAAGCCGATATCTCGCCTTTACGTCTCAGAGTGAGTTATTGATGGTGCATCAGTGTGGCACTTGTTCCTCTTGCAAGCAGAGGTGGGGGGAAGGGAAAGATGTGTTTGGTGGTGGGATCCCATTGGTGATAGTGGAAGTTGTTTACCAGTAAGACTTTTTGCAAGTGACAGCATCAGTTGCAACTTAAATGTCATTGGCAACAGGCTCAATAAACTAAGTAGAAAGGCAAGCTTTGTTATAGGAGTCAAACTGGACACACTTGAGACTGGTAGAACAAAGGACCCTATAGAAAATCCTGGTAATACTGGACAATGTTTCGCTCTGTCTGCATACCATCTTGGCTGAATAGAGAAGCACTTTTAGTTATAGACTAAGTCAACTGTGCTGATCCAGAGGTCATATGAGGGGGTTCTTACTCTTGGCCATTAGGCTCTATAATGAGTCAACCTATAGCCAGGGAAGTGATAACCCTCTCCAGTTAGACTGTTTGAGGTAACTTTTTTTTATTTGTTCTTATTTCTACTGTGACACTGTCATTTCCTTTGGAAGCAATAAAGTATCTACCTATCTATTAGATCTAGAGGAACAATCATTTTGTACTCCTTTACCCTCATGTACTAAAGGATGACAATAGGCAATCTTGAAACTAGCATGGGAAATTCTTGCCGAAATCTGTAAGAGCAAAGTTACAGGAAAATCACACCTCTCTCTCTACATGTAATTTGAACTCACATTTTCCTCTCACCTCATCTTCATTCCTACAATTCTCCTTCCTCCCTCCATCTCCCACAGACTTGAAGACCAGACAGATACTGTTTTAATGTCTTTTGCACATTCAAAGCTGAATAAACTGTATAAACTTGAACTCACCTTAAATGCTGTCATCTGTATACTCGCATATATGATCCACCCACTTACCATCTCAATGATCACTAACCCAAAAGGGCTTCTGTGCTATTAATTTCTTGACTTTAAAAATATAAGACTGCTTATGCAGGGGAGGAACAGTACAATAAACAGGGAAGTGGGAAGAGGTGTTTTAATGGGGAATAAGAATTTTGCTGAGACAATAAACAGTTAGCATTTCTATAATTCATAACTGAAAAAGTATTCCTTTAGTGTAGTTTAATAGTAAAATGAATCAAAGAAGGTTTGACAGGTATGTGTAAAAGACTAGGGTCCAGAGAAATAAAGAAAAGGTGAATAAAACTAATTGGATTGCTCCCCTCGTAATGGTCACCAATCTAATATGCCTTATGCTGGCCTCCTTTATCACTTTAAATGCTAAACTCAGAAATGACAGGGTGCATTTTGAAGTGCTGCAAGGCAGTCCTGTAAATCTATTAGATTTACAGGGCAGTCACAGCAATGTGAGCATAACTGAAGTTCAATGGATTAAGTGTCGGGATTAAGAGTGAAAGCTCCTGGCTGGCAGTTTCATAAAGAACTTGCAGCAATACTTGAATAGCACTCTAACCATTAGTTCAACTAATTATTTTTGATTTAAACTCCTTCCTGATTAGCACAGTGTACAAATGCAGTAAAAACTAACTTGCTCCCAGTGTATTTGAGTTCAAGAGCCGCAAGGTCATGTTGCAGCTCTATGAAACTCTGGTTAGACCACACTTGGAATATTGTGGCACACGAGTGAATCTGCAGATGCTGGAAATAAATTCTAAAAAACACAAAATGCTGGCAGAACTCAGCAGGCCAGACAGCATCTATGGGAGGAGGTAGTGACAACGTTTCGGGCCGAAACCCTTCATCAGGAAACCCTCCTGATAAAGTATATAAGTATACAGGTGTCCCCCGTTTTTCAAACGTTCACTCTATGACACCTCGCTGTTATGAAAGACCTACATTAGTTACCTGTTTTCGCTAACAGAAGGGGTTCTCACTGTTAAGAAAAAAGGTAGCGCACGCCCTGAGCAGCCAGGTTCCTCCTCCAGAACTGCATTCTAGCCGGCATTGCTTAAACACATGCCTGTGAGCATCTGTGCTTTATGTCAATTTATTTTGTGCACCATCGGAAAAGCCTAAAAGAGGGTGTAAGGGTGTTACACTTAGCGTAAAGCTAGACAAAATTAAGCGTTTCGATCATGGTGAACAAAGTAAGGATATACTGTAGTGAGTTTGGCTAAGGATTTGTGGAAGCTGACAAAGATGATGTTGAAGAGGTTTTGGCATTCCATGACCAAGAACTGACAGATGAAGAGCTGATGAAGAGGAAAGGATAACAACTGAAGCCGAACGCAGTAGTGAATGGTCTGAAAGTGAAGTCATCCAGGAACTAGACGTGAAGCAATTGTGTGAGATTTTCACTGCCATTGACAACGCTGCAATGATTGCAGAAAAGTATGACTAATTTTGAAAGGGTACGTAGGTTTAGGACATATTTGCAGGATGGTTTGAGTGCTTACAAAGAATTGTATGATAGAAAAATGCACGAGGCTAAGCAGTCAAGTATACTGTCGTTTTTCAAGCCTTCCGCATCAGCCACAGCAGAATACGAAACTCGACCTTCGACATTGAGGCAGGCAGACATAGAAGAAGGTGACCTTCCTGCCCTGATGGAAACAAATGATGATGAGATGACACCTCCACCTCCCACCACCCCAACCTCCGACAACTCAGCCTAACACACCATCATCAGTGTGCTCACTGTCTTCTCGATTTCAGTAAGTGAAACTACACTGTACATACATTATTTCTACTTTATATAGACTGTGTATTTTTATGTGTTACTTGGTAGCTTCCTAGCTTAAAGGTTACTGGAAAGAGTGTTTCTGCCAAGAGCGCTTGCGCTCTGTGTTTCCACCGGGAGTGCTTGCGCCGTGTGTTTCTGCTGCGAATGCTGTCAAGAGCGCTTGTGTGAGATTTTCACTGCAGTGGACAGTGCTGCAATAATTGCAGAAAAGTAATCCTACATTATATAGGCTGTGTATTTATCAAATAATTCCTGCTTTTACTATAAGTTACTGTTATTTTAGGTTTTATGTGTTATTTGGCATGATTTGGTAGGTTATTTTTTGGGTCTGTGAATGCTCAAAAATTTTTCCCATATAAATAAATGGTAATTGCTTCTTCACTTTACAACATTTCAGCTTACAAACCATTTCATAGGAACGCTCTACCTTCAAATAGTGGGGGATAGCTGTACTCAGAAGTGTTTCAAAGAATGTGAGGTGATGTTGAAAAGTACAAGATCTTAGAAGTTGTTGACATGCTATTTATTTTGACTAGAGTCCAGAGGTGGAGTCCATTGTCTCAGGTTAAAAGGTTAGTATTAAAACTGAAGGAAAAATTCTACATTCAAAGGTTTGCAAATCCTCAGGACTGTTTCTTCCATGGGAGCTTTGGATGTTTTTTTTTGAGTGTATTCAAATCTGAAACAGTTTCTGGGGTTGCTATAACAGAGAGGCCAGGCCAGCTCACAGAACCCACATGCTCCAATTCTGTTCCTATTTTATCACATCTTCATGCCAGTGAGTCCACAATGACATCATTTCTCTTGAACTTAAGAGAATTTGTATTACCTCTTAACAAGCAGAGCATGAGAAAGCTTAATGCAATATAATTTTATGTATCTTGCATAAAATTTTATTGACAGTTTCATTTCTTCTCAATTATTAGACCAGGTCTTTCATACAGTACACAAACCATAGAACACTACAGCACTGTACAGGCCTTTCAGCCCTCCATGTTGTGCTGACCCATATAATCCTTAAAAAAGTACTAAACCCACAGTACCCCATAACCCTCCATTTTTCTTTCATCCATGTGCCTGTCCAAGAGGCTCTTAAATACCCCTAATATTTTAGCCTCCACCACCATCCCTGGCAAGTCATTCCAGGCACTCACAACTCTCCGTGTAAAAAACTTACCCTTGATGTCTCTCCTAAACTTCCCTCCCTTAGTTTTGTACATATGCCCTCTGGTGTTTGCTATTGGTGCCCTGGGAAACAGGTACTGACTATCCACCCTATCTATGCCTCTCATAATCTTGCAGACCTCTATCAAGTCCCCTCTCATTTCTTCGACGCTCCAAAGAGAAAAGTCACAGCTCTGATAACCTTGCTTCATATGACTTGTTCTCCAAACCAGGCAACATCCTGGTAAATCTCCTCTGCACTCTCTCCATAGCTTCCACATCCTTCCTATAATGAGGTGACCAGAATTGAACACAATACTCTAAGTGCGATCTCACCAGACATTTGTAGAGTTGCAACATGACCTCTCTACTCTTGAACTCAATCCCCCTGTTAATGAAGCCTAGCATCCCATAGGCCTTCTTAACTATCCTATCAACCTGTGCAGCAGCCTTGAGGAATGTATGGATTTGAACACCAAGTTCAAACCATTGTTCAGGATGCTCCATATATCATCCATCTATCCTGAAATACTCTATTAGCAGTGATAAGAAGTGCTGACATTGGTGGATGTTAATATTTTAATGTTACTATAAACTATTCTTTAATCTCAGTTTTGAAACTTAAGACTTCAATCAATTTTGGTTCACTTGGCTGCACATAAATCAATGAACTGTGATAATTTTCCAAAATTCACAAAAATGTTAAAGACATCCTGGAACATGTTGTAGCCAAATAATTACATTTACAATTTACCATTCCAGATGAAGGGTGTCAACCCAAACATCTCTCCATAGTCATAGTTTGAACCACTGAGCTCCTCCAGCACTTTGCGCGTGTTGCTTCAGATCCCAGCATCGGCAGTCTCGTGTCTCGTAGTTGCTCTTCAGTCCATTGTAATGTGGCACACATGTTGCACAAAGTAAGTGCCAACAAAACAATGACCCTGCATTAGTGATGTTCCTTGACATTGCTGCGTAATTGTGGTTTTTAATTTTGAAGGGCACCATTTCATTTTAGCCAAACATTGTATGTTATATAGAGCTCTCAATGGTTTAAAACAGAGGGAAAACTTGCATTTAAATGTCTTTGTTTAGGAATTGTTTTACAGGCAATGAGTACTTTCTAATTTGTAATCAACAAACATCTATCAATAGCAATATGATGACAGCCAGATAATCACCCAGTCCTCTTGGTACAGGCATTCTACCTTGTTCAAAATACAAAACTGGGCCATGGGATTTCTTGTGTATTGGTTTAGGTCTCATTCGAAGAAAAGAGGTATTCAAAGTAAATTTATTATCTAAGTACGTATTGTATATGTAACGATATACTACTTTTGTGATTCATTTTCTCACAGGTATTCACAGTAGAGCAAAAAAATACAATAGAATCAGTGAAAGAAGAATGAGGGGTGACCTCATTCAAATCTATCAAATGTTGAAAGGCCTCAACAGAGTAGATGTTGAAAGGATGTTTCCTATGGGTGGGGTAGTCTAAGACCAGAGGACAGAGCTTCAGAATAAAGGGGTGTCCTTTTACAACAGAAATGAGGAGAAATGTATTTAGGCAGAGAGTAGTGAACCTGTGGAATTCATTTGGGTATATTTAAGACAAAGGTTGATAGATCCTTGATTAGTCAGGGCACGAAGGGATATGGGGAGAGGGCAGGAGTTTGGGGCTGAAAGGGAAAATGGATCTGCGATGATGAAATAGCACACTCATCAGGTCAAATGGGCCTAATTCTGCTCCTGTATCTTAGAGTCTTATGGTCTAAAAAATCTTTCATTACAGGTGGATACTACAGATTAAAGAAAGACTGGCTTTATTTGTCATATGGGCATTGAAATATACAATGATATACTTCATTTGCATCAAATCAATGAGAATTATGCTGGGTAGCCTGCAAGCATTGACACCCTTCCAACACCAACAGTGCTTGCCCACAATTCACGAACACTAACTTTAAGTCTTTGGAATGTAGGAGGAAAACAATGCACTCAGAGGAAACTCAGTCACATGGAGAACATACAAAATCCTTATAGACCCTGACGGAAATCAAACCCTGATCTTATAGGTGGCACTATAAAGTATTGTGCAAACTACTATGCTGCCATGGGACTTTGATAAGCTATTTCCACAATAAACCACAGTGTGACTTGAATTCCCCAATTTTCACTCCGAGACAAGTCAATTTAGTCGTAATGCTCTTTTCATTCAACTCAGGTCACATAATGCCAGTGCTGATAGTGAGATATCACCACACAGACTGAATGCTCAAATCAGAACTAATTCAGAGTGTATCCAAATCAGAATTCCAAGAAAATATAAAAAGAAATTATCAAAATGGCAGCATCTATGGAACCTCATCACACCTTGTTGTTATCTATGATTCTATAGTTTTTGCTTGGATTGAACATGAAATGTATTTGAATTTGATGCCTGGAAAAATATTTTTCAAGTTTTCTTAATAAGTTATTTTCACTGCTCTGTATCACTCTGGCAATTAATTATAACTATCAAAGGGAGTATGTCCACAAAATCAATATTAAATATACTAATGATTAATTAAATATTTGAAGTGTGCTACACTAGCTCAGTAAAAGATTATCAAGCATGTCTCTAATTGCAACAATTATCAAATACAACAAATATTATTTTCATGGTGTTGAACAAAATAGGAACTGATGAAGGGAATAATTTGTTCAATGGTAATTAAACAACATCCTTCACATACATCACCTTTAATGTAGTTAAATGCCCCAAGGCATTTTATGACAGCATTGTTCAGAAACCTAAGACAAACCGTGCATGGAAAAAAAATCAGAACAGATGATTAGAAGTTTAATCAAACTGGTAAAGAAGTAGCCAGAATAGTTTAGGGAGAAAATTTTAGGACATAATTGCTCAGCATCTGAAGCAGTGATTAAATTCAGGAATGATAAAGAGGCCAGAAGTAGAGAAAAGTTGAAAAAGGGTGAGAGAGCTCGAGGATATTATCAAGCTGAGGGGAAGGTGCAGGGGGGTGGGGCAGAAGGTGAGGGAAGGGGAAAAGGGGGAATGAGAAACTAGGGGTAGTGGAGGGGCGAGTGGAGGGGAAGGGGGAGGGGAGGGGAAGAGAATGGGGATGGGTAGGGGGAGGGGGAATGTGGGCTGTGGGGAGGTGAGCCAGGGGGTAGATGGGTAGAACCTTCAATGCCTTGAAGGTTCTATATTTCCCAGCTTCACTATAACAATTTTGTAATTTTGCTTTAGGACGTGGCTCCTATTATAAATTTACAATTTGTTAATTGTTTACAAATAACTGTTAATTTTTTTATGGGTGTCCTGTGTAACATACCCCATGGGTATCTTGTGACTGTCTTATGACTATGATGTAATTGAGTATCTGGTGAGCATGATGTAAAGGTCTTGTGATGGTGGGGTGATGTAATTTTCCCACCAGTGTGAGGTCACAAGATGACATGTTCCAACATGTATAAAACTGGAAAGCCTGCTGTGACACAGGAGGTTTTGTGTTGAGTCGTCGTTTAATTCGTCAGTTACTCTGTTATGCTGCATATTTGTCTCATGACGCAGTTTCATTTAAAAGTGGAGTTTTACTTTCAACTGTAAGGTACAGAGTCATTGTGCTGTATAAATGACTGTATAAATCACTTGGACTTTCCTATTTGCCACTTTAAGACTGTGTTCGCATTCACCGCTTTAAGAACTGTTCCAGAGTCTCCATATAGCAGTTAACTTTCGGTTAAGTTAGTCATTTGTTTACTTTTCTTTTTTTCTTAGCACAGTTTAAAAAATGTTTATTTGTTTATAAAACCTGACTCAATTCTATATTCATTGTTGCTGTATCATAACACATAATAATTCATATCCATTGGCCTCTAACCCTGGCAGGATGGGAGGAGTGAGATTAGCAGCAGGAGGGATTGTGACATCCAGTTCATTAGGTCTCTAACCTTAGCAGATTTACAATAAAACATGCAATGCATGTGGAACTGCACAATAATGAAGTTCAACAGCTGCAGTCAGACTACATTCAGTCATGGTAAATAATATATATTTGTGATCTCCGTGCGGAATACAAAGCCTGTGTATTAATGTGTGCTCACTATTAGAACACAGTACTGTAGAGGAACAGGCCCTTCTGCTCACCAATTCTATACCAACTATGATGCCACTTCAAACCAATCCCATGTGCCTGCTCATGGTCTGTATATCTTTGTTTTCTGTCTGTTCATGTATCTGTTGAAATGCCTCTTAAAAGTTATCATTCTGCTTCCACACATGCCCTCCAGCATATTCAGGCCCCTATAAATTTGCCTTAAATTTTTCCTCTCGTCTTGAACATATGCTTTCTAGTATTTGACATTGCTAAGCTGCAAAAAGAAGACTCTGGGGCAAATGGACCTCAGCTGGAAATGTATTGGTTAGCACAAACCAAATGGGCTGAAGGGACTTTTCTATGTATGACTCTATTTATGTTTAACAAAGACATTACTGAATCATTCAAAAACAAGAACAAGTGCAATTTAAGGAACAAACAAATAAAAACTTGGAAAATTAAAAACTAACATTAAATTTCTGAACTGGTAAAGACACAAAGATCCTACTGGTCATGAAGTAGTATGTATTTGGAATTTATCTATAATGGATTGTTAGCAATAAAATCACATATTTAAATACAGTGCCTACCTTGCAGCTCTCAAACTTTTGACTGTCATGGCATATAATTGGTTCTGACTGAAACCAATAGATTAAGTTATACTTTCTATAAAATGTCATGGCATCAGGTCAAGAATGGAAAAGGAAACTTGTTTCTGATTACCACTCACCCTGTGTCACAAATGGTAAATGAGCAATCCTATTTGTTGGACAGTAACTGGAAAAGCACCAAAGGTAATAAGTGCACAGAATTCATCTAGATGGGTGGTTTTCTGTGATCATTATCTGGAGCCCTTGCCAGACCATATTTGCCAGGTGGTGAGAGAACCAGAACAGAGCAATAACCGACTTGGTTACTTCTTCATGAATGTGCGATCTCACAGCTGTATCAGAAACATAACAATAATACTGGAATCTCAATCACATGGTCCTCATAGACATAAAGTCCTGACCTTACATTGAAAAATATATTGTGATGCTGACAGAACAAGCAGAATCACCACAACCGAAAGATATTGAACATGATAAAAAACTTCAGTTGGAGTTTAGTTGCCCATTACAAGAAGGATGTAGAGGTTTTGGAAAGGGTGCAGCAGAGGTTTACCAGGGATGGCGTTTAGATAAGAGGGTATGACCTATAGGGAGAGTCAGAGTAATCGAAAACTACAGTACAGAAGCAGGCCTTTCAGCTCATCTAGTCTGTTCTGAACTATTTAAACTGCCTGGTCACATTGACCTGCACCCTGACCATGGCCAAACTTCTTTTTAAAGTTGAAATCGAAATAGTATCCACCACTTGCGCTGGCAGCTCTTTCCACACACTTACCATCCTTTGAAGAAGTCTCCCTTCATGTTTGCGTTAAATATTTCATCTTTCACTCTTGACCTCTAGTTGAAGTCTCACCCAAACTCAGTAGAAAAGGCTTGCTTGTACTTACTCTATCTGTACCCCTCAATTGTGTAACTTGGGTTATTTTCTCTGCAGTATCGGAAGCTAAGGAAGAAGATTATAAAACTATGAGAGCATTAGATAGAATACTCAGAATCCTTCACTCAGGGTAAGAAATACTGATGGCATGTATTTAAGGTGACAGGGTGAAAATTTAAGGGAGACGTGTAAGGTAATTTTTATTTGAGTTTTATTTGATCCAATAAAAAGAAAGGTATAAGCAGAGCTGCCAGTGTTGGAGCAACCACTCTCAGAATGGACCAGTGTTAATAGTGGTCTGGCTTTGGCTCAACAGGCTTGGGCAAGTACAGGTGGAGATTCTAAGTTTCTAGTAAGTTTCTTTCTTCGTCTATTAGTACATAGGTAGTGCACAAAGAATGGATCCAGAGTTAGTGGTATGTTGTTTGTGTGAGATGCGGGCACAATGGAAGACCTCCAGTCTCTCTGATAACTACATCGCCACAAAGTACATCAAGCTGCAGCTCTTTAGAGACCGTGTTAAAGAAATGAAGCTGCAGCTTAATGACTTTTATATCATACAGAAGAATGAGGAGGTGATAGATGAGAGCCACAAGGAGGTAATTACCTCTAAGTTGCAGGAGGCAGGAGAATAGGAGACTGTGAGGAGAGGAAAAGGAAATGGGCAGCCAATGCCAAGCACCCCTGTGGCCAATCCCCTCAACAATAAAGATATCAATTTGGATATTGTTGGGGGGATGACCTACCAGGGAGAAGATGAAGCAAGCAGGTCTCTGGCACTGTCTGTCTCTGTGACTTAGATGGGAAGGGGGGAAAAGAGGAATGCTTCAGTGATAGGGGATTAGAGGAGCAGACAGGAGATTCTGTGGACATGAAAAAGAAACCTGGATGGCCTTTTACTTCCCAGATGTCAAGGTCAGGGATGCTTTAAATTGGGTGCACAAAATTCTGAAGAGGGAAAGAGCAGCTGGAAGTCATAGAACATATTGGTACCAATGATGTAGGTTGGAAAAGGGAAGATGGCCTGAAGAGAGAATATAGAGAGTTCGGTAGAAAGCTGAAAAGCAGGATCTCCAGGGTCCAATTTCTGGATTGCTGCCTGTATTAGGCAGCAGTGAGGGTAAAAATAAGATGATTTGGCAGATGAGTGCCTGACTTTGTAATCGATGCAGGGAGCAGAGTTTTGGATTTCTGGATCATTGTTATTTCTTCTGGGGAAGGTATGAACTGTACAAAAAAGAAGGGTTAGACTGGAACCAGAGGAGGAGCAATATTCTTGTGGGTAGGTTTGTTGGAGCTGTTGCGGAGGATTTAAAGTAACTTGGCAAGGAGATGGGAATTGGAATGATAGGGTTGAGGGTGGGGTAGTTGGTATACAAGTAGATACAGTGAGTAGCAAGATTGTGAGGAAGGACAGGCAGATGACAGGGCAAAACTGCAGTCAATGGGAAGTGTAACATGCAGGCAAAATCAGAAAGGGTGATGAATACAGGACTGAAGGTGTTATATTTGAATTCACACAGTATACAGAATAGAGTAGATTATCTTGTGGTACAGTTAGAGAATGGCAGTTATGATGTTATGGGCATCACTGAGTTGTGGCTGAATGAAGATCAGAGTTGGGAATTTAACATCCAATGATATACCTTCTATTGAAAGGACATGCAGGCAGTCAGAGGGGTAGGGTGGCTCTGTTTACTTAAAATGAAGTCAAATCTTTAGAAAGAGTTGACAGGAATTCACCCGGCAGTTCATGAGGGAGAAGATTAAGAAGATGTATCAGTATTACAGTGGCATAAAGGGAACTATATGGGCATGAGATAGGAGCTAGCCAAAGTTGATTGGAAGGGGAGATTAGCAAGGTTGATGGTTGAACAACAATTGCTGGAGTTTCTGGAAGGAAGTCAGAAAGCACAGGTTAGATACAAACCGAAGATGAAGAAGTATTCTAAAGGGAGGATGAAGTAATCATGTCTGACAAGGGAAATCAAAGACAGCCTAAAAGCAAAAGAGAAAGCATATAATACAGCAAAAATTAGTGGAAACTTAGAGGACTGGGAAACTTTTAACAAACCAACAGCAGGCAACTGAAAAAAATGCTATAAGGAGAGAAAAGATGAAATATGAAGGTAAGCCAGACATTATTAACAAAGATGCAAAAAGATTTTTCAAATATATAAAAACCGAGGTAAGAGTGATTATCAGACTGCTGGAAAATAACTCTGCAGAGGTAGTAATGAGGATCAAAGAAATGGGAGACAAAATTTACAAGTAGTTTGCATCAGTCTTCACCGTGGAAGATACTATGCCAGAAATACAAGAATGTCGGGAGGTAGAAGTGAGTGTAGTTGCTATTACAAAGGAGAAGTTGCTTAGGAAATTGAAAGGTCTATAGTATCCAGGACCAGATGGACCACACCCAAGGGCTCTGAAAGAGGTAGCAAAAAGATTGTGGAGACATGAGTAATGACCTTTCAAGATTCAATAGATTTTGGCATGATCAAAGAGAATGGAAAATTGCAAATGCCACTCCACTCTTTAAGGAGGGAGGGAGGCAGATGAAAGGAAATTGCAGGCCAGTTAGCCTGACTTTAGTGGTTGGGAAGATGTTGGAGTCCATGATTAAGGATGAGGTTTCAGGGTACTTAGAAGCATATGATAAAATTAGGCAAAGTCAGTATAGTTTCCTTTCAGGGAAATCTTGGCAGACAAATCTGTTGGAATTTGTTGAAGAATTACAAGGAGCATAAACAAAGAAGAATCAATGGATGTCATTTACTTAGATTTTCAGAAGGTCTTTGAAAAGGTGATTGGCAGGAGGCAAAGAGTGGGAATAAAAGAGGACCTTTCTGTTTGGCTGCCAGTGACTAGTGGTGTTCGACAATGGTCAGTGTTGGGACCACTTCTTTTCACATTATACGTCAATGATTTGGATAATGGAATTGATGGCTTTGTGGCCAGCTTTGGGGACAATACAAAGACAGGTGGAGGGGCAGGTAGTGTTAAGGAAACAGGGAGTCTGCAAAAGGACTTAGACAGATTGGGAATGGGCAAAGAAGTGGCAGATGGAATACAGTGTAGTGAAGTGTATGGTCAAGGACATTTGTAGAAGGAATAAAGTTGTAGACTATTTTCAAAAAAGGGAGAAAATTCAAAAATTTAAGGTGCAAAAGTTCTTGGAAGTTCACATGCAGGATTCCCTAAAGGTTAACTTGCAGCTTTGAGTTGGTGGCAAAGGAGGTAAATGCAACATTAACATTAATTTTGAGGGGACGAGAATATAAGAGCAAGTGTGCAAGGCTGTGACTTTATAAGAAATTGGTCAATCTGCACTTGGGAGTATTGTGAACAGTCTTGGCTCTCTTATCTAAGAAAAGATGTGCTAGCATTGGAGAGGTCCAGAGGTGGTTCAGAAGAATGACTCTGGAAATAAAAAAGTTAATGAGAAGAGCATTTGATTGATCTGCGGCTGTACTCGCTGGAGTTTAGAAGAATGGGGGGGGGGGGTTCTCATTAAAATTTATCAAATATTGAAAGGTCTGAATAGAATTAAACTGGTGAGTCAGAATCAGATTCAGATGTACTATCACCGGCATGTGTAGTGAAATTTGTTAACTTAGCAGCAGCAGCTCAATGCAATACATAATATAGAAGGGAAAAAGAATAATAAGTAAATCAATTATAGTACAGTATACATATATTGAATAGATTAAAAATCCTGCAAAAACAGAAATATATATTAAAAAAGTGAAGTAGTGTTCAAGGGTTCAATGTCCATTTAGGAATCAGACGGCAGAGGGAAAGAAGCTGTTTCTGAATCGCTGAGTGTGTGCCTTCAGGGTTCTGTATCTCCCTCCTGATGGTAACAGTGAGAAAAAGGCATGCCCTGGGTGCTGGAGGTCCTTAATAATGGACGCTGCCTTTCTGAGGCATTGCTCCTTGAAGATGTCCTGGGTACTTTGTAGGCTAGTGCCCAAGATGGAGCCAACTAAATTTATAACCCTCTGCAGCTTTTTTTGGTCCTGGGCAGTAGTGCCCCTCCCCCCATACCAGACAGTGTTGCAGCCTGTCAGAATGCTCTCCACGGTACATCTATAGAAGTTTCTGAGTGTATTTGTTGACATACCAGATCCTAATGAAGTACAGTCACTGTCTTGCCTTCTTTATAACTGCATCAATATGTTGGGACCAGGTTAGATCCTCAGAGATCTTGACACCCAGCAACTTGAAACTGCTCATTCTCTCTACTTCTGATCCTTCTATGAGGATTAGTATGTGTTCCTTCATCTCACCCTTCCTGAAGTTCACAATCAGCTCTTTCGTCTTACTGACGTTGAGTGCCAGGTTGTTGCTGCGACACTACTCCACCATCTCACTCCCGTACGCCCTCTCATCTGAGATTCTACCAGCAATGGTTGTACTATTAGCAAATTTATAGATGGTAATTTAGCTATGCCTAGCCACACAAGGTACAGCCTCAGAAAGAAGGACAACCATTAAGAACAGAGATGAGGAGGAATTTCTTTAGCAAGAGGGTAGTGAACCTGTGGAATTCACTGCAATAGATGGCTGTGGAGGCCAAAGCAGAGGTTGAAAGGATCTTGATTAATCAGGGCATCAAAGGATATGGAAGACAGCAGAATGGGTTTGAGAGGGATAATAAATCAGCAATGATGGAATGGTACAGCAGACTCAATGGGCCAAATGGCCCAATTCTGCTCCTTTGTCATATGATCTTCAGCTATTTTTTTTTCCACATAGACTGGCCTGTGCCAGGGATGATGGTGGAGGCAGATATGATACACCATAAGAGGCTTTTAGACACATACATGAATATGGAGGGGCCAGGAGGTTATATGGAGCATGTGCAGGCAGCCAATATTTAGTTTAATTTGGCATTAGAGACAGTGCAGATATTCCTGGCCAAAGAGCCTTTTCCTGTGCTAGACTCTCTGATGCAAATTTCACATCTTTGCTCTCTCATCAATAATAAATTAGGTGACAAACTCACTCCTCTAGCAAGGAGTGCTAGAAATACCACTAGGGATACTCAAATGAACTGCAAAACTAGTGAAGCAACACCAATTGGGACTATCGGCCACCCTAAATGTCAAAATATACCTTACATAGAGGAAAGTACTCCTAGGACGAACAATCCAAGTGAATCACTGCAGCACTGCTACATCCAGATAATTCAACTAAATGAAAGAGATGGCTCCACAAACATCTTATTCCTGAACAGAGCACTCATTCCAAAAACAAAGTTTAGGGAATTATTTAATCAGACTGGTACTGACAATATGATTCATCCCCTTGAGATTCTAGCTATCACAAATACCAGTCTTTGGCTGACATGACTTATTGTACATTATTACAGAACTGAGAATACATGATATCAAAATATTCCAGACAAAGTTAAGACCTTTGCCTGAAATAGTTGTGCTTTTGACCAACTATTCTTGCATTGCAGGAACAATGACAATTACCCAAAAACTGCCCCAGAGAAAGAGCATAGTCTTACAGCATGGAAGCAAGCTCCTTGGTCTGATTCATTCATCCTACTATGTTCCTCAAACAAAGTAGTCCCAGCTGTCTGTGTTTAGCCCATAGCCCTCTAAACCTCTCCAATCTTTGTATTTATCAAGATGCTGTTTGAACAATGCTAATGTGCCTGTCTTTATCACTATTCTGATCAGCCCTTTCAAAAAACACACCACTACGGGGACAGCATGGTAGTTCAGTGGTTAAGGCAAAGCTTAGTAGCACCAGATACCAACTTTCAGGGTTCAATTCCCACCGTTGTCAGTACAGATTTGATATGCTCTCCTCCATGACTGCATGGATTTCATCCAAGTGCTTCTGTTTCCTCCCACATTCTAAAAGATGTATAGGTTAGGGTTTGTACGTTATGGGCATGCTATGTTGCCGACACTTGAATGCTGCTCCCGGCACATTCTTGCACTGTGTTGGTTGCTGGTGCAATTGATGCATTTCCCTGTATGTATAGATGTACATAACAAATAAAGATAATCTACTCTAATAAAATCTGATGTCTTTTAAATCTCTCATCTCTGATCAGAAATCTGAACATTTTTCGCACCTCCTCCCTGAGAAAAAGACCATGTGCTTTCAACATGTCTCTACTTCTACCTTAAATATACGCACGGACTTGGCCTCCACTGCAGTCTGCAGCAAAGCATTCTACAGATTTACTACTCTCTGGCTAAAAAAAATTCCTCCTTCCATCTGTTCTAAAGGGTCGCCCTCAATTTTGAGGCTGTGCCCTCTAGTTCTGGATAACCCCACCAAAGGAAACATCCTCCTCACATCCACCCTATCTAGTCCTTTTAACATTCAGTAGGTTTCAATGAGATCCCTACGCATTCATCTAAATTCCAGCATTACCCACAAGGAGATTTAAAAGAGATTAGCCTTATTTGGCACATATATATCAAAACATCAAAACATACAGTGTAATGTGTCATTTGTTACAAACAAATCAGTGAGGATTATGCTCAAGGCAACCTACAAGTGTCACCCTGCTTCCAGCATCAACACAGCAGGTCCATAACTCACTAACCCTAACCCTTTGGAATGAGGGAGGAAACTGGAGAACTGGAGCACCCAGAGAACACCCATACAGACACAGGGAGAATGTACAAACTCCTTAGTGACAGGAACATGAGATCTGTGCTGGTTCCATGTTCTTGCACTAACTGCTACCCTACCCCCAATCTGGCTGATGATCTCTTTTCTGTGTCATTTAATAGCATCAAATATGTCCTCTCCTTTAATACTGTATGGATCACAATTGACCAGAACCTTAACTGGACCTGTCACATGTAGAACACAGTTGCAAGAACATGGAACCAGCACAGATCTCATGTTCCTTTCTAAGTTACATACTACTCTGATCTGGATGGTTCTGCAGTCAAAACTCTAGAAATTCAAACCAGCACTGGTGAAATAAAAACATAAGAAATTCTACAGATGCTGATAGTCCAGAGCAACACACTCAAAAAGTTGGAGAAACTCAGCAAGTCAATGGTAAGGAAGAAACAGTTGCTTTGCCATATGTAATGCAACACATAAAGCAATAGCTCACATGAGCTTCTCAAGGTCAATGAGGGATGAGCATTAAATGCTGCCTTTCTCAGCAATGTCTGCAACTGAAGTACAAATAACAAAAAAGACCAAATGTGGAAGTATCAATTTCTCTCCACCACACAATTGCCTCAACTAACAACCTGTTCAGCTTTGAAATTAAAAAGAAATTCAATGAAATTCACAAAATGTCTTTCATCACTCGTTCATTACTTCTCAATGTTTCAGCATGCTTGCTGAACAAGATCATGAAGCATGGGTGGAAAAATAATGAGGTTCATCCATCATGGTTTAACTAAATGAAAAATGCAAAGGAGATGAATCACACACAAGAAATATTATATTTCTGATAAAGAGCATGTAAATTTGAGCTTGATCACTCTGAAAACATTCAACAAATCAGATTTTGATAATGAAAGGGCGGCAACTTTTAACATTAACTCTATTTCTCTTCCCACGGACGCTGCCTGGCTTACTGAATATTTCTTCTATTTTCCATGTATACTTCAGTTCTCCAAAATATGTAGACTTCTGATTTTCCAAAGTTCATAAATTTGAAAAATGGATGGGACAGAAAGGCAATAAAATAATGGACCCAATATTCTTAGATTTTATAGTCAGGGCTACAGTGAGTTAATTGAGGATGCCAACCAGTAAAACAGATTGCAAGGGGGGGGGCAGTGGATGTAGCACATTTAGATTTTCAAGAAGGTTTCCAAAAGGTCCAATGCAGGACGTTGGTCAACAAAATTACAGCATATGGAACTGAGAGGATTATACTGTCATGAATTGAGAGTTGGCTAACATTTAAAAATAGAACTAGAATACATGAGAATTTCAATTTCAATCCCAATCTCAGAATTAGCAAAAGGCCATTTAGAATGGAAAATGAAGAGAACTGTTTTTTTTTCCATTCAGGAGGGTGGTGAATCTCTGCCAAGGAGGGCTGTAGAAGCTCATTGAGATAAATGGATTTCTGATAGTAAGAGAAGCAAAGGATATGGGGATAATAGAAAATGGTCTTGATAAATGGCTCAAGGGTCTGATTAGCGATAACTGCTCCAAAATTCTTATGTTAAGTGCCTTACTTTCTCAGCTCTCTTTTATTTAGTAAACACCTTTACTTAACATATAATAAATTTTGATAAAGTCCCACATATGAGATTAGTGGGCAAAATTAGGGCACATGGTATTGGGGGCAGAGTGCTGACATGGATTGAAAATTGGCTGGCTGACAGGAAACAAAGAGTACTGATTAACGGGTCCCTTTCAGAATGGCAGGCTGTGACCAGTGGGGTACCGCAAGGTTCGGTGCTGGGACTGCAGCTGTTAACAATATACATTAATGATTTAGATGAAGGGATTAAAAGTAACATTAGCAAATTTACCGATGACACAAAGCTGGATGGCAGTGTGAAATGTCAGGAGGATGTGATGAGAATGCAGGGTGACTTGGACAGGCTAGGTGAGTGGGCAAAAGTATGGAAGATGCAGTTTAATGTGGATAAATGTGAGGTTATCCGCTTTGGTGGGAAGAACAGGAAGGCAGATTACTATCTAAATGGAGTCAAGTTAGGAAAAGGGGAAGTACAATGAGATCTAGGTGTTCTTGTACATCAGTCAATGAAAGCAAGCATGCAGGTACAGCAGGCAGTGAAGAAAGCTAATGGCATGCTGGCCTTTATAACAAGAGGAATTAAGTATAGGAGTAAAGAGGTCCTTCTGCAGCTGTACAGGGCTATTGTGAGACCCCACCTGGAGTACTGTGTGAGTTTTGGTCTCCAAATTTGAGGAAGGACATTCTTGCTATTGAAGGAGTGCAGCATAGGTTCACAAGGTTAATTCCCGGAATGGCGGGACTGTCATATGTTGAAAGACTGGAGCGACTGGGCTTGTATACACTGGAATTTAGAAGGATGAGAGGGGATCTGACTGAAACATATAAGATTATTAAGGGATTGGACATGCTGGAGGCAGGAAGCAGTTCCCGCTGATGGGTGAGTCCAGAACTAGAGGCCACAGTTTAAGAATAAGGGGTAGGCCATTTAGAACAGAAATGCAGAAAAACTTCTTCACCCAGAGAGTGGTGGATATGTGGAATGCTCTGCCCCAGAAGGCAGTGGAGGTCAAGTCTCTGGATGCTTTCAAGGGAGAGTTAGATAGAGCTCTTATAGATAGCGGGGTCAAGGGATAAGGGGAGAGGGCAGGAACGGGGTACTGATTGTGTATTATCAGCCATGATCACAGTGAGTGGCGGTGCTGGCTAGAAGGGCCAAATGGCCTACTCCTGCACCTACTGTCTATTGTCTATAAACCAAGACCAAACACTTTTTTATTATATCTTGTTGCTTATGTCTTATAAAACCTTCCAGATCTAAATTGCCCTATAACACTCAGAAACTGAACTCAGGCTTTTATGCCAGGTGAACTAAAACCTCGTTAATTTCATACACAATCTGACTGAAAGAACACTGATTTCAAAAAAACCTGTCTCACAGTGTCCCAGAACAAATTCCCAATGCCCCCAATAAACAGAAGCCATCTGTTCACCGATACATTCATTTGTACTTTTTTCCTTTATCTTCAGCAGACAGCAATTGTAATACAGAGATCAGCACATTTAGTAACATTCAAGCATATGCCTGAAAGAATTTAGCATTATTTCTCCTATTGGTATGAGTATGAAGTACAGTTTATTCCCATTTAAGTATTTGCAAGAGTCTTTGGTGACATACAAATTCTACTCAAATCTCACACCACGACAACCCAGTTATTATTACACCTTTCCAGAATCTGTCTCCTTATCTGCTCCTCGATGTCCCTGTTACTACTGGGTGGTCTATAAAAACCACCCAGTGGAGTTATTGACCCCTTCCTGTTCCTAATTTCCACCCACAGAGACCCCATAGACAATCCCTCCATATCTTCCTCCTTTTCTGCAGCTGTGACACTATCTCTGATCAACAGTGCCAAGCCCTACCTCTTTTGTCTCCCTCCCTGTCCTTTCTGAAACATCTAAAGCCTGGCAGTCGAAGTAACCATCCCTGCCCCTGAGCCATCCAAGTCTCTGTAATGGCCACAACATCATAGCTCCAAGTACTGATCTATGCTCTAAGTTCAACTGCTTTGTTCATAATACTCCTTGCATTAAAATAGACACATCTCAAGCCATCAGTCTGAACGCGTGTCCCTTCTCTATCACCTGCCTATCCTCCCTCTCGCACTGTCTCCAAGCTTTCTCTATTTTTGAGCCAACCACCTCTTCCTCCATCTCTTCAGTTTGGTTCCCACCCCCCAGAAGTCCTAGTTTAAACTCTCCCCCATAGTCTTAGCAAACCTCCCCACCCAGGAAATTGATCCCTCTGGGATTCAAGTGCGACCCATCCTTTTGTACATGTCACTGCTGCCCCAGAAGAAGTCCCAATGATCCAGAAATCTGAATCACTGCCCCTTGGCTCCAATCCCTCAGCCAGGCATATACCCTTCACCTCACTCTATCCCTATACTCACTGTTACATGGCACAGGCAGTAATCCCAGGATTACTACCTTTGTGGTCTTGCTTCTCACTTCCTTCCTAACTCCCTGCGGTCTGCTTTCAGGGCCTCCTCCTTTTTCCTGCCTATGTCATTGGTACTAATATGTACCGCAACCTCTGGCTGTTCTTCTTCCCACTTCAGGATATCGTGGACACAATCAGAAACATCCCGGACCCTGGCACCTGGGAGGCAAACTACCATTCATGCTTCTTTCCTGCATCCACAGAATCGCCTGTCTGACCCCCTAACTATATAGTCTCCTATTATTGCTGCCATTCTCTTCCTTTCCCTACACTTCTGAGCCACAGGGCCAGACTCTGTGCCAGAGGCACGGCCACCGTCGCTTCCCCATGGTAGGTCATGTCCCCCACCCCCCCAAAAGTACTCAAGCAGGAGTACTTATTGTCAAGGGGTACAGCCACAGGGGTGTTCTCTAGCCTTTGACTCCTGCCCTTCCCTCTCTTGACTGTTACCCACTTATCTGTCCATACCCGGTATGGGAGTATCGTGAGGAGTCTGTGTAGGGCTTGGTGTGCGCGTGGCGCCCGGTATGGGAGTGTCGTGATGAGTCTGTGTAGGGCTTGGTGCGCGCGGTGTCTCATGGGTATATACATCGGTGGGTACGGGGTTCATAGTCACCGTGGAGTGTTTGGGGTAGGGGTCTGGTGCTCCTGCGGGCGCCAGGTCGCGGACGGAGACCGTGTTCTCCTGCCCATCAGGTAAGACCACGTAGGCACACTGGGGGTTCACATGAAGTAGGTGAACCCGCTCGACCATCGGGGAGTATTTATTGCTCCTCGCATGTTTCTGGAGCAGCACTGGCCCTGGGGACATCAGCCAAGCCGGTAGGGTGGTTCCAGTGGCAGACTTCCTGGGAAAAGAAAAGAGGCGCTCATGAGGGGTGGCATTGGTGGACGTACATAACAGGGAGCAGATGGAGTGGAGTGCCTCGGGGAGGACCTCCTGCCAGCGAGAGACCAGCAATTCCTTTGACCTAAGGGCTAAGAGTGTGGCCTTCCCCCCCTCCACCTGTCCATTCCCCCAGGGATTATAGCTCGTGGTCCTACTAGTAGCAATAACCCTAGCCAGCAGGTACTGGCGCAGCTCGTCATTCTTAAACGAGGACTCTCTATCACTGTGGATATAGCAGGGATATTCGAACAGAGTGAAGAGCTGGCGCAGGGCTTTTATGACGGATGTGGCAGTGGTATCAGGGCAGGGGATGGCAAAGGGGAACCGTGAGTACTCGTCAATAATGTTGAGAAAGTAGACATTGCGGTCGGTGGAGGGAAGGGGGCCCTTAAAGTCGACACTCAGTCACTCAAAGGGGCGGGTGGCCTTGATAAGTTGTGCCTGTTCAGGACAGTAGAAGTGCGGTTTACACTCAGCGCAGACTTGACAGTCCCTGGTCATCATCCTGATGTCCACAAGGGAGAAAGGCAGGTTCCTAGCTTTCACAAAATGGTAAAGTCGGGTGACCCCCGGGTGGCAAAGATCTGCATGGAGGGCGTATAGCCGGTCGAGCTGCGCGCTGGCACACGCACCCCGTAATAGGGCATCAGGAGGCTCATTGAGCCTTCCAGGCCGGTACAGGATATCATAGTTGTAGATGGAGAGTTCTATTATCCACCTCAAAATTTTATCATTTTTGATTTTGCCCCACTGTTGGCTGCTGAACATGAACACAACTGAGCGCTGGTCCATCAGCAAGGTGAACCTTTTGCTGGCGAGATAGTGCCTCCAGTGCCTAATAACTTCCACTATGGCCTGGGCTTCTTTCTCCACCATGGAGTGCTGAATTTCAGGGCCCTGAAGGGTACGAGAGAAGAATGCTACCGGCCTTACTGCCTGATTGAGGGTAGCAGCCAGTGCGAAGTCAGAGGCGTCACTCTCTACTTGGAAGGGAATGGTCTCGTCCACCGCAAGCATCGTTGCTTTGGCAGTGTCCCCTTTAATGTGGCTGAAGGCCGCGCGGGCCTCGGCGGAGAGGGGAAATGCGGTGGACTTGACCAGGGGGCGGGCCAGTGAGGGACCAATGGGCGTAATAGGAAAAGAAGCCCAGGCACCGTTTGAGAGCTCTGAGGGTGGTGGAAAGAGGGAGTTCTAACAGGGGGCGCATACGGCCGGGGTCAGGACCAATGACCCTGTTCTCCACAACATACCCAAGGATAGCAAGTCAGGTGGTTCCGAACACAAACTTGTCCCTGTTATAGGTGAGGTTAAGAGCTATGGCCGCTTGGAAAAATCATTGGAGATTGGTGTCGTGATCCTGCCAGTCATGACCGCAGATGGTGATGTTATCCAGATATGGGAACATGGCCTTCAGTTGGCACTGGTCCACCATCCGGTCCATTTCCCTCTGGAAGACAGAGACACCATTCGTGACACCAAAGGGGACGCGCAGGAAGTGATAGTCTGCCGCCCGCCTCGAAGGCGGTGTAGGGGCGGTCCTCCGGGCGGATGGGGAGCTGATGGTAAGCGGATTTCAGGTCTATGGTTGAATACACCTTGTACTGAGCTATCTGATTGACCATATCCACTATGCGGGGTAGGGGGTACACGTCAAGCTACGTGAACCTATTGATGGTCTGGCTATAGTCAACAACCATCCTATTTTTCTGCCCAGTCTGAACAACGACCACCTGGGCCCTCCAAGGACTTGTGCTTGGCTCAATGATCCCCTCCCTGAGCAGCCGCTGCACCTCCGACTTAATGAAGTGCTGTACCTCCTGCTTTTAGTTGCCACAGGTTTACAGTCAGGGGTCAGGTTGGCGAACAGCAGTGGGGGAGGGATCTTGAGGGTGGAGAGGCTGCAAGTGGTGTCAGTAACGCGGCGGTTGGCATGGTGTTGGGTGGGATGTGCGGGTCGGTGTGTGTGTGTGTGTGTGTGTGTGTGTGTGTGTGTGTGTGTGTGTGTGTGTGTGGTCAGTAGCGGGGTATATGATGAAGTCCCACAAAACTGAGGATTTCTGACAGTGATTGGTGGGAGGGGCCCGTCATACTCTATTGTCACACTTTTCAGGTAGCTCTGGAAGTCGAGCCCCAATAGCACAGGGGCAGACAATTGAGGCATGACCAGTAATGCAAAGTTCCAATATTCTGTGCCCTGCACCACCAATGTCGGTACACAACCCTCCCGGATGTCTGTGGAATGTGATCCAGAAGCCATGGTGACCTTCTAGCTTACCGGCTGTGTCACGAATCCACAGTGTTGCACTGTGTCCGGGTGAATTAAACTCTCAGTGCTGCCTGTGTCAAACAGGCAGCCAGTCCTGTGCCCCTCCACCAGGATGTCCATCATTGACCTGGCGAGCTGGTGTGGAGCGCTTGGGTCGAGGGTCATGGAGGCCAGAGTTGCATCACCGTCTAGCTGCCCGGTAAGCACCCGTGGGTCGGGGCGGGGCGAAGTGGCGCCGACAAAGATGGCTGCCCCCATGCCTCGCACGAGGCGGGTAGGCAAGATGGCGACTTACAGGCCTTGGCGAAGTGGCCCTTCTTCCCGCAGCTGGAGCCGGTAGCTTCTCGGGCCGGGCAATGTTTTCGGGGGTGCTTTTCGAATCCACAGAAGTAACACTGCACGGACTTTAGACTGGCAGCAGCCGTGGTCGATATGCCGGCGGGTTGCGGGGACTTCATGGACTCGCGACTGGCAGCAGCCGTGGTCGATTCACCGGCGGGTTGCGGGGTCTGCAGCGTCCACAGGGCCGGCAGGAGATCACGCGCCTGGAGAGCATCAGCATTGTGTAGAGTGGACTCCAGCGTATCGGCCAGCTTGATCGCCGACTGTGAGGTAAGATCGGTGTGTTCCAGCAGCTGCTGGCACACCTACACTGACCTGATCCCCATAACGAAGGCGCCTCTTACTAGCAGCTCCGCATGCTGCTCCGCCGTCAGTCCCCTGCAGTCACAGGCCCGCACGAGTGTCTGTAGGGCCCAGACAAACTCAGTGCTCGACTCTCCGGCCCGCTGCCGCCATGTCACTAAGCGATGTCTTGCATAGACGGTGTTCACCGACTGCAGGTATTGTCTTTTGAGGGCATCCAGTGCCCCTTGATAGGTCAGCAGGTCCCTGATCAGGGAGTAGACACGCGGACTGACCCTGGAGAGGAGAATTTTGTGCATCATTGCAGGCTTGGTCACACGAATCTCTTCCAGGTACGATTGGAAGCATGCAAGCCAGAGTTCAAAAGCAATGCTGGCTTCTGGAGATTGAGGGTCAATGTCCAATCTGTCGGGTCGTAACATGCTCTCCATGTTTTAAAAGTGCTGCTAATAAAATTGATGCACCATCAATAACTCTCAGAGACGGGAGGTTTTTATTAGGCTTTTATTAGCAGCAAACGAGACCTACATCCTGGGGACTGAGGGAGGAGCAGTGCCTCCAATCGCCGTTATACAGGGGTCTGTGGGAGGAGCCACAGGAGCAGTCAGCAGAGGGGCGTGTCCAGACAGGTATACATAGTTTACCACACATGCACTTGTGCAGTCGTGCCCCGATCAAACCACTGAAGAAATAACATTCTTCTACCAGATCTACTTTTGCTCTAAATGAGCAATGCTGCCATTGTTCCTCTCCTTTTGGTTCCTGATAATCTCTTGCTATTTTCTTCTTTGCAGTTCAGTCTGAATTTGTCCTGTTTCCCCTACATTCCTTTCTTTGAACTGGCTTGAAAATTGCTAACTTTTGTGGTCATAACTTAGCAGAATGCTAGTTTTGCTGAGGACGTACTACAAATGTGTATTTTCAGAGTCACAAATAGACATGTTGGAATAAATCTAGTAAACCAAGAAATGTTATGACTTTCCCAATACTGTCCTTCTTTGTCACCAATTACCCTGTTGTATCACATGGATATTCAATGAACACCAGATTATTTACATCACTAGAAATGGCCAAGCATGCCAATCTCTGGAATAAATTGCAGTTATATGCAGTGTTAGTATCACTTTCAAAAGCAAGGTACACCCTATCCTCGTTATATGCATCTTCAGACAATGCGGATTCACTGTTATGCAAGGAACCTATTTCTACCAATGTCTCCTTATATGCTTCCAAAATTCACAGTTATGCGAGGAGCACTACTTTCCCACCAATATAAGTCGCGTGCGCATGCCTCACAGTCTCACTGTTGGAATAAGAAGTACCGCTTTCCTACCAATACAAGTCAGGTGTGTGCACCTCACAATCTCACTCCCGCCAGTCTCGCATTGGTTTTGGCAAGGTGTGGATGTGCGATTTTGCGCTCTTAAACTTCTGCTGGTTTTACCTACGGTGCAGTGATTTTGTGCTTGAAATATTTAACTAAGCCTCCTAAGCGTCCGATGTCATGTCCTGAGCCATCAGCCGAGCAGCAGAGAACCGCTTTGATACTTGAAAAAAAGTTGGAAATTATAAACAGTGCGGCATCAGGTGAAGGTAACACAGCTCTGGGATGCTACTGCTGGGAACAGAATCTTGCCTTTAAAGTTCTTTTGTTGCTTGACAATGCGCTAGCCCATCCTAAACCTTTGGACTGCATTCATCCTAACATAACAGTGCATTTTCTGCCGCCTAACACAACATTGCTGATTCAACCACTTAACCAAGGTATGATCCACATTCAAGGAGTATTTTTTTTACAGCGAACTATCTCTCAGATGCTGCAAGCAAAAGACGATTTTGAAAATCCCAGGAGTTTACCAATGGTGAGGGAATAGTGGAAATCGGAACACTTGACACAAATGGCGATGGACATGGACCCAAGTTTAGAACGGAGTCAGCATTTCAGTTGTTCCCTGCCATCAACCCTTCTTCCCTACAAGCAAATTTATGCTGAAAAACAAAATGCTGACAACCCTCACCACTTTCTTCAAACCGTTGTCATCTTCTGCTGCCAGCAATTCTAAGAGTTCTGTGAGTCTTCTTTCACCCCTTGCTCTGCTTGATATGATCCTGACGACCACAAACATCCACCTTATCAGTGTAAAGCTGCCCGACACCACAACAACCACTCATCTCCCAGAGCAAACACACCTGCCACTGTTGCTGACTACTGTACACCCTAGTATGTTAACTTTCTATGATTTATTACATTGAATATTATCTTAAATTGATGAAATAAAATACAAATGTTGCCTTGTGGTATTGCTTTTGTGATGTATTGGTATGAAAATGTGAATAAATTACAGTTAAAACATAATTAGGAAGCCCTATGGATGTAGCCCTATTTTCTCCATTAAATAATTATTCACATTATGAGTTTTCACATTATGCCTCGACTGTGAGGAACGTATCCCCACATAAAATGAGGAGAGGGTGTATGTTCATTTCAGTTCGATTGCTATTAAATACTGTAATGTTAAGTTTGGTTTTAAGTTACTTTCACTGTCTTAAAGTAAAAATCTGTGATTAGAAGTAACACTGAGAAAATCTTAAATTTCAGAAAACCAACAGATATTTTACTGCATGAACAACTGGCAAACATACTGCTCGACAAGAGATTGTAAAAACAAATTAACAACTTTTCATCATCCAGAGATTAAAATAAAGAAACAAGAATAATCTCTTTGCCTTCAAATCCAGAAAACGTGATGTGATCCAATGGAACTGTTTAGATCATGTAAGCTTGATTCAAGCTATCTGAACCTTTGTCATAAACAAAAGAAAATCTGCAAATGCTGGAAATCCAACCAACATACACAAAGTGCTGGAGGAACTCAGCAAGCCATGTAGCATCTATAAAAAAGAGTAAACAGTCGACGTTTCAGGCTGAGAGACCCTTTATCAAACCATTGTCGTTATCTTCAAAGCTGAGCACTTTTGTACAACTGGAAAATGTTTTTGTTCAGTGCTCTTTGCTGGCTTCATAGAAGTTGAAATGTTGAACACAAGTTTCACCAAGCCAAACTACAATGATTTATTAAAAGTATCTGTTTTAGTGACAGCTAATTAAAGCATTTTCTAAATTCAACTAAACTCTTCTTGACAAATCTGCAAGTGATTGCAAGCATTCAACTGAGCAATCAAGCATAGTTTTGAAAAGGCGAATATGCAGCTGACAGTTTACAAGTCTTGATCCACAATGTTCAACTTCAAGCTCATAAAACAAAACCAAAGACTTGGAATAGTACACTCAAAACAAAAAGGATAACAATAGGAAGATGTCAAGACAAAAACATGAGAGCACATTACATCCTGAATTCAGTGCTGATCAGGGAGAAATAAAAGAGGAATTCAAGTGCTGGAGGGAGAGTAGAGCCAGAAGCATAATGCATAGTGTTAGGGTTCCAACCAGGTGGAAAAACAAGAAAGCATGCATTTTGCAAACCTGGAGAAAGTCACTCAAAGAGAAGGCATTTAACATACTTAAAAGGAATAGAAAACAATTAGGAATACAGATGTAAATTAAATTTAAAATTAGGCAGTTTGCCTACCACCACACAGGACTACAGCAGACTGAATCTTACTGGCTCTCCAATCTGCTTTGGAGTACATAGACAACCGCTAAACATACATCAGTCTGCTGTTTACCGATTATAGTTCAGCATTCAATACCACCATCATCTTCTTAAGCCCATCACCCCTACTGGGGCATAGGCCGCAGACAGGAGCTTGCCAGAGTCCTGTCTTGGGCCAAAGGTTGATCAGCCCTGAGGCTTCAGCATGACTTCTTTGAAGAGGAGATTCATCCTCTCCCAGGGAAGAGGTCTTTAGAGCTCTTTTGGTGTTTCTGTAGCTCTGGGTTTTTACAGGATGGGGTAGCTAGCCCCATGTCAAACCCTCTTCCTTCCATAGCTGGGCTTGGGTCTATCCACGCAAAGTTAATACCATCATCACTTCAGTATTAATTACCAAGCTCCTAAACTTGGACCTCCGTTCTTCCCTCTGCAGCTGGATCTTGAACTTCTTCATCAGGGAACCACAATCAGTATGGATTAGTGATAATATCAACCTCCTCACTGGCAATCAAAACATCTCAAGGATACATACTTGGCTTTACTCTCTCTACACTCATAATGCATGGTTAAGCACAGCTCAAACACCATTTACAAATTTGCAAATCACTCCACTATTGCTGGTATTACCTTAGGTGGCAACAAGGAGGTGTACATGAGTGAGACAGAGCAGCTTGACTGAGTGGTGTTGCAACAGTAACCTTGCATTCAACGTTAGTAAGACCA
Source organism: Hypanus sabinus (assembly GCF_030144855.1). Classification (NCBI taxonomy): domain Eukaryota; kingdom Metazoa; phylum Chordata; class Chondrichthyes; order Myliobatiformes; family Dasyatidae; genus Hypanus; species Hypanus sabinus. The sequence continues at coordinate 169,573,540 of NC_082712.1, read as the reverse complement.
GGGAACCGAAAATGGACTCTAGGAAGGGGAAGTTGGGAGAATACTTGAGGGGTCAACAGTGAGAAGAATGAGAAGCTTTAAGTTACTGGATATCAGCATCTCAGAGAGTGTATTCCTGGACTCAACGCATTGACAGAATTATGAAGGCGGCATGCTAGCAGCTCTACTTCATTGGGAATTTGAAGAGGTTTGGTATGTCACCAAAGATATTTGAAAATTTCTATAGTTGTATACTGGACAGCTTTCTGACTGATTGCATCACAACCTGGTATGGGGGCTCTAATGCAAAGGACTGCAAGAGGCTGCAAAGGTTTGCAAACTCAGCCAGTTCCATCATGGACATAACCCTCCACTCCACTGAGGATACCATGTGAATTCTGTGCCTCAAGAAGGCAGCATCCATTCAAGACATCTCATTACAAGGGAGGTGGGAGGTGGTATAAGAGACTGAAGACCGATACTTAATGATTTATAAATAACTTGCCATCAGACTTCTGAACAGTCCATGATCACAAGCTTGTTATTCCTTTTCTTTTGCAATTTATTTTAATTTGTAATTTATAGTAATTTTACATTGTTGCACTGCACTACCGCTGTAAAACAACAAATTTTACGTCATTAAAGATAGTGATACTAAACCTGATACTTAATATACGAAGGTTAATTTTAAATTCACATCATCAATATGAACATCTGAAAATCACATGGTTAACATCTGAATGTTACAATCTGGGAAAAGCTCATTTTTCTAGATTGCTGAATGCAACCACCCTAAAAGAAGGGTCCAAGAAAAATAATGAACAGAAAGACAGATACAATGACCATAAAACATAAACCAGTTCACAGTATTAGGCCCTCTGGCCCACCACATTTGGATCAACAATGATGCCAATCCAAACTATTCCCAATTACCTGCATTTGCCCTATTTCCCTCCATTTCCTGTTGTTCATGAACATGTCTAAATGCTTCTTAAGTACCACTATTATAAATGCTTCCACCACTTCCTCTGGCAGCATATACCAGGCATCTACCAAGTTCTGTATAAAACACTTGCCTTGCAAGTTTGCTTTAAACTTTCTTCCTCCCAACTTAAACCTACCCCCTCTAGTTTTTGACATTCAAACTCTGTGATAATCACACTTGCTATTTACCCTGTCTATGCTTCTATGAATTTATATATTATCAGGTGGCCCCTCAATGCTCCAAAGAAAGCAATCCAAGTTCGCCCAACTTCTCCTTATAACCAATATACTCCAATCCAGGCAACATCCTGGCGAACCTCTTTCTTCTTCATTCTCTTCAAAGCTTCCACCTCCTTCCTGTAGATCTGCAACCAGAACAGCACAGTAGAGCTAAATGGTCTAAACAAAGTTTTATACAGCTACAATAAGATATCCCTACTTTTACACTCAGCAGCCCAACCGAATAAGGCAAGAATGCCGTCTATCCTCTTTACCACCCTATCCACTTGAGTTGCCACTTTCAGGGAGCTAGGAATGTGCACCCCAAGATCCCTCTATTGGCTGGAAAAAAACTACAGTCCACAAATCAGTGAATTTGAATGAAGTAAGGACAGGTAGTGTAATGACATCAGCACTGGACTTGAAGGCAGATGGTCCTGAGTTCAAATCCAGCGAGGTCCCAACCTGGGCAGCAGCAGTATCTGCATGGAAGAAAGGCCTGGCAATCTACTTCCAGAATGACAAGAAAGAAAAAAGTCTATACATGCTCAAACAACAAGTGCTGGAGAGAAAACTGCCGGGTTTTCCAAATCCGGGGTTGGTTGAATCTACGCATGTGAAACCAGCGGATAAGGAGGGCTGACTATATATACAATCGCCTAACAGGAATGTCTCTTTTGGTTAAGGCATTCATCTTAGAAGATCCCAGCTGCTTGGCAATTTAATTTCCCCTTCATCTTTTCCAACTATTTCCTGGCCTGTTGCAAAATCAGCCATTTTTGCCTGCCATCCTTTTTCACTTGTTTTTCCATTTGTATAATCTGGCTTGCTGAGCTTGTTTTTGGTTGAAGCTCCCACCCTTAACTTGTGGATTCATAATGTCTGTAAACATAAACTGATCTGAATAGTTACTTGCTTTTACAAATTGTATTCCAGCACACCATTAGATATATTAAGTCACCATTTCAAAGCTTCATTTCACTGAGATTTGTGCAACATTGAACCAATTTTGTGCTCAATGCTGTTTCTCAAGCTATTCCTTCTTTCTCTGTCCACTAATTAACTAAATCACCTTTAAATTATGCCCAAATTAAATAGCAATTAATGCCTTAATCAGGCTTAATCACAGAGAAAGGTGAGATGTTAAAAAAAAACTTTAAAAACTGGGGTCAATGTTTCAACTGGTGCCTGAGTCAGTTTTTTTAAATCAGTAGACAAGGTATGTCTAGTGTAATCATCCTTCCTTCAGCAGCAACTTTTCAAACCATGTCTCTTTTTGCCACTTCTTGGTTTTCACAAAGCAACACTCCTATTCTTTATGAGTTGTAAGCATACTATCTAAATACCTTTTGTTCTTATGCCTTCCTTACTTCATGTAGTTTAAATGCAGATTAGACCACATGAGCAAGATCCTAGAAGAACTTAGCAGGTCAAGCAGTATCTATGGAGAGGAATAAACAGTTGACGTATAAGGTTGAGACCCCTTTATCAGGACCGGATCAGCCCAAAACGTTGACTGTTGATTCATTTCCAAAGAAGCCAGCTGACCTGCTGAGTTCCTCAAGTACTTTGTGTTTGTTGCTTTGGATTTCTAGTGTCTGCAGAATCACTTACAGTATAAAGAAAGTAATAGATGGATCAGAAAATGAATGACTTGGTCAAAAGATAACCTGGGATTTACTATGTCCGTCAAGTAGCTAACTATAAGTAACACACACAAATACTGGAGGAACTCTGCAGCCCAGATAGATCTACGGAAAACAGTATAGATGACACTTTGGGCCAAGACCCTTCAGCAGGACTAGAGAAAAAAAGATGAGGAGCAGATTCAAAAGGTGGGGAGGGGATGGAGAAACACAAGGTGATAGTTGAAACCGTAAAGTGGTGGTGGGGGGGGGGGGAGTAAAGAGCTGGGAAGTTGGTGAAAGAGATACAGGGCTAGAGAAGGGGAATCTAATAAAAGAGGACAGAAGGCCATGGAAGAAATAAAAGGAGGGGGGTGGAGCACCAGAGAGAGGTGATGGGACAGGCAAGGAGATAACGTGAGAAAGGGAAAAGGGATGGGGAATGTTGGGGGGGGGGGGGATGGGTAGCATTGAGGCCTTATGCTCCCCCTTCACGATACCCCTCCTTACCTGCCAAATGCCCCCCTTCACCAGTTCACATAAATTCAGTATAAAAGCTTCATTCAACAGAAGAAACTACATTTAATTTTTCCTCTTGAATTTAATTTTTAAAAATAAAATCTCAAAACTTATGAATATATTCACTAATAAACTACATCCTTTTCTGGGTATGAACTGATGGCACTGTGATAAATGTACCCTTTCATAACAAATAAAAATGTTAAATACGCTGTAGCATGTGGCAACATTTGTTTTTAAATATTCCAGCTTTAAAATGTGAAAAGGATTCCAGAAAAGGCAACCATATCATAAGAATTTGTACCAGTTTCCAAAAACACATTTGAGGTCTGATGACAGAGAAGACCCTCAGTGCTTGAAGACACTGCAGCAGTCCAGTTCATAATAGGACTGAATGCTAGAGGTTTATCATATGTCAGCTACAGTCCTACAATTAACAGCAGTAAGTCACATCCTCAGGTTTGCCCTGCTGTGTGCATGGTAGTTTTTTTCTCATCCGTTGATTGCATTTTAGAGCACATCCCCTCTGGAACCCATGCTGTCCACACAGGAAGTATGGCTAAAACACATTAGGAGACATCATTATTTATCTTCTGTTACTATAATAAACAAAACTCTATTTAAAAAATGGAACTAAGTTACAATGCCCACCAGGTGGAATTATCAGCACAGCTCCCCGCTGTGGAAAAGCTGTACGGTATCTCCAGGCTAAATACAAATGAGCATGACAATCAGGAATGGAGACAGCTAAAACTGCTTACAACCATTTTACTATTAATTCAATAGATTCTTAAAAGAATTCTATTTCCATTATTATACAGCAAAATGTTAGATTCCTTTAAGCACTGGTTAAATGTCAAGTATGGCTCAATTGGTTGAGTCCTGCAGGAAACAGAAGGCTGTGGGCTCACATTTCTCTTCAACAGGCTGACTCCCTTATACAGATCTAAGGAGTGCTGTACTGTTGAAGGTGGGTGTTATTCACGTTAAACTAAGGGAAATAGCAAGTGTTGATACCCCAATTATATTAAAGCTCACAGAAACATCAGAGATTGGAAGGGGCAAGGCTGTAGTAAGATAATAAAAGCAGGGATAAGAATTTTAAATCTGAGCCAGTGCTTAGTAGAAGACAATGCAGGTCATCAAACACAGACTTACAAAGTAAACAGGACTTGGTGTACATCAAGACATATGACATAATTTTCAATGACCCAAAGTTTATGGAAACTTAAGTAAAGGAAGCCAGCTAAATGTGTTGAAATAGTTAAGCCTGGAGATAGGAAGAGCATGGCAAAGGGTTTCAGCAGCAGATGAGTTGAGACTATGCTGGAGTTAGCCAATGTTGTATTAGTCTACTAGTTTTTTTATTTAATGGTGCCATGCATATTTGCTTCAAAGCTTACCTCTGGACCAAAGATAACATATACAACAGGTTCTGAAAAATTTACTTCATCTTCATGTCATTACAAGGGATGGAATGGCTGGTAAACCAGCTGTGTCAACATCATAAATGTGGATAGACAGAGTTTTCAACTGTGTCTTTGAGGAACAAAAAGCAAGTCAGAAATCAGGAGGGATTCTGGGTAGGTGCTTTGGGGACACTGGAAGTAAAGATGTGGATGTTGGAGAATAAACAAGAGAAAATTTGCAGATGCTGGATATTTAAGCAACACACACAAAATGTTGGAGGAAATCAGCAAGCCAGGCAGTGTCTATGAAGAAAAGTACAGTCAACGTTTTAGGCTGAAACATCGACAATATTTTTTTCCATAGATGCTGCCTGGCCTGTTGAGTTCCTCCAGCATTTTGTATGTTGGAGAAGGCTGTTCTGCAGGTGATTCTCTGGTTATTTCTATTTAGCAATGAATTAGCCCACTCAGTTGGGCACTGAGGAACTGAGGATATAAAAAAATCATTTTGAACCTGGCTAAAAGAATAATTGGGACTGAATAGGAATCTTTGAACTGAAGTAAACTCTGTCTTCAGTGGTTAGCTAAGACAGGATCATTACCAGTTCACCTTTGGTATGCAGAGACAGACATTGATAGTTGATAACATTATACATTGTACCCTCATTTGAGTAAGAGGAGGAGGACTCACTGTTAAGGACAGGTATGAACATCTGTCTGTAATTTGGTCAGGGCCTTGCAAAGGGAATAACTGATAAGGACTGGACAGTACATCCATCTGTAATTAAAACCTTGATTTAGCTGACTGTCTTATCTAAGTATTAAGCTTTGCACCAACAGACTTGGTGGGTGTACCAGTTCTAATAACATCTTGCAATAGTAATCGATGGGGCTTACTTTGTAAAAATATACGGCTGTAACCTAAGTGAGTCCACTTGTTAGATGGTGGCAGTAATTATGTGCCTTCCCTTCAACAACTGGGTCTCAAACTCCTGCAGCAGGGTGCGCAATAAACTGTTGTGAAGATAAGAAGCTGATCTTCCAAGTTTTACTCAGAATCAACTTTAATAGCACCACCAAGGATAACTCAATTCTCTTTCTAAATTGTGCTGTGGATTTTTCTTCATGTTACAGAGATGTTATGGGGCTTGAAGAGATCACAGAGATTTAGGAATTCAAAAGCCTGGATAGGAATTTTAAACCTGAGATACTCCTTCAATGAAAACCAAAGTAGGTCAGTAAACATGAGTAGTTAGCAAATTTGACCTGGTGCAAGTTTAGGACACACCAATCAAATGTGCACTTGGATGACCTCAAGTGCACATTTGATCAAGGCAAGTTGCCTCCAATTCTGGCCATCTGATTACTCATGAACCTAACTAGTTCAACTAAACAGTGGTCTTCAACCACCAAGCCTCCAAAAAGTTCTGAAGTTTCCTCTGTAAACTTTTTTCCTTTGCCATTAAAGGGTCCTATAAAATCCACCTCTCCATCCAACCTTTCAGTTTCCATGTCATTCAGTGTCAAATTCTGTTTGCTAAAGCATCATAACCACTTTCATAAAAGATCATTCATCTGAAATATTAATTGTTTATCTCTCTAAAGATACTTGCTCACACAATGAGTACTTCTAACACTGCCAACTTTATTAATAAATCTTGCAAAGGATAGGGTGAAGAAAAAAAACATGTTAAAAGAGAAATACTTCCAAAGCAACAGAGAGAGGTACAATGCCACTCTAAGATTTCAGAGAGAAGTCATCAACAGAAAATGCACAACATTACACAGCTTTCTTACAAATTAGATAAAAAAATGGCAATTCCACACAAAGTACTCCTTTCAAATAAAACTAGTAAAACATCAAGAAGGAAGAATCATTCAGATACACTCAATTGAGCATGATATATTGTATCTCTGCTTGAGCAATTTTAACTGCAGATGTGACCTATTTTTATAGAATGATCTATCAAACCGTGCAATCTATAAGTATTAACCATGAATTGTGCTAACCACATGTCTGACTATAATGCTCAGAAAAATATGTAGTCTTTGCATCTTGTTTACTGATGTATATATTGAGCCATTCATTCACTTTCACAAGTGTCAGAAAAATGGTGTCAAGGTATCTGTTGGCACTACTGTGCTGGAAAAATAATTACTATAAATAGGAAAATACATCAAATTACATATTGAAAAATCTCTGTACTTATTGTAATTACCTTCAATATCTGTTGATTTTAGTGCTATGTCAATGAGTCATTCCATGTGCAACTTTAGCCTCAACATCAGTCACATTCTTCACCATAATAAATTACTTAGATGATGTATTATTAAATACATTAATAATGCATTGTAAACAACAGGAATATTAATATATTCAAGTACTGAAGATGAGTCAGAAGTGATCAATTATAATTCACGTCCTACATGGTACTACTCCCTGCACTATTAATATAAGTTAAGGCCCCATCATCAAATGAGGACTTAGTCATTTTGCACCAGATGACAATACCAAATCAATACTAGCAGAAGCATAAAAGTTACATTACGGTCAGTGGTTCAATGATTCAAGAAGAAAATAAAAAAATAATATGGTGTGTTGTGTTTGTAAGAGAGATGGCATGCATGGAGTTCAAAAGAAAGAGAGCTAGAGGAAAAGAAAAAGAAATCTTTTCCAATGTGGCATTAACATCACTTTTCCCTTGTCAACTATGCAACTGCAGGAGTTGCAATACATAAAAATGATAAAGTCTGCAGATGCTTGAAATCCAAAGAAGCAGACACAAAATGCCGGAGGACCTCAGCAGGTCAGGCAGCATTTATAGAAATAAATAAACAGTCCACAGTCTGGGCCGAGACCCTTCTTCAGAACTGAGAAGGGGGAAGACAACAGAATAAAAAGGTAGGAGGAGGGGAAAGAGGCTAGCTGAAAGATGCCAGGTAGTCAGGTAGATAGGAACAGTCAAGGGCTGGAGAAGAAGGAATCTGATAGGAGAGGGGAGTACATCATAGGAGAAGGGAAAGAAGGAGGGAGCCCAATGGGATGTGATAGGCAGGTGAGAAGTGGTAATAGGTCAAAGTGAGGAATCAGGAAGAGGAGGGAGGAAAATTTGTTTTACAAGAGAAATCGATCATGCTATCAGGTTGGAGGCTACCCAGGCAGAATACAAGGTGTTGCTCTTAAACCCTGAGGGTGGACTTATCATGACAGTAGAGGTGGCTATAGAACATTATGTCTGAATGGGAATATGCCTTTCTATACTTTTGCATCCCAACGCTCAGAACCTTAAAAACCTTTACTTCATTCAATTAAATATGCTATATTAGCTTCTTGTGATATGGTCTCCTCCACAATGGGAAAACCAAATGGAGATCAGGTGAGTACTTTGTGATACACTTCTTTATAGTTCAAGCATAGAATTCTGTGGCCTGTCCCTTTAACCTTCCCATGGACATTCTCTGACCTCTCTTTTTGACTTACTGCATTGCAACACTAATTCAAATTGTTCAAGGAACAATACTTAATTATCAACGAGGAATATTATATCCTTCAAACATTTCAGATAATGTTTTTGATCACTTCCTCTTGATCTATCTTTGCTTTCTTTACTTAACCCATTATCACTAATTTTGCCTTGTGCAATTTAAACTCTCCTGTCATCCATGCCATCAGACCTTCCTTTTTGTTCTTCCCATTCTTTCTTTTTTTCAGAATTTTTAAAATCTCTTATCTCCATATTTTCCCAGTGATGATGCAAGGCCATTGACCTGAAATACGAACTCTTGTCATATATTTCCACATGCTGCCTGAACGTATAAGTTCTTCCAGCACATATCTTACTTGGACTTCCTCTGTACTCCATAATTTCAAATGTTGTTTTTGTTCTCAGGAGGAGTAAAAATGCCACTAAAGTAACTTTATTAAAACAATGTGCATGTCTTAATACATAAAAACTTTCCAATAAATGACTCAGCATTTCCTAACTCAGTTGCACACACTGTTATAGAAAGATATAGCCAAACAGGAACATCAAATTTACAAAAAAAAAGACATTTCAGTGATATCTCCAGGAAAGATTTACATTTCTAAAACTCATGATGGCAGAGGAGATTTACAAATGGTCATAGAGAGAGAGGGGCAGAGAGTTGGGGGAAGGGAGAGAGGAGCTAAGGGAGGGAGAGAGCGGGGGTGAAGGGAGAGAGAGAAGGTGAAGGGAGAGAGACCCTGATAAAATGACAGACAAACTGAATAAGTGTCTTGCATCAGTTTTCCCTGTGGAAGACGCCAGGAGTATTTTGGAGGTTCCAGGAGTCAGAGGGCATGAAATGTGTGAAGTTCCCAAACCTAGAGAGAAGGTTCCTGGGAAACTGAAAGGTTTGAGGGTAGATAAGTCACCTGGACCAGATGACTTCAGTGGTTGGGAAGATGTTGGAGTCAATTATTCAGGATGAAGTCTCAAGAGAACTCGGAGGCATGTGATAAAATAGGCTGTAGTCAGCATGGTTTTCTCAAGGGAAAATATTGCCTGACAACCCTTCTGGAATTCTTTCAAACAATAACAAGCAGGATTTGCAAAGGAGAATTGGTTGATGTTATGTACTTGGATTTTAAGAAGGTCTTTGACAAGGTTGCACACATGAGGTTGTATAACAAGCTATGGGCACACAATATTACAGGGAAGATTCTAGCATGGATAAAGCAGTGGCTGATTGGCAGGAAGCAAAGAGTGGAGATAAAGGGTGTCTTTTGTGTTTGGCTGCCAGTGACAAGTGGTGTTCCATAAAGGGCCTGTGTTAGGACCTATTTTTATGTTATTTGTCAATGATTTGGATGAAAAGTTTGTATACAATATGAAGATATGTGGAGGAGCAGGTAGTTTTGAGGAAATAGAGAGGCTATAGAAGAACTTAGACAGATTAGGAGAATGGGCAAAGAAATGGCAGGTGGAATACAGTGTTGGAAAGTGTACGGTCATGCACTTTGGTACAAGAAATAAAATGGTTGATTATTTTCTAAATGGAGAAAAAATATATTTTAAAAAACTGAGGTGCAAAAGAACTTGGGAGTCCTTGTGCAGGATTCCCTAAAGATTAACTTGCAGGTTGAGTCTGTGGTAAGGAAGGCAAATGCAATGTTGGCACTCATTTCTAGAGGACTAAAATATAAAAGCAAGGATGTCATGTTGAGATTTTATAAAGCACTGGTGAGGCCTCACTTGAGCAGTTTTGGGCCCCTTATCTTGAAAAGGATGTGCTGAAACTGGAGAGGGTTCAAAGGAGGTGCACAAAAATGATTCCAGGATTGAATGGCTTGTCATATGAAGATTGTTACATGGTTCTAGGCCTGCATTCACTGGAATTCAGCCTCAGAATAGAGAAACGTCCTTTTAAAATGGAGATAAAGAGGAATTGACTTAGCCAGAGAGTGCTGAATCTGTGGAACTTTTTTTTACCACAGTCATCTGTGGAGACCAAGTCTTTATGTATACTTAAGGCAGAGGTGGATAGATTTTTGATTGGTCAGAGCATGAAAGGATAAGGGGAGAAGGCAGGAGATTGGGGCTGAGAGGAAAATGAGATCAGCCATGATGAAATGGCAGAGCAAACGCGATGTGCTAAATGGCCTAATTCTGTTCCTATAGCTTATGGAAATCCCTTCTGAACAGAGATGAGAAGGAATTCCTTTAGCCATAGGGTGGTGAATCTATGTACTTCATTGCCACAGACCACTTTGAAGGCCAAGTCATTGGGTAAATTTAAAGTGGAGGTTAATAAATTCTTGATTAGTAAGGGTGACAAATGTTATGGGGAGAAGGCAAGAGAATAGGGTTGAGAGGGTTAATAAATTTGCCATGATCGAATGGCGAAGCAGATTCAATGGGCTGAATGGCCTAATTCTACTCCTATGCCTTATGGTTGGTTTTTAAGACTGACAAATTTTCAGACAAGAGATTTATATTAAAAAGTTTTAATTCACTTTTTAATTATTGTACAGAATGTAAAACAAATGCATGGATAAAGGGAAAGTCGAAACCGAACAAATTTTAAAATAAAACATTATTTTTAAAGTTATGCATTTTTAAACTGATTCTTAGAAAACAAGATTTCATATCATTTGATTTACAGGGGTAAAACAGTTCAGCTGTAATTATGATATAGTATGCTATTAAATCTTATGCCTAAAAATGATTAACACTTTTATTGTTATTAATGCAAACACTGAGTAAAGGACTTTGCATCAATCTATTCATATGTACATTCCTATACATAACCAAAGTTGGTGTCAGTTTTACAAAGAATTGATAGCAAGCATGAAACCTTTTTCACCTTGCAGCTGCAAATTTTAGGAAATTAATACAATTACAGTGCTAGCTATAAGATCTAGGTTAATTCCTGCAGTTGTCTGTAAGGAGTTTATACATTCTCCCCATGACTGCGTGGGTTTCCCCCGGGTGCTCCAGCTTCTACCCACATTATAATTAGAGTTAGTAGGTTGTGGGCATACTCTGTTGGCAATAGAATCATGATAACACTTGTGGGCTGCCCAGCACAATGCTCAGTAATTTGATTTGACACAAACAACACGTTTCACAGAATGTTCTATTTACATGGGATTAAAAAACAAGCTAATCTTAATTCTCTTTTTGTCTTGGTGTACTTCCTTTGTTTGATTATCCTTTTTAAAAATGGATTAGAATATTTATTAATTGTGAAATAGTAACTAAAGACTTCAATGTTGAATCATTCTGAAGATATTGTCTTTGGTATCATTTAAATTTTAACACAAATCTTTTTGAACTGGAAACCAAAATCACAAAGTGCATTGTAAGTCACCAGTACTATCTAACATAAATGTCAGCACACTACACATCATCTCATTTAGAGATTTGGCATGTTCTTTTTGAGCTATCTATACTGTACCTTCAAGAATTCCCAGGTCATAAAATACACAATCTGGAGTCAAGGTAAATGATATTTAAATAATCAGATCAGGTTTAATATCATAAGACCATAAGATATAGGAGCAGAAGTAGGCCATTTGGCCCATCGAGTCTGCTCCACCATTCAATCACAGGCTGATCCAATTCTTCCAGTCATCCCCATTCCCCTGCCTTCTCCCCATACCCTTTGATGCCCTGGCTAATCAAGAACTGATCTATCTCTGCCTTAAATGCACCCAATGACTTGGCGTCCACAACTGCTCATGGTAACAAATTCCACAGATTTACCACCCTCTGACTAAAATAATTTCTCTGTATCTCTGTTCTAAATTGATGACCTTCAATCCTGAACTTGTGCCCTTTTGTCCTGGACTCCCCTACCACGGGAAATAACTTGGCCATATCTAATCTGTTCAGGCCTTTTAACATTCGGAATGTTTCTATGAGATTCCCCCTCATTCTTCCGAACTCCAGGGAATACAGCCCAAGAGCTGCCAGACTTTCCTCACACGGTAACCCTTTCATACCTGGAATCATTCTCGTGAATCTTCTCTGAACTCTCTCCAATGTTAGTATATTTTTTCTAAAATAAGGAGCCCAAAACTGCACACAATACTCCAAGTATGGTCTCACGAGTGCCTTATAGAGCCTCAATATCACCAGCATATACTGTGAAATTTGTTAACTTTGCAATAGATAATAATAGAGCAAAAAGGTTCAGGTTCTGGAGCTTTTCGATCAGAACTGTAGGAATGATTGTGGTAAGTGCTGAGCTGTAGTAAATAAACAGCATTCTAACATAGGTATATGTATTGGGCAGTTGATCCAAGGCTGCGTGAAGACCCAATGAGATCACATCTGCTGTAGACCTTTTGTGGTGACAGGCAAACTGCAGTGGGTCCAGTTCCTTGCTGAGGCAGGAGTTAAATCTAGTTGTAACCCTCAGATTCCGCCAGTGGCATTAGTCTAGGGAAGACAGTCTCTGGCCCCGCCAAACGTGTGAAATCTGAGGTACAAAACCTTCTGTTTGTGTGGATGCTGTGTGATCAGTTCCCCCGTTACAAATCAGTACCACAAAATAATAGACAGTACACCATATGCAATTAAACGATTCAGCTTTATAATTCTTAATTTGACTAAAGGGTTAGTAAAGAAAAACAAAATGGGCCCATTTTAATGAAACAGTCTAATGTGCACATTGGAGCTCACAGTTTCCCTTCCGTTGGTCCTCCATCAATTTCCCCAGGCTTCGTTGACTCCCAACCCCACTCCAAGTCCACTCCGCCCTGTTGTCTATGACCACTCTTTTCTGGCATCTTCTCTTTTCAACTCTCACCAAACAAAAAACCCAGATCACCTCGTTCTCAGGCACACAACAAGAAAAAACTACTCCCTTTATTGGATGGCGCACATTCCAAAGCCCCCGTTATCTCTAGCTATAACCCAAACACTGCTGCTACAGAAAAATCATTACATTAGCAGTGAAATCTTTCCCAGGGTGTTAGTCATAACAAACTTCTCAATGCACTTCATCACCGTAGAAGTAAGTGCTTCTGGACAATTGCCATAAAGGCAGCTCCCCCTGCTCTTCTTAAGTATTGGTATAATTGTTGCCTTTTGGAAACAGGTGAGAAATTTCAAGGCAACACGAGTGAATCTGCAGATGCTGGAAATAAATAAAAACACAAAATGCTGGCAGAACTCAGCAGGCCAAACTCAGCATCTATGGGAGGAGGTAGAGACGACGTTTCGGACCGAAACCCTTCATCAGGAGTTCTGCCAGCATTTTGTGTTTTTATTGAGAAATTCCAACTGTAGTCTGAACTAAATGATCATATATACAGTTATATCTGATTTTCAGATCAAAAATATCAAAATAAATGATTATACAAGAAGACTGAAATGTAAATACAATTTCCCCATCTATCACATCAGCTGGATGCCTTGTAGAAAAATGATGAGACTAGTGATTTTGCTAATGAGAATGACTCCAAAGATGTGAACAAACAAAAATAATGAAAAATATTAACAGAAAGGATAATTTGAACTAAACATGATGAGAGAATTTGAGTTCAAAACAAAATATTAAATTTTAAACACGTGCAATATTCTACAATCCTATAATATAAATAGCAATTATTTAGCAGCGCTGAACTGAATCCAGTCTAAGTGTATGAAAAACGTTGCTTTGTGTGATGACAAATCTGAAGGATTTTATCTACAAATGTATATCTTGTTGACAGATTTTACTTACAAATGCATATCTTGTTAGCTAATCTATCTGCTAACAGAGATAACATCCATTACCACTACAGATGGAAGCTGCTATACTATGCATCGCTCCTTTTTTAAGCAAAGGATATGTCACACTCTCTAGGGTCAAATACCTCAGATTAGTTTACAACCTAAAATTTTTGTTTGGCTCCAGTAATAATATGCTTAGAATAGCAGTAATTGAAGATTTCAACTCAATCTTTCAGAAAAGAGCATTTTTACATCTCTCATTCCTTGTCAGTAATAAAAAATAAAAAATGAATCACTTGCCAGCTGTGACATATTCTTGGTGACTTCAAAATACCACTCACTTATATCTCTTCATAGCTGAAAATATGACAATGCAGACAGCCACACTGTTCTGTTGCTACAATCATGATGTAGAGCTTCATTCTGGAAGTCAATGTGTTAGAGACTGTCACAGTTCTCGGTCGTTTCCTCCTGAGCATTCCACCTGTCCTGTTTGGCTGTAATGCCGCAGATAATTCAAACCAGAACCAGCAGGTAGCATAATGCAACCCAAATTAAGCAAGGTGGTGTCATAATAATTTTCAATCCGAAATTATGTTTGTAATGAAGAGTGGAAAGCTACATTAAATGTGTGATCTAAGTGGAATATTTTCAGGCAAGCCTATTATCTTACAAGAAAAGGAAGAAGTTCCCACCAAAGACATCTGCACTTCACAGACTGAAAGGGCATTGCTTTTCTTTTCAACCACTGAGCCTCTGTGCAAAATTATATACAGTATATGAAAAGTGCTAGTTCCTTGTGCAATGACAAAGGATACTTGTTTGATGAAGATTGTCTTATTGCTCATTTCTCTTTCCCTCCCAATTATACTTAGAGCATAAAAATGGCATTTGTGATTAAATTTCAGGAAAAGGAAATGGGGCATTTTCAGGATGCCAAATTGTAACTAGTAAAATGCCAAGGATTTGGTGCTTCAGCCTCAGCTACAAACAATATGCTACCTTACTTAGATAAAGGGACTACTGCCAAAGTAGCTAATGATAGTAATCATAATAATTGTAAGGAAGAGACAATGCAAATATATAACGATATCAGTGAGTGAGGAAACATTGTTGATGAACAATACGTGGGGAAAAGTGAAGTTACCCACATTGGTTAAAAGAACAGAAAGTTGTTAATATGGAGATAAGCTACAGAATGATGCCCCAGAGGACTTTGGAAGTTCTTGTAAATGAAATATAGAAAGCCATTGGAAAGTAATAAGGAAAGCAATTGGGATGTTAGCCTCTTTTGCAAAGGGGGTGCAATGTAAAATTAGTTAAGTCTAGCTATAATTATACAGGACATTGCTAAAATTGCACTTGTTACCCTGCATGCAATGTTGATCTCCTTATTTGAGGAAAGATATACAAAGTTGAAGGCACTTTGGAGGAAACTACTGGAGCCTAGGTTAAAAAGTAAACAAGGTTTGACCTATACTCATTAAAGTTTGGAAGGATGAAAATTGCTCTCACTGAGATACTTAAGAACCTGAAGAGCCCAACAGAGAAGATATTCTCGAGTGGGGAGCAAGGGCATAAACATTAAAACTGGGATACAAAACTCCAGACTAAAGTTCATTCATTTAAGAGAGATCATGATGAATCTCTTATCGAAAGGCCATGAATCTTTGGGATTTTTTATCACAAAAGCTGCAAAAGCTGAAATTACTTAATATACTCAAGGCCAAGATAGATTTTTGATCTGCAGGGAAGCAGAGGGTTACAGGTATAAAGTGGCAATGAAGCTAAGAGTTGATGTGCTATGATCTTATTGAACAGTCAGGTCATATGATGCTTCTGCACAAAAGCCTAATGTCCAATGGCAATGGGAAAAAGCTGTTCCTGAATCATTGAGTGTGGGTCTTCAGGCTCCTGTACCTCCTCCCTGATGGTAGCAATGAGAAGGGGGAATGTCCCAGATGGTGATGGTCCTTATGACGGATGCCATTTTCTTGAGGCACCGCCTCTTGAAGATGTCCTTGATGGTGGAGAGGGTTGTGCTAGTGATGGAGCTGACTGAGATTAAAACCGTCTGCAGTCTCTTGTAATCTTGTGTTCTGCAGCCTCCATACCAGGCAGTAATGCAACCAGTCAGAATGCACTGTGGTGAGCAAATCTTCAGCTAATGGGTGATATGAACAGTGAGAACCCTGACAATTGCTTTCTTATTGCAGACAACAGGGAAACTTGTCTGCAATTAGCACCATCAGACTTGTCTCCTTTCTTGAAGACATTGACAATTACAGTATCTCTGGCATGCTTCATCCTCCTCGCACATCGTGGATCTGAGACAGAAGCTATTCATTGCTGAATTTTAGAACTTCAATGGGAATACTGTCTATGCTCAAGGCCTTGTTTTTATTCCCAGTTGATATGTAGTTTTTTCAATATCTTGTTAATCAGGAATAAAAGCAATGCTGTACTGAATAGTCTGCTGAAGATGAAGTCAATAGCACTCAATGGTCGAGCAGGACTTTTAAGTGTTTTTTCCAGCAGACATTGACTTTCCTTGACAAGTTTGCCTCCATTCTTGCTTCTAAGTGAGATGGAGCCTTGTTATTTGTGCTGTAGATGGCCCTAACAATGCTGAAAAAATCCATAAATGCCATGGCTTTTAATGAGGTACTCGGCATCCGGCACTCTTTCTAAACATAACCTGTTCTTTAAGTCATGGGTTTTAGGCTGCATTTCTGCTTTTAGTTATATGCAAATTGGTTTCTTTTCTCATGAAGATTGGAAGATCTTCCAATTAATGAACACTTCACATCTGCAATAAATTGCTCCTCAAGCTCTTGGTAATTCTCATCAAGTCAACTTTCGTCCTTTATGTTACAGAAACCAAGCACTATATTATAGTGGACTTCAGGATAGCCTGTGCACCCACTACAGTTCCTATTGGTTGTGAATCAACAATATATCTGTAAGTCACTGTCTGGAAAGGACTAATTTTTACTACTTCTTGACAGATTTTACTTTGACTTTCTTGCAGCAATGCTTCTATTCATGTTGATATTATAGAGCTGAGTTGATGGAAAAAATTAAGTGGATTAACAATGATCAACAATGGTGATGCATTCATTAATTGATTCCAATCTGCTAAACACTGACCAACATCAACACTTTTAAGGGGATACATGTTAAACAAAGAAGATTCTAGAAACTCAAAATTATAAACGGGGCTCCATGAGGCTGCCAGCAAAACGTGCTGCATGGAGGGTAGGAAGTCAGGAGATGGGGTGTGAGTCCATGATCAACTCCATCTCTCACAACTTTTACTGATTAATGTGCCAAGGATGACTGAAGTCATCGAGGCAGGGTCAGAGGGTGAGGTAGTGTTCAGAGTCGTCTACCAGCCTCCTGCTCATTGCTGCCAGAAAAAGATGTCTGCATGTGGTGGTCTCTCTTCCCCCTCTCACTCACTGCTCTCGAGGAATGGTCCTTGCGTTCGAGTGATCTCCCTTTCCCTCGATGCTGTCACGAGTGTGGTTCCGGAGCAAGGTTTAATCACCATGCTTTGTAGATTTGGACTCCAATTCAGGTTTATGTTATGTTCTAGTTCTGGTTGTTCCTTTTTTTTGTTCTACATTTGGGTGATTTTTGAATCAGGGCAGCCTGCAAATAATGAACAATGAGCTGTAACTGAAATATGCCTTTTGATTTTGTATTTTATATTGTATGCTTCCACTCAATTTTTTTGCACAAATTTTTTGAATGGGTTGGTTCCATGGTTCTTTGTATGAATGCTGCATTCATACTTAAATAATAAATGCACTTTAAATCTTAAAACATGGTAGGGGCATCAACTAAATCAGGAGAGACAAACTGGACAATTTATCATGCTGGGTTGTGCTACTCATTGGACTTTTCAAATGTAGATTAATATACGGTGTTCTTTCAACATTGCCTTCTTACTCATGGTGGGCTTTAAAGAGTATCAGATATAGAACTAAAATGAAGATCTCTTCATTGACATTGGTCCTACCTTGTCTCTGTCTACATGAGCAGGAGTTCAAGTTATATGCACATTATCTACATACGTATGCCATTACAAGCCTTTGTTCAGGACATGAATTCTCAACAGGAACCATATCTGATTGAATAGCCACTGTCACAATTAAAACTTTATTTCCTTTTTCCATTGGTATAGCAAATAGTCATCTCATTCCTTACATAATACCTTTATTGACCATGAAGTCTTCATTACCAAACTAAATAGATAATCTTGCCATATCTGTATCTGGATAATTTATTGCAACTTGGAACACAAGAGGAAATAGCATCAACTCAGCACAGCCCTCTCTGACCGATTCATCATAAGTTCAAATCATACTTTGAAAATTGATTAACAGAGTATGTACATGTCACCACATACAACCCTGAGGTTCTTTCTCCTGTGAGCATACTCAACAAATCTTTAGAATAGTAACTGTAAACAGGATCAATGAATGATTAAGTAGAGCATTGGAGACAACAAACTGTGCAAATGTAAATACAAATAAATAGCAATAAATAACGAGAGCATCAAATAACAAAAGAAAGAGTCCTTGTTGTGGGTGTAGTTATCCTCTTTTGTTCAAGAGTTTGATAATTGACAGGCAGTAACTGTTCGTGAACCTGGTGGTGTGAGTCCTGAAGCACTTGCACCTTTACACCTGATGGCAGCAGTGAGACAAGAGCATGGCCTGTGTGGTAAGCAGCTTTGACGATGAATGCTGCTTTCCTACGAAAGGGTTTCACATAGATGTGTTCAATGGTTGGGAGGGCTTTACCCGTGATGTACTGGCCAAATCCACTACCATTTGCAGACCTGTCTTAAAGATGTTAGGAAGAATCTTTACAGATCTTTACAACTAAAGCTTTATTGACCAGCAGTTGTAATCACCATAGACAGTTCTCCAAGCATCCTGAGTACTCTAAAATCCACTGGTTGTGACTTGTTTCATAATCCAATTAAAATCCCAGATCTAAGGACATATTACTCGGACAAATAGGATCCAGTTTTGCAGGCATTCCCTAGAATTATATTGTTAAAGGAAGAAATTGTCTTTCAGACCTGGCACAAATTTTGAGACGTCACTAATTTCAACAGGTTTACTGGCTTGAAAGCTAAGAGACTCAAAGGGACAGTAAGTTGCATTTTATTTTGGTAAACTTAATGTTATTTAGTTCTGCTTCAATATTTTTAAACATGGAAAGAAATAAGGTTATCTTTAATCATTGGATTCATTTTTAATATTTTAAATTCCTCTAGATTGTCAATGATATTTAAAAACTCTGGAAATCCATCACAGTTCTCATGTCAAAGCAAGCTATAAACTCACTAAGTTAGAAAAAAATTATTTATAAGCAATTATCATCCTTTTCATTTTTTGCTCACTTCATAAACATTTGAATGGCAAGCACTGATAACATTATCCACATTACCAGCTTGGAGTTGCTGAACTTAATAATGTGGGGGCTGAGTTGAAGTACCTCTAGGTTAATGCATTCTGCTCTATGCTTAAATCAAGGTGCAAATATATAAAAGAATTTTATTAAAATATTTTAAGAAGTTATAATGGTAATCTATCTTTAACTGGAGGAGTTTATTGATATTTTGTGGGATGAACCAGTATCATAATTGATGCTGAAAAAAAGTGAAAAACAAGATATTTTTGAAATATCCACTAACAACAGATTATACCTGCTGCACAATTTGACTTAAAAGTGCAACACTTAATTCGAGGGAAAGAAAACTAAGCCAACAGGTTTTCAGAGGTAACTCATTAAATAAAATTGAATATACAGCTTTTCAAAAGGTACACAGTTTTTCCAATGCAAAAGAAAAGGATTTGTATGTTCCCATTAGAATAAAAGGCATGGCTAACAGGATTAAAGTACTTTAGTTTCAAGAGATATTAAAGCCCTGGTTAAGGAGGAGGAGACACACATCACATATAGGCAGTAAGGGTCAAGTGAAGCACTTTAGGAGGAAAAGAAATGCAAAAAAACACCTATGAGAGAAATTAAAACAGCTAAAAGAGGATATGAGGTTGCTTTGACTGAAAAGATGAAAGAGAATCCCAAGAACTTTGAAAGACATACTTAGAGTAAAAAGATACTCATGAAGATCAGCACAGTCATCTAAAGAGATCAAGATCTTAAATTAATATTTTGCAACTGTACTTACTCAGGAGTCAAACAGATGGTTGATAGAACTTAAGTAGTAAGGTTATGGACTGTATCTGGATTACAGAATAGGAGGTGCTTGCTGTCTTGAGAGAATTTAAGGTGGATAAATCCCCAGGCTTGAAAAGGTATCCACTTGGACCTTGCTGGAGGGCAGTGTCAAAATTGCAGGATCATGGCAGTGATATCTAAAAGGTGATTATGTGGGAAACTGGATCAGTAAATTTGTGGATGACAACAAGACTTGGGGGGTGGGGGGAGTGGTGAAGTGGACAGTGAAGAAGATTATTTAAGCTAGCAGTGTGATCTGGACCAGCTGGAAGAGTGGGCTAAAATTACCAATGGAATTTATTGCAAGCATGTGTTAGGTATTGCACTTGAGCAACACAGATCAGGGTAGGGCACTGAGGTGTGCAGTAGAACAAAGAGACCTGGAAATACACATCTTCTTTGAAAATGGCGCCACAAGTAAATCAGTTCATAAAGAGAAATTCTGGGTCACTGACCTTCACATATCAAGAGCAATAACTACAGGAGTTGGGATGTTATGTTGAAGTTACATAAGACATGGTAATGCCTAATTTTGAGTACAGTGTGCAGTTTTGGTTACCTGCCTATAGAATGTCAATAAGTCAAATCAAGTCAAGTCAACTTTTATTGTCATTTCGACCATAACTGCTGGTACAGTGCATAGTAAAAATGAGACAACGTTTTTCAGGACTATGGCTTACATGGCACAGTACAAAAACTAGACTGAACTACGCAATAAAAAAAAACACAGAGAAACTTATACAAGACTACAGACCTACACTGGACTGCATAAAGTGCACAAAAACAGTACTGGCATCACAATAAATAATAAACAGGGCAGTAGGGCAAGGTGTCAGTCCAGGCTTTGGGTATTGGGGAGTCTGATAGCTTGGGGGAAGAAACTGTTACGTAGTCTGGTCGTAAGAGCCCGAATGCTTCGGAGCCTTTTCCCAGACGGCAGGAGGGAGAAGAGATTGTATGATGGGTGCATGGGGTCCTTCATAATGCTGTTTCCTTTGCGGATGCAGCGTGTGGTGTAAATGTCCGTGATGGCGGGAAGAGAGACCCCGATGATCTTCTCAGCTGACCTCACTATCCACTGCAGGGTCTTACGATCCGAGATGGTACAATTTCCGAACCAGGCAGTCATGCAGTTGCTCAGGATGCTCTGAATACAACCCCTGTAGAATGTGATGAGGATGGGGGGTGGGAGACGGACTTTCCTCAGCCTTCGCAAAAAGTAGAGACGCTGCTGGGCTTTCTTTGCTATGGAGCTGGTGTTGAGAGACCAGGTGAATAAGCTTGAAAGAGTGCAGAGAAAATTTATATAATGTTGCCAGGACTTGAGGATTTGGACTACAGGAAAGGTTGAATAGGTTAGGACTTTATTCCCTAGAGTAAAGGAGAATGAGGGGAGAACTTATAGAGGTACAGTATACATTATGAGGAGGTATAGATATACATGCAAGCTTTTTCCTGAGGTTGGGTGTGACTACAACTGGAGGTCATAGGTTTTGGATGAAAGGTGAAATTTTTCAGGCAACTTGTTCACTCAGAGGTGGTGTGTGTGTGTGTGGACTGAGCTGCCAGTGGAAGTGGTGGATACAGGTTCAATTGCAACTTTTAAAATAAGTCTGGATAGATAAAGTACATCGATGAGAAGGATATGGATGCTATTGTTTAGGTGAATGGGACTAGGCCAGGGGTTTCCAACCTTTGCCGTGGACCCCTACCACTGAGGGAACCCCTGGACTAGGCTGAAAAATAGATGGGACAAAGGGTCTGTTGCTGTGCTGTCAAATGTTGCAGGTAGCTCGAAGGTGCTTACTTCATGTCATAATCTATTCACCAAACATCAAGCATGATGATAAATCCTAGCATTTATCAGCATCTCTTAAACCCTTTCCAAACAAATTGACTTGCAATAGTTTAATTCTACAGAATCCCATCAGTGTACAAGAGATCAAGTACCTTTCAAAAAATTATGTCTGACAAGATTTCAACAACTATTCGTAAACTTCTACTTGCATGATGCCTTGAAGTAGTCACTGAGGAGAGTTTAGGGGAGTTTTTTGATATAGGAGGTAAGCAGAAGTAGTAATAATCAGCAAAGATGTAGACAAGTTCAGAAAATAGAATTAAAGCAAATTAGATTGGGTCACCAACAGAAATTAGTGTGACAAACAGTTTGATGGAATCTAGCCATGAATGCAAAAGGTTGATCCCATCCTTGAAATCAGGTTGAAGGAAGATGTGAAGTATAATAATGAAAGGATTGAGGAATAAGATGGACATCATATTGAAAAGGGAGGTGCATAAACTGCAGATTCAGAACCAGAAAAGGTGAATCAAGGGATGAACCTCCAACTAGGGAAATATGACGTGCTGAAGTTTTTTCCAAGTATGGGTGAGGAGTGACAAATATAGCAATTTTTCACAAGCCTGTAATCATCTTTGCTGATCAAGTTAATCCTGAAATTGTGTGCTGCTTTTGCAGAAGAAACCACATGTAAAGAAACAATGTTATCAAATATAACCTAATAACGGAAGGTTAAGTGAATGACGTCCCTCTTAGTCATCTTAAAGAATAATATTGAATTTTAAAGCTTTAGCTAACTTGCCGTGGTCAAAGTTGGCTATTTCTGCTGATAATAGCTCAGTTTTGTCTCTATGAGCACAGCCTGACTGCAGGTCATATCCAACAGCTCTACATTTAACCACTATTATGTTACTTTGTTTGTGTGTTTACACCCTATAAATGCCCTCTTTGCTTTGCTTTTGGTTATTTTTCTTTCTCTCTAACTCCCCCAATTACTAACAACCACTAATCCATGGCCTCACCTTAGCAGAGATATTTCCCTCGTTTTAACCACCTACTCCTCCCCATCTCTTAGTCAGTTAAACCAGTCTATTTCTCCTTCCCCGTTGTAACAAGTATCTTTGACCTGAAATGCTATTGGCCTCGCTTTCCATATTGCTGCCTGACCTGATAAGAATTTCAGTATTAACTGCTTTAGTTCAAATTTCCACCATTTGCAGACCTTTGACTTTCAGCAACCCAGAAGGCTGACAAATAATCCAGAGATGTCTTCAAATCCAATCACAGCATATCAATTAAAAATAATCTGGATCTTAAAAGAAAATCAAGCATTGATTCTAAGAATGTGTCTGCAGATGGCTATTAATGTCTTTCCAGCTCTCTGATGTCCCAGAAAGAAGAAAATGTGCTATTCTTATCCAGTGTGGTCTCATATGACTCCAGATCCACAGCCATGCCTTAAGTGTCCTCCAAAACACCCAAGCAAGTCTATTATATCACAACTGCTACAATAATTGACTACAGCAGATCACCTCCACGATCTTGAAGATGGTTACATGCCAAAAAACGGCAGCATCCCCACATCCAAGAAAGTAAATTTTAAAAGTTCTGCAGCAGCATTATGCCACTGTATATGAATTGATAGTATTCTTTAATGCAAGTTCAATTATCCAGCATTGATTGATTCTTCACATTTAAAAAAAAAGCTGTAATACCTTGGAATTTCCGTTTGAGCACTGCATTACTTACGTAGCAATATAGAGTATACTGATAATCTGATTATGAATATAATGGGAAATGGAGATAAGACAAGAAAATAGAACAGCAGAAAAGAATGCGATCTTCTAATCATCCTCAAGGAGATAAACCCAAGTTAATAAGTGGATTACTTATTACCTCTAATGTCTGAACTTCAAAACATTGTTTTTTTTTGAAAATCACAAAACTTCTGCCGCCCTTCAGACTTCACCAAATGTCTATCAAAATAAAGCCAGTATTTGGAAGTAAGTCAATCTGGAACCAATCTCTGTCTATATTGATCTGGCTGGGCAGTCTAAATGCAACATTAGTCAAGCAAAGAATTCTGTAGTTGGGTCAATAGTCAATCAATTAGTTTTCTTCTGCAGCATAATCAACTACAAGTGCGAGATCATTATTCATCCAGCCTGGAACATTAAAACTAATTTCAACAGAGGACATTGTTTTTGCCATTCAAGGTAGTTCATCATCAATCTTTTAGCTTTAGTTTATATATTATAAAGCATTTAATCATTGAAATCAGCTGCAATTCATCAG
Organism: Hypanus sabinus; assembly: GCF_030144855.1. Classification (NCBI taxonomy): domain Eukaryota; kingdom Metazoa; phylum Chordata; class Chondrichthyes; order Myliobatiformes; family Dasyatidae; genus Hypanus; species Hypanus sabinus. The sequence continues at coordinate 169,549,266 of NC_082712.1, read as the reverse complement.
CTTCCAAACTCTACTGAAAAGGATTTGTCCTCACTTTTCTTAATAAAGAAGAACAAACTCACTGATGTATTTTCTTCAGAAACATTAATTATAAAGTAATAAAAATGAAAACAGAAGTTATGCTGTTTGAAATGGATATTGAATTGATTTCTGTAAGCTGCCATCTTTTTTAAAACTCACACAACCACCACCCTCAATCACAAGTTTCAGTTTTTATTCTACAAACATCAGAATTTTTTACTCAAAAAAATTAACACCTGTTAGTTCAAAAACATACTGATAACCCATCTATAAATTGAAAATGGTGGACTCTGAGGTGTAAAAGGTGCAAGAACTGTATGTGAACTTGTAAATATAATGTCCAATGACTCTTTTAGAGAACAATAAAGTAGGATGTCACATTCTTTGCTGGTCACAAATTGACCCCTTGGTAGCTCTCTGGTGCTCTTTTCTGAAAGAAAATGGGACTATAGCCTTCCTAGAGCTGCCAGATTAAGAAAATAGTACAGTGAAAGAACCACTGCAGGCGTAATGCCATGACCTTTATGTAAGCCTGATCTCTGCACTGAAACATGACATCATTTTTGAAAACATGAGCAGAACTGCATGTGAATCCTGATCAAATAGTGAATCAGAATATCCAGTATACATGTACTGGAAATTTTAACACCTCACTTCCAAACTGGCCAAGCATTCATTGTAAGTATCAAATAAATAGGTTTAAGACTGAACATTTTGTCCCTGTTGCTGTGTACCTTAATTATATGGTATTTACACAGAGCAACATAAGAGCTGAATTCAAAAGGAAATTAAAATTGAAACACACACAGCAGGAATTACTCATATGCCCAAATTTAACTTCTATACTGATGCTCCAATCCAAGAATTTGGTCGGTGGATCTCTTTCTAAGACTAAGACAAAAGCATGCAATACTTTCTCCAACTGTCTCTCTCCCCAACTCCCAAGCAGAAGTATGGTAAACACAATCCATCAGGGAAGTTCTCAATTTATGCCAATATTCTGACAAAAAAAACACCTACCACACGGCACTTGACCTCTTTAACTGATAAACACTGAAGAAAGTGTTCATCCTTCATTAACTCACCGAGACTCCTACTTAAAAAAAAAACAGAGAATGCCATTTTCCAAGGCTTTGGGAACTAAACTACTCCAACTAGTCAAATACCATTACAACTGGAGATCAGTCATGATCATATTGATTGACCCGGCAGGCTTGAGGACTCACAAAGCCTGCTCCTGCTCTTGAATGCTTCTGTGATTGGTATCCATAGTCCTCGGCTGAACAAATCTCCAGCCATTGAGCATTTCATAAACCAAAAACTTATTTCCTATTTTGACTTGACCTTCTTGATACTTCTACTTCACAGTTTACTCTTTGTCTATCAACTTTAACCCTTTACTTTCTTTTCATCCTCATCTTTCTCCCCCTTTTTTTAATCTCTGGCCTCTGTCTTTTGCATACCCTCCATATCTTACCACTCTTTTTGCTCTGCTCCTGGTTTTTCTACTTTTCATGAAAAATCCCAAAACTTTCCAATTATGCTATAGCATTCCTCTGCACACCCACTTTTCCTCAACACCACCAGTGCTTTAATTTTATTGGTCATTAATTATCACTTTGTTAATACCTTTGGAATCAGTACTGAAAGAGCTTCTCTCCTTAATAGTTGCTATGGATCAAGGACTATATGCCACCTCTGCAGTTGTAAGCAATGGAGATGCTTGCCTATGGAGCAGGTGTCGCAGACAGCTGCTTGCAGAAATTTCTTTGCCACAAGGAAATCTGGAAAGCAGGTCATGGCTTTAAAAATATCTTTATGACATTCTCAATTAAGTATTGTAAAACACTGAAACATAGAAAATAGGTGCAGGAGTAGGCCATTCGGCCCTTCGAGCCTGCACCGCCATTCAGTATGATCATGGCTGATCATCCAACTCAGAACCCTGTACCTGCTTTTTCTCCATACCTCCTGATCCCTTTAGCCACAATGGCCATATCTAACCTCCTCTTAAATATAGCCAATGAACCGGCCTCAACTGTTTTCTGTGGCAAAGAATTCCACAGATTCACCACTCTCTGTGTGAAGAAGTTTTTCCTCATCCCGATCCTAAAAGGCTTCCCCTTTATCGTTAAACTGTGACCCCTCGTTCTGGACTTCCCCAACATCGGAAACAATCTTCCTGCATCTAGCCTGTCCAATCCCTTTAGAATTTTATACGTTTCAATAAGATCCCCCCTCTATCTTCTAAATTCCAGTGAGTATAAGCCTAGTCGATCCAGTCTTTCTTCATATGAAAGTCCTGCCATCCCAGGAATCAATCTGGTGAACCTTCTCTGTACTCCCTCTATGGAAAGAATGTCTTTCCTCAGATTAGGGGACCAAAACTGCACAGAATATTCTAGGTGCGGTCTCACCAAGGCCTTGTACAACTGCAGTAGAACCTCCCTGCTCCTGTACTCGACTCCTCTTGCTATGAGTGCCAACATACCATTTGCCTTTTCACCGCCTGCTGTACCTGCATGCCCACCTTCAATGACTGGCGTACAATGACACCCAGGTCTCGTTGCATCTCCCCTTTTCCTAATCGGCCACCGTTCAGATAATAATCTGTTTTCCTGTTTTTGCAACCAAAGTGGATAACCTCACATTTATCCACATTAAATTGCATCTGCCATGAATTTGCCCACTCACCTAACCTATCCAAGTCACCCTGCATCCTCTTAGCATCCTCCTCACAGCTAACACCGCCGCCCTGCTTCGTGTCATCCGCAAACTTGGAGATGCTGCATTTAATTCTCTCATCTAAATCATTAATATATATTGTAAACAACTGGGGTCCCAGCACTGAGCCTTGCTGCCATAAAATGAGAAAAGCTTGAGGGATGGAAGGGGACTGGTCTGGTCTTCACTCTCTGTGCCCTCTCCTGTCCCACTCCTCCACAACCACTGGCAAAGTTTGAGTCCAGATTTTCATGCACAAAAGTATTTAGAGTATATAAAGAACACAACTAAGCCTGTCCATTCTCGACCCATTGCACATACCTCTCCTCCAGAAAACATCATGGTAAAAGTCTTCTGCACCCTCTCCAAAGACTCCATGTCCTTCTTAGAAAGGGCCCACCAGAAATTAATGCAATACTTCAGGATCCAGCCTAACCAAAGCTAAATAAAGTTGCTTTTTGAACTCACAGCCTCAACTAATAAAAGTAAACATGCCATATATTGCTTTTATCACCTATCAATCTGTGTAGCCACTTTCAAGGAGCAAATATAATTAGAATAAAATCCAACAATGGTCAGTTGTAGTACTAGTCAACAGCAACAATTCATGATTTGTTTTCTCGTTTAAAAATGACCATCCTGAAAAATTAACATTGTTTCACTCTCCAAAGGTGTTACCTGACCTACTGAATGTTTCCAGCAGTTTGCTTTTACTTCAAAGTATATACTGCAGAGCTGAACAAAGAGTTTGAGTTTGAACAGTTGATTAAATTACTGTTCAAACTCTCCTCACTGGTGCTCAGCAAATTAGTGTTCTATATCAAATTATTGTTATACAATGAATTTAATTGGATTCATTCATTGTTTCTGGCATAAAACTATCACAAAGATGAAAATCAGTATATCACTGTTCAGCTGATTGTGGTTTCGAGGAAAACTCAATTGGGTTCTCATAGTTATTTTCATAATCTTTTGCAGTTCACAACATAAGATCTATGGAGGATAAGTAGCAGTCCATTAAAATGCCATTGACAAACTAGAGGATACAGATAATTTTTGATATGATAATCTGGCAGATCCACCTTGAAATGTCATTCATCAATTACTTTTCACTGAGAAAGAGAATGTAATCTCACCCACTCCAAGTATCACTGCTGAACAGAATTTAATTGTAGTCATTATTTTAATTTGTAGAATATACTGTGATATTTTACTATTATCCAAGTCAATTTGTTTAATTTATTGACATTATAAATGGTGACCACCTTGCAGTAACAGGCCACTTACTTTTCAAATTTGTCTTCTTCATTCCCTGCCTCAAAAATTTAACACACTATAAAATCAGTCCATATCTTCAATGTGAATGAACAGTTTCAACCTCCCGAAACTTTCAATCAAGTTTACAACTTCGTCATACATAAAACAAAGGTGAAGCAAGACAACATTCTCTGTTATTGGAATTCATACCCATTTCTACTTGTCCTGCCCCATTTGAGCATCTTATCACCTTATAGTATGCAACTTACCTTGCTCATACGTCTAACCTAAATACCTTCTTTCAAAAATAAAATTAAGAATAGGGTTGAAATCAACCATATCTACCTAACTTTGGATCATCCCATTTTCTCCTGCAATCATCTAATATAAATTAGGTGCTGGGTAGATCACTTCACCCTCACACCTATTTTACTTAATAATATTATAGCTAATTCCACCAGAGCAATGAAGGCAACATACATTCTGGGAATTTGTCCAGAAAACCTCCTCTGAATTGTCTCCATCACAGAAGCATCCTTCATTAAATAAGAAACCAATACTGTACATAAAGCACCAAGATGACGATGTATTTACTGGGAACATTGGTCTCCTTCATTTCCTCCAAGGTATTCTCTTGTAAATCCCGTTTGCCACAAGATGGATTGCACTTGTTTTACACAGGCAGTCCCCGGGTTACATACGACTTCCACTCCTGAGTCCGTCTTTAAGTCGGATTTGTACGTAAGTCGGAACAAGTACATCCAGTATTATTTAGTGTCAGTTCGTCAAGCGTTTGTCTTAGTATACATTTTACCCTTCTAAGCATATAAAACACTTAAGAAACGTATGTATTCCAATAATTAAACCACTGCCTTGCTCGGTAATAATTGTAGCTTTCATCGGGGCAGGGCGTTTCACATGCTCCTTTATTCTCACTTTATTCGTTATCCTTTAAAATTGTTCTGATCGTTGACTGAATATAGCCTAACGCTTTTCCAATGACTGATGGCGTTTCAACTCTTTCCAAACACTTTATTATTTCCACTTTATTTTCAATCGCAATTGCTTCCCGTCAATGGAACAGAAACACTGCGAGTGGCGGGTCCCAAGCCCCGCTGGCTCCCGAAGTCTGCTGGGTCCTAACAACCACCACACTGAGACAGGCTAAATGGGACAAGTGGGGGCTGTGCTGGGTTTGGGTATTTGTTCCTCCACAATATTCCGCGTGGGTATTTAAACTGGAGGTGGCAGTGTTTTTTTTTTATGAAGTCGAGTTGTGAGCTCGGCATCAACCCGGCATGGATGGTACGGGAATCATTGGATCGACATCAACCCGGCATGGGAGCGATCTGTCACTGGATCGAACTTGCTGATCTCACTGTGCCACCAGCTGACCGGAACAGGGGAAGGGGGCGGGGTCAGGGTAAATCTTACTAAGAAAAATTTAAGCCAAATACAATGTTAAACACTCAACACAGTGTCAATGGCAACAACTTAAAATGGCGGACGGCGTCGCGATCTGACTTAAAATGGTGGACGGCTTCACGATCTGACTTAAAATGGCAGACAGTGTTCTCCTTCCTCGGTTAGTAAATACAAGTTGTCTGTAAGTCGGATGTTCGTAACTCGGGGACTACCTGTACTGTCAAAAACAAAGAGATATCATTTGCCGATGTGTAGTTGGAATGAAGATCATAAAACTTGGCCCTGATTTCAGTTACATAGTTATTCTTAACAAGTATATAAAATGACATTCACTTTGCATATTATTTCTACATTTGTGACTTCTCAAGTGCTATAATCACCTGTAATCTTGAAGGTAAATTAAAGTAACAAGAAATTTGATGCAGAACTATTGGATCCAAATCTGGAACGTGGGTATGTCTGTCGCTTCATCCAGAGGACATAGACGGCTGTGCTGACAATTCTGGCGTTTCCACTGAGATGAGGAGGAACTTCTTTAACCAGACGGTGGTGAATGTGTGAAATTCATTGCCACAGACTAATGTAGAGGGTAAGTCATCAGGTAGAGGTTGATAGGTAGGTTCTTGATTAGTAAGGGTGTCAAAGATTGTGGGGAGAAGAAAGGAGGATAATAAATCAGCCATGGTGGAATGGCAAAGAAGGCTCAATGGGCCAAATGGCCTGATTCAGTTCTCAGGTCACATGGTTTTATACCTCAGTGGTAGTCATTAGCTATCAGCTACCTTGAAGAGGAGCTGTCTTCTATCTAGAAGAGTATATAGTTAGCCAAGCTGAAACATAGACATGCATGGAGGTTGTTTCATGCATTCCAGATGCAACTGTACCAATGCCTGACACAAATGAAGTATAATCTTTTTTTTCTTATTGCTAGGGGAGATGCATGCAAATGACATTCTGTAATATTGGCAATCTGAAAATCGTGTACAAGGAAACCCAGATCTCTCTGCATCTCAAAGTTCTGCAATTTCTCAGCATTTAGATAATTATAACCATATAACAATTACAGCATGGAAACAGGCCATCTCGGCCCTTCTAGTCCGTGCCGAACGCTTACTCTCCCCTAGTCCCACCAACCTGCACTCAGCCCATAACCCATATAACCATATAACAGCTCATACATTAGCTCATACTTTTAAATTTTTCCTGCCAAGCTCCATTTGCCAAACTATATACTTGCACAACTCATCTGTATCCTTTTGAAGTCTTCTCATGGCCTTTTTGCTGCTTACTTCCCTATCTCTGTGTCATCAGCAAATGTAGCAACTATCTCTTCAGTGCTTTCATCTGTTATTCATATAAATTCTAACAAAACCTGACCACAACAGCAATTCCTGTTGCATTTCATTTATTTCACTCTTTCAATCTGAAAAAGACCCATTTATTAAAAGTATCTTCATCCATTATGTCTTTTTCTGGCCAGCCTATCTTCCACCCTATGCGATATGCTTTTATTTTCCACAGTAACCACTGGTCTGCCACCTTATCAAATGCCTTTTAGAAATCTAGAATAAAAATTAAAATGCTGAAAATACACAGTAAGAACAGAAAATGCATGAATGTTTCAGGTTGAAGCCACCTGATTAGAATTGGGAAGGAGACAAGGTCATTAAGTTGCAAGGAGGGTAGAGAAGAATGTTTTTGATGCAGTGACCTAGGGGATAAATTGTAAACAAATTTATGTGGTCGATGAATCATAGTCATAGAGCAGTATAGGACAGAAACAGGTCCTTCAGTCAACCTAGTCCATGCCAACCTTTTACTCTGCTTCGTCCCACCTACATGTACCCAGATCACAATCTTACATTCCCCTCTTTATCTATGTACCTATCCAAACTTCTCTTAAATGTTGCAATTAAACCTGCATCTATTACTTCTGCTAGCAGCCTTTTCCACACCCACAACATCTTCTGAGTGAAGAAGTTCCCCTCAGGTCCCCCTTAAATGTTTCACCTTTCACTTTAAACCCATGATCTTTAGTTCTTGTCTCACCCAACCTTAATGAAAAGAGCTTACATTAACCTTATCTTACCACTCATAAATTGTGTACCTCTGTCAAATCTCCTCTTATTCTCCTATGTGCCCGGGGAAAAAGTCCCAACCTATTCAACTTTTCTCTCTAACTCAGGTTCTCAAGGCCTGATACATTCTTGCACATTTTCTCTACACTCTTCCAAGCTAATTGATATCTTTTCTGCATGTATCTATAGGTGACCAGAACTGCATGCAATATGCAGATTCACCCTCACTGAAGTCTAATATAGCTGCAACATAACATACCAACACCTGTATTCAATGCCATAATTTATGAAGGCCAAAATGCCGAAATCTCTCTCAAGGACCCGATCTACCTGAGATGCCACTTTCAAAGAACTATGGATTTGTAATCCCAGGATCAATGAAGTAGCTTAAAAGTGAGCATATGGATAAAAGAATATGGGAATTGCACAATACAGAGTAGGAAGACATGTCCAAGCAGGTCAGGTTGTAATTAAACAGGTTGCATAATGTTGTATTTTCCCATACATTATAGAGGAAGCTATGTATATTTGAAAATCAAGATCTTTTAGGATGTCTCTTCAGTTCCTTCATCCAAGTATTTCTGGAACTTGAACTTTCCAAAGCAGATACCTTAGGGGACTGGATTGAGATAGAATGGCTGGTTGAGTGGCGTTGCAACAACAACATGCATTCAACATCAACAAGACCAAGGAATTGATTGTGGACTTCAGGGAAGGGACGTCAGAAAAACGCACACCAGTCCATACTGAGGGGTGGGCAGTGGAAAGGATGAGCAGCTTCCAGTTCCCGGGTATCAACACATCACAGGATCTATCTTAGACCCAGCACATTAATACTCATATTTTAGGAATGGCTTCTTCCCCTCCACCATAAGATTTCAGAACGGTCCATGACCACTCCCTCACTATTCCTCTTTTGCATTCCTTTGCTATTTTTTATTTGTAACTTAAAGAAATTTTTGCCTTGTACTATACTGCTGCCACAGAATAACTAATTTCACAACGTATGTCAGTAATAATAAACCTGAATTTGAAAATGATAATCATAATTTCCACAAAAGCCTCTAACTTTACTGAAAGAACAAGCAACCCAATATCATTGTCTTCTCCTGGGCCAAAATCTTCAGCATTGAGGCCCTACTCTCACACTGCAGGCTCATGTACTTGACACCCAGACTTCCAAAACTGACACTTGTCCTAGTCCTATCACGAGAAGGGTTTACTAGGAAGACTGATGAAAAAGTTCAAGAATATCATAAATTCAGAGCACTGCAGCAAAGAACCAGGCCCGTCAGCCCATTTCGACTGTGCCAAATTATTATTCTCCCTAGTTCCATCAACCTTCACCTGGTAGACCCTGACTCTCCATACATCTCCCATCCAAACTTCTCTTTAATGTTGGAATCGAACCCACATCCACCATTTCTGCTGGCAGCACATTTCACACTCTCACCACCCTCTGAATGAAGATTCCCCCTCTGGTTGTTATTGCAGATTTCACCTTTTAGCCTTAACCCATGACCTCTAGTTTTAGTGTCTCACCCAAATACCTGCTTGCATTTGCCCTGTCTATACCACTCATAATTTTATATATCTCTAGCAAATCTCCTCTCACTTTTCCTACAATCCAGGATATAGCATCCAAATCTATTTAACCATTCCCTATAACTTGGAGCCTCAAATCCTGGCAACATCCTTGTAAATCTGCTCTGCACTGTACTCTTTCAATCTTGGTGATAATTTTCCTGTAGGTAGGTGACCAGAACTGCACACAATACTCCACACCAGGCCTCACCAACAAGTTATACAACTTCAACATAACATCCCAACTCCTGTACTTAATATTTTGATTTATGAAGGCCATAAATCAATTGTGTATTATGTACACAAGACCTCCTTGAATATATGCAAATATCAGGAAATATCTTCTCCATGACAACCTAACAGAGGAATTATCTTGAGGGTATGCATCAGGTATAAACCATCACCCATCTGTGGAAAAAATACTGCAGTTTCCATGCCGACCTCATTATCCATGAAATCACAATGGAACTAAATTTTCCACAATACTATGGAAATACCCAAGAATAAGGTACAAGTTGTTGCACATTCTAAAAGAAGCTTTATTTGTCACACGTACATTGAAACATAGTGAAATACATCATTTTGCATCAACAACCAACACAATGCAAGGATTGTGCTGAGGGCAACCCACACATGTTACCATGCTTCTGGTGCCAACATAGCATGCCCACAACTCAGTAATCCTAACCATATGTCTCTGGAATGTGGGAGGCAACCAGAGCACCAAGAGGAAATCCGCAGATTCACAGGGAGAATGTACAAACTCCTTATAACAGCAGCGGGAATTAGTAATTGCTGGCAATGTAAGGCAATTGTGCTAACTGCTGTGCTACCTTGACACTCAAGGTGAACAACATAATTTTCAGCCAACCTACAGCCGAACTACTCAAAAATTACATTTAAAGTTCAGAATTACACATTATATTTATTTTTTAACAATTATTGAACAAAATTCACAGTCTGTTGCAACCTGAAATGCAAAGTTACCAAAGCTTCTCAATGAAAGATGGTTGATTTTGCTCATACGTTGTTGCAATCATTAGCTCTCGGCATTTATTATTCATCATCACTAAGCTGCAGAAGATAATAGACACCAGCAGTCTCATAATGACTACAATGTCCTCTATAATGATGTTATTGCTGCTATATGCTTGCCTTACAAGCATTTTAGTAAGCAGCTGGAGGGCTCAAGCAAATGATGACTATTACTGCAATAAGCAAAGCCAACTGTGTTTCAGTTCTCATTTAATTGGTTCATACTGGGCAAATGATTCCAAATCAGGTGCTCATGATTTCTTCAGGCAAGATTTTGAAATTAAAAATAAGACTGGTTAAGTTTTAAAATCTTTTGCTTCAAGCTCCACAGACCTTTGTGTATTAATGCTTGACAAAGGAGCATAATAAATCTTCACACAGGCACAAGCACAATTGAAAAACAGCTATAAATTTGGTGCCTATCTCAAACAATGGACTTCGGAAAATATTTTTTAAAACTTCAAAACAAAAAAAGATGGGTATGCATATTAACATATCAAAAGTAATACGCGACTTTGGAAAATAATTTTTTTAACTTCAAAATCAGAAAAGATGTGTATGAATATTAACATATCAAAAATATGTGCAAAATAAATAAATCCCTTCAGACTCCTACATGTTTTTCAAATGACTTCTGATAGAAAGGATGTGTGCAACCCTCAAGTAAAGACAAGATGGAGCTCAGTTGTCTCCAAGGGGAATTTGACATTATTCTTCATCAGGTGAACACAGTCGTATTTCCTGTCTGCATTAACATTGTAGTGACTGCAACACTATCAGATGAGGTAGGGAGGAACTAAAAGTGTTCCACATTTTCCAAATACTTATCTTTTCTTGAGAGCACATAATGAAGTATTAAAACTGTAACATATGCAGTATCAACTCATTTTTTTGTGATAAGAATCACCTCAGCAACCTTTTTTGCATTTTTGTCCTGTGAAGGTGATTCTCAGAAGCACTGCATTTATTAGCCGTCCTTGATGGCCTTCAGAATACAGCAAAGCACCACCTCAATGAACAAATCCTGACGCTGATAAGACATGAAATTCCAGCAGCCACAGAGAATAGATGGTAAAAAAATTGGAGCTGATGTTATTTCAAAGATGCTCTTTTGAAGAAGATGAATATAAACACAGCCTAGTACACTTAGGCTAAAACAGTTTTTTAAAAATATATAATCTACATTTTTGCTAGCCTTGCTTGATTAAATGCACTGAGCTGTAATACACAAAACTGGGTCTTCTCCAATGAGCTGAGAATTTCAAAAATATTCATATTTACTGTAGTTAAAAGTAGGATGGGACAAATCTTTAAAAAGGGAAAACATATGTAAAATGCTGGAAATTGGAAATCAAAGCTGACACATTCAACTAAAAGAGTGATCACAGGCACAGGTGTGATGGAATGTATAAAGATTTTGTGATCTGAAATTGCAAAATGCTCCAGGAACAAATTTTAATGATAATGAACCCAATTGTCAATGTACTTGGGATCTATACTTCCACAAGTTGCAAAAGGTATTTTTAAACCTCAAATGTGCCTTTTAAATATATGTACTGCACTCAATAAACCGTTTCTGCCCTGCCCTGTCCTCTCCTGCACCTCATCCATGAGCTGGGTCATTTAGAAACTGATAACTTATTTAGAGCTCAGTGTAAAACAAAAAACAGTGAATTTCAGCTCTCAAGTAGCCATAAAATTAGATCTACCTGGCAACTACATTGATAATGAATAAATAGAAAATGAATGTTCAATTTCTACGTCATAAGATCACCAATAAAGGATGCAAGAATGGAAATTTAAATACAGGCAGTCCCCAAGTTACGAACGTCCGACTTACAGACAACTCGTACATATGAACAGAGGAAGGAGAATGCTGTCTGCTGTTTTAAGTCGGATCGCAATGCCGTCCGCCATTTTAAGTTGTTGCCATTGAATTTTGTGTTTAACTTTGTATTTGGCTTAAATTTTTCTTACTAAGATTCACCCTGAGCCTGCCCGCACCCCCCGCCCCCGCCGCCGTTCCGGTCGACTGGTGGCACAGTGAGATCAGCTCTGGGCTAGAGAAAGGTGTTTCCCGAGTTCGATCCAGTGATAGACCGTTCCCGTGCCGGGTTGATGTCGATCCAGTGACTCCCATACCATCTGTCTTGGGTTGATGTCGAGCTCACAACTCGACCTCATATAAAAAAAAACTGCCACCTCCAGTTTAAATTCCCACGCAGAATATTGTGGATGATCAAATACCCAAACCCAGCACAGCCCCCACTTGTCCCATTTAGCCTGTCTCAATGCAATGGTCCTCAGGACCCAACGGAGCTCGGGACCTGCCGCCCGCAGTGTTTCTGTTCCATTGAGGGCAAGTGATCACAATTGAAAATAAAGTGGAAATAATAAAGCGTTTGGAAACAGGTGAAACACCATCAGTCATTGGAAAAGCGTTAGGGTACAGTTGGTCAAAGATTGGAACAATTTTAAAGGATAATAGATAAAGTGAGAATAATGGAGCATGTGAAAGGTGCTGCCCCGATGAAAGCTACAATTATTACTAAGCAATACAGTGGTTTAATTATTGGAATACATACATTTCTTAAGTGTTTTATATGCATAGGAAGGTAAAATATATACTATATACTAAGACAAACGTTTGACTAACTGATGCCAAATAATACCGAATGTACTTGTTCCAACTACCGTACAAATCCGACTTAAAGACAGACTCAGGAACGGAACTCATACGTAACCCGGGGACTGCCTGTATTCAAACTGAGGAATGGGTTAAGATAACTAGTATAAATGGCATTATTCCGAAGTTCCAGAAAATGTTGATGAGGGCATTGTTATAGACTGCAGGCACTGACAGATAAAACGATCAGCATTGACATGTCTTTATGTAAATTAACAAACCTATATTTGACAGACTTATCAACTGTTGGAGTAATAATTCACAAATCTGTCAAAGTTTTCAAATTATCACTCTCAAGAAACCTCAGAGATAAAGATGACAAATACCAATCCAAATTCGTACAGTAGGTGAACTATTAAATGAGTATTAACACAATGCAATCAAACAATATTACTGCAGTAAATCACAATTCAATAGCAATTTAATGAAAAGTTTATGACTTCTTATATAGCATGCAGTTGTGTTTTCTCCAAATCTTATTATTTATTTTCAATTTGTTATGGGGCAAGAACAGTTTTACTTTGTGATAATCACATTGCCATATCTAAGGAATATGAATTCAGACCCCACGATAAGACTGAAAATCATAATTTTGTCTGAACAGTACAGAGGTGCAACTTTGTCAGAAGTGTCCTTTTATAGCTGAGATATTACATTAATGGGAAAGTTGGAAAAAAATCTGAGGGGCATGATTAAAATTCTGGAGCTAGTCACATGAGTTGTCAAAGCAGATCTGGTCTAACCAATCTGAGGTGATGATATATACTGATGAGTGCAGTACAGCAAATGCAGTATACATGGACTTCAGTAAGACTTTCAACAAGATGTAACATTGCAGATTGGTACAAAAGGGTAGATCCATTGGATCCAGATTAAATTAGCAAACTAGATCCATGACTGGCTTGAAAATAGGAGTCAGAGGGTGATTGTACATGACTGTTTTTGTGATTGGATGCCTATAACAAGCTGTGTTCCAAAAAGGTTAGTATTTGTAATGTGCAATGCATAATTTGGCTCTAAAGCGTGTTAAGGAACAAAAGTACCTTAGCATGTAAATGAAAAGATTCTTGAAGGTGAAAGCAGGTGGCTATCAAGACATAAAGGATACAGGTCTTCATTAGTCATGGCACTGAATACAGGAGCAGAGAGGATTACAAACAAGAAAAAAATCTGCAGATGCTGGAAATCCGAGCAACACACACAAAATACTGGAGGAACTCAGCAGGCCAGGCAACATCTATGGAATAAAGTACAGTCAACGTTTCAGGGCCAAAACCCTTCAGCAGGACTGGAGAAAAAAAGCTGAGGAGTAAAAGGTGGGGGGTGGGGAAGAGAGAGAAACACCAGGTGGTAAGGCCATGGAAGAAAGAAAAAGGGGCAGAGCAGCACCAGAGGAGGCGATGGGTGGGCAAGGAGACAAGGTGAGAGAGGAAAAAAAGGAGGGAAATGGTGAAGGAGGGGGGTGGGGGGTCATTACCAGAAGCTTGAGAAATAGATGCTCATGCCATCAGGTTACCCAAGTGGAATATAAGGTGTTATTCCTCTAACCTAAGTAGGGCCTCATCACAACAGTGGAGGACACCATGGATGGACATATCGGAATGGGAATGGGAAGCGGAATTAAAATGGGTGGCTACTGCAAGATCCTTCTTGGTCTGGTGGACCAAGAAGGTGGGTCTCACTGATAAACAAGAGGCCACACCAGGAGTACTGAGCACAGCAATGACCCCAACAGACTCACAGGTAAGGTGTCACCTCACCTGAAAGGACTGTTTAGGCCCTTGAATGGTACTGAGGGAGGAAACGTAGGGACAGGTGTAGCACTTATTTTGCTTGCAAGGATAAGGACCAAGAGGGAAACCAGTGGGGAGGGACAAATGGACAAGGCATGCAGAAGGACTGGGGATTCTTTGTGCAGAACACCCCAAATGTTAACTTTCAGATTGAGTCAGTGGTGAGGAAGGGAAATGCAAAGTTAGCATTCATTTCATGAGGTCTCGAATATAAAAGCAGGGATGTAATACTGAGGTAATACAAGGTACTGGTGAGGTCTCACCTTGAGCATTGTGAACAATTTTGGGATCCTTATCTAAGAAAAGATATGCTGGCATCGGAGAAGGATCAGGGGAAGTTCACAAGGATAATTTCGGGAGTGAAAGGGTTACCATGCGAGGAACATTGGATGGTTCTGGGTCTGTACTTGCTGAAATTATCTCAGTAAATCCTTTTGAATGATGGAAGACTTAAACAGAGTAGATGTGGAAAGGATGTTTCCCATGGTGGAGGAGTCTAGAATAAGAGGGTGCAGCCTCAGGATAGAGGGGCATCCATTTAAAGCAAAGTTGTGGAATAATTTCTTTAGTCAGAGGGTGGTGAATTTGTGGCATTTGTAACCAAAGGCAGCTGTGGTGGCCAGGTCATTGCATGTACTTAAGGCTGAGATTGATAGGTTCTTGATTGGCCATGGCATCAAAGGGTACAGGGAAAACACTGGGGAATGGGGCTGAAGAGGGGAAAAAAGGATTAGATATGAGTGAATGGGAGAGCAGACTTGATGGACCAAATGGACTAATTCTGCTCCTATCTCTTATGGATACTGCCTGGGACAGAGCAATTCAGCATAAGCAAAGACTGGAGACTGAAGCAGACAGTGTTAAGAGGATTGATGTATGTAAAATTATTAGTGGCATAAAAAGGGAAGACTGAAAGAAACCTAAGGCATTGATGCAGCAGATTTGTGTTTTGAGCAGCAGCCAATCAATGAACAAAAGCAGCAAAGACGTAGCTCATTCAGGTTCACCAATTGAGTACAAATAACATCAATTCACAGTTGTTTTGTGTTTTGAGCAGTGGCCAATTGTCGCTCGAAGCAATTGACAGGAACAGATAAAAATAAGGCTGGGCAAGCAGAGCAATCTTTGTTGGAGTGGGCAGTGTTGGAGTGGTTAATTGAGGCTTTCGCTCTTCGAGGATTCAATGAGAGGCATTTGCGAAGGAAGGCGAAAAAGCTGTACATAACCAACCCCTTCAACAACAGGTATACTACTATGGATACTGTTGGAAGTTGGGGGGGGGGGGGGTTACCCAGCATTGGAAAGTCACAGTGGTCAAGTCTTTGGCACTGAGTCTGATTCTATGACTCAGAAGAGAAGGGAGGGAGAAGAGGCGAGCTGTAGTGATAAGGAATTTGTTAGTGGATCATATAGGAGGTTACATAGAACATAGAAAACCTACAGCACAATACAGGCCCTTCAGCCACTAAGCTGTGCCGAACATGTCCCTACCTTAGAACTACCTAGGCTTTACCCATAATCCTCTATTTTTCTAAGCTCCATGTACCCATCCAGGAGTCTCTTAAAAGACCCTATCGATTCTGCCTCCAGCACCGCAACCAGCAGCCCATTCCATGCACTCACCACTCTCTGGATAAAAAACTTATCCCGACATCTCTGTACCTACTTCCAAGAACCTTAAAACTATGCCCTCTCATGGTAGCCATTGCAGTCTTGGGGAAAAGCCTCTGACTATCGACACGATCGATGCTTCTCATTATCTTGTACACCTGTATCAGGTCACCTCTCATCCTCCGTCGCTCCAAGGAGAAAATGCTGAGTTCGCTCAACCTATTCTCGTAAGGCATGCTCCCCAATCCAGGCAAAATCCTTGTAAATCTTCTCTGCACCCCTTCTATGGTTTCCATGTCCTTCCTGTAGTGAGGTTGCAGAACTCAGCACAGTACTCCAAGTAGGGTCTGACCAGGGTCCTATATAGATGCGATATTACCTTTCGGCTCTTAAACTCAATCCCATGATTGTTGAAGGCCAATACACCATATGCCTTCTTAACCATAGAGTCAACCTACATAGCAGCTTTGAGTGTCCTATGGACCCCAAGATCCCTCTGATCCTCCACACTGCCAAGAGCTTTACCATTAATACTATATTCTGCCATCATATGTGACCTACTAAAATGAACCACCTCACACTTATTTGGGTTAAACTCCATCTGCCACTTCTCAGCCCAGTTTTGCATCCTATCAATGTCCCATTGTAACCTCTGACAGCACTCCACACTATCCACAACACTCCCAAATTTTGTGTCATCAGTAAATTTACTAACCCATCCCTCCACTTCCTCATCCAGGTAATTTATAAATATCACAAAGAATACGGCTCCCAAAACAGATCCCTGAGGCACACCACTGGTCACCGGCCTCCATGCAACATGGCCCACCAACAACCACACTTTTCCTTCTGTGGGCAAGCCGGTTCTGGATCCACAAAGCAATGTCCCCTTGTAACCAATGCCTCCTTACTTTCTCAATAAGCCTTGCATGAGGTACCCTATCAAATGCCTTGCTAAAATCCATATACATTACACCTATGGTTCTACCTATATCAACGTGCTCAGTCACATCCTCAAAAAATTCAATCAGGCTCGTAAGGCATGCCTGCCCTTGACAAAGCCACACTGACTATTCCTAATCATATTATGCCTCAACAAATATTCATAAATCCTGCCTCTCAGGATCTTCTCCATCAACATACCAACCACTGAAGTAAGATTCACTGGTCGATAATTTCCTGGGCTATCCCTACTCTCTTTCTCGAATAGGGGAACAACATCCGAAACTCTCCAATCTTCCGGAACCTCTCCCGTCCCCATTGGTGATGCAAAGATCATTGCCAAAAGCTCAGCAATCTCCTCCCTCACTTCCCACAGTAGCCTGGGGTACATCCCGTCCAGTCCCAGTGACTTATCCAATTTGATGCTTTCCAAAAGCTCCAGCACATCCTCTTCCTTAATATCTACATGCTCAAGCTTTTCAGTCCACTGCAAGTCATCCCTACAATCACCAAGATTCTTTTCTGTAGTGAGTACTGAAGCAAAGTATTCATTAAATACCTCTGCTATTTCCTCCAGTTCCATACACACTTTTCCACTGTCACACTTGATTGGTCCTATACTCTTATGTCTTATCCTCTTGCTCTTCACATACTTGTAGAATGCCTTGGGGTTTTCCTTAATCCTGTCCGTCAAGGCCTTCTCATGGCCCCTTCTGGCGCTCCTAATTTCATTCTTAAGCTCCTTCGTGTTAGCCTTATAATCTTCTAGAATCCTATTGTTACCTAGTTTTCAGAACCTTTCGTAAACTCTTCTTTTCTTCTTGCCTAGATTTACAACAGCCTTTGTACACCACTGATCTTGTACCTTACCATTCTTTCCATGTCTCATTAGAATGTACCTACTCAGAACCCTATGCAAATATCCCCTGAACATTTGCCACATTTTTTTCCGTGCGTTTTCCTGACAACATGTTTCCAATTTATGCCTCCAAGTTCCTGCCTGATAACCTCATATTTCCCCTTACTCCAACTAAACGTTTCCCTAACTTGTCTGTTCCTATCCCTCTCCAATGCCATAGTAAAGGAGATAGAATTGTGATCACTATCTCCAAAACGCTCTCCCACTGAAAGACCCGACACCTGACCAGGTTCATTTCCCAATACCAGATCAAGTGCAGCCTCTCCTCTTGTAGGCTTATCTACATATTGTGTCACGAAACCTTCCTGAACACACCTAACAAACTCTACCCTATCTAAACCCACTCACTCTAGGGAGATGCCAATCCATATTTGGGAAATTAAAATCTCCCACCACAACAACCCTGTTATTATTACTCCTTTCCAGAATCTGGCTCCCTATCTGCTCCTCAATGTCCCTGTTATTATTAGGTGGTCTACAAAAAACACCCAGCAGAGTTATTGACCCCTTCCTGTTCCTAACTTTTACCCACAGAGAATCTGTAGACAACACCTCCATGACTTGCTCTTTTTCTGCAAATGTGACGCTATCTCTGATCAACAGTGTCAGGCCCCACCTCCTTTGCCTCCCTCCCTATCCCTTCTGAAACATCTAAAGGCTGGCACTTGAAGTAGCCATTCTGCCCCTGCACTATCCAAGTCTGTGTAATGGCCACAACATCATAGCTCCAAGTGCTGATCCATACTCTAAGCTCATCCGCTTTATTCATAATACTCCTTGCATTAAAGTAGACATATCTCAAACCATTGGTCTGAGTGCGTGTGTCCCTTCTCTATCACCTGCCTATCCTCCTTTTCGCACTGTCTCCAAGCTTTTTCTATTTATGAGCCAACCTCATTTCCCCCTGTCACTTCAGTTTGATTCCCACCCCCCCCCAGCAATTCTAGTTCAAACTCTCCCCAATAGCCTTAGCAAACCTTCCCGCGAGGATATTGGTCCCCTTCAGATCCAAGTGCAACCTGTCCTTTTTGTACAAGTCACAACTCCCCCCGAAGAGGTCCCAATGATCCAGAAATCTGAATCCCTGCCCCCTGCTCCAATCCCTCAGCCAAGCATTTATCCTCCACCGCATTCTATTTCTATACTCGCTGTCACGCGGCACAGGCAGTAATCCCGAGATCACTACCTTTTTTAAATTTGGTTCTTTTGGGGTTCTTGGTTGGTGGCTGCCTGTATGCAGGGGAATCTCAAGGTTGTGTTATAAAAAATAAATGAAATATAAATATAAAATGTAATTTTGATAGTATCAAAAAGGATCTGGTAAATGTTGACTATATCAGGCTGTTTACTGGCAAAAGTGAACTTTGTAAGCGGAAGACCTGCAAAAATGAAATTTTGAGTGTACAAAGCTTCTATGTGCCGTCAGAATAAAAGGGTAAAGATAAGGCCCCTAAGGATTCAGGTACCTTGGTTTCATGAGATTTTGAGGCCCTGGTTAAGAGAAAAAAAGGGTTATAGTGGGTATAAGCAGTTAGGAACAAATGAGGTACTGATGGAGTATAAGAAATGTAAGAAAACACTTAATGCTCCATTTAAGCTTTAACTGCTATTGTTGGAGGGTAGTTAATTTACGTTTTTCTATAGAAGCAGTTCTACTGAGTGTTCCATCTTCTTGCTTTTATCAGTGATTATTTCACCGCTGGATGACTTCAGGGGTGCTGTCTTGCTCTGCGATAGGCCAAGGACCTTCTTGATACCATCATACATCAATCTGATGTTGCCTGTCACAGCTGCTGTCTGAATGTCCTCACCGAGCTGCAGCCAGTACTCATTTGTGCACTGCCTTGCAGTCTGTTGCACTTTGCTTCCAGCAGCTCGATGTGCCTGGAGTGTTTGGTCAGATGCTGAGCGCTTGTACTCTGTGAGAGCTGCATGCTTGGCTTCGATGACAGAGTCATGATGTTGGACTTTGCCTCAAACCAGTCACTCTCTTTGTGGTTTTTCTTCCAAAAATAGAGAAAGCTGATTCATGGATGGCGTCACAAAGGTATGACCATTGTTCTGTTGCAGTATCTCCTTGTAAGGAGGTAGTCATAGCATCCTGTACTGACTTGGCAAAATGGTCAGCCTTTTCTGACTGCTGCACCTCTGTTGTGTTGATGCGAGGTTTGCCAGTTTGTTTGGAGGGATGGATTTTCTTTGGACGTAGTTTGATCTTGCAGCATACTAAAAGCATGATCCGTATCGCAGTCTGCACTGTGGTATGAGTGGGTGATTAGCACAGAGTTAATGAAAGAACAAGATGATGATCAGGTCAAGTTGGTGCCAGTGTTTAGACCGTGGATGTTACCATGAGACCTTGTACTGCGACTTCATCTGAAAGTAGGAGTTAATTACACACAGGCCGAGATGGGAGCAGAACTCCAGGAGATGTTGTCCATTGTCATTTATTTTGCCAATTCCAAAGTGTCCAAGACGGCCAAGAATCGTTATCAACTCCCACTCTGGCGTTGAAGTCACCAAGGAGAACAAGGCGCTCATCACTGGGAATATTCCTGACAACAATTTCTAATTTGTTGTAGAACATGCCTTTTGCCTCAGAGGTGGAGTTCAAGATAGGGGCATACACACTGACGAGAGATACTGGGTCATAACTGGTGTGTCGACGGAGAGCCGTAAGTTGCCCTGATCCATTTTCTGGTGGCTCCACCATTTGCAACAAGGAGTTCCTAATGGCAAAACCCACTCCATGCTCGCAGGGCTCATTTTGGTTCTTTCCCTGCCAGAAAAACGTGTAGTCCCTTTCCTTCAGTATACCTGAATCCGCCAAACTTGTTTCTTATAGGGCAGCTATATCTACATTGAGCCTTAGTAGCTCATTGTTAACGGCCGCTGCTTTTTGTGCATCTTCAATATCCTTGAGGTTTTGGTCAAGTCCAGTCATCATTGTGCGGACATTCCAACATCACAACTTGAGGGGAGCTGTCTTATTCGATTTGTTTTCTTTCTTGACTGGTGCAGTAGTTACAGTCAGCTCTTCATGGAATAATCCATTATCCCCATGCACCCAATGAGGAAGACTGACTGTGGTGGGACAGCACCTTATTTGCTGGGGGCTGCCCAGCTTCAGGCAGGCAGTAGCTGTCCAGTTAAATGCGATAGTCTCTCCCACTGTCGGAAGCAACCCTTGGCACCATGATCTACGCCAATCAAGCATTATGACTTATAACCAGTAACTGCTGTTCCCCATGTTTGTCTGGCGCCATAAAGCAAAGCTGGAGTGGCCTCTACAGGGTGCAAGCCAGGGCAGAATTGATAAGGAGATCCGTCTGTTGCCCATGCAGTGGGATGCCCCTCTCCATGCAGATGACAGGTCCAAAGGGACAACAAAAGTTGATACAGTTTGGTGTCAGCAGCATCACAAGAGATGCCGTGCTGGTGCTGGGTACAGCAGTCAGCCGCCTTCAGGACTCCGACTCCGGATTTCTCCTTGGGGGTTTACTCCCGAAGCTTTTCCTGTGAGCGGGTATAGCCACAAGGCAGCGGAGAATTATAATCGGAGATTCCCTCTCCTAGATGAGCTACCATCCTTGGTTAATGAGCCCCATCTGCCCGGAGCAACTGGTTTAAAGGTGCCAGTCACCCGCCTTTGCCCCTTCTCCTGTCAGTGAGAATAGCTCCACCGAGCATAAGAACTATGCCACACGTGAAGACCAGATGTTGGACTTGGTTGTCAGAGGCTGTTTGAGACCCATGCCATGAAGAGCATTTGCTTAGCAGTGGGAGCTGGTCCCCACTACTACCCTTCATCTATGACTACATTAGGAACACTACCCCGAGCTTTACTTGAGGGCAAATGTTGTTAGCTCAGCCATTGATGCTACTGATTGTCTACCAGTCATGGATGAACTCGACTCCATACCAACCACTGAGGACCTCAACAAAGCAACTGAGAGTCTGGCCCCAGGGAAAGCTCCTGGCAATGATGGGATTCCTCCAGACCTGATCAAACACTGCAAGAGCTCACTCCTCCAACCTTTACACAAGGTCTTCCGTCAGTGCTGGAAGGAAGGAGCCGTACCACAGGATATGCACAACTCCAAAATCGTCACTTTGTACAAGAACAAGGGTGATAGGAACGACTGCAACAACTACAGGGGTATCTCCCTCCTGAGTATTGTCGGCAAAGTCTTTGCTTGTGTACCTCTGACACGTCTACAAACTCTAGCAGAACGAGTCTACCGAGTCCCAATGTGGATTTTGCACAAGGAGGTCAACTGTCGACATGATTTTCTCACTCCGTCAACTCCAGAAGTGCAGGGAACAACAGAAACCCTTCTTTGTCACTTCCATCGATTTGACCAAGACATTCGACCTTGTCAGCAGGGTTAGGCTCTTTCAGATTCTCCTCAAGATTGGATATCCCCCGAAACTCCAAGGTATCATCAAGTCATTCCATGATGACAAGGGCTACTGCTTAGTATGATGGCAGCTCATCAGAACCCTTCGCTATTCATAGTGGAGTCAAACAAGGATGCGTGTTGGCCCCAACATTATTCGGCATCTTCTTCTCGATGCTATTGAAACATGTGTTTGGGACGTTAACAGAAGGCATCTACAAGCACACCAGGTCTGATAAGTGGCTGTTCAACCCTGCACGCCTGAAAGCAAGAACAAAGGTGGGAAAGATCTTAATACGTGACATGCTCTTTGCCGATGATGCTGCTATAACCTTGCATACCAAACAGCAACTACAAACTCTCATGAACCACTTCTCTAAGGCATGCAAAGACTTCGAGCTTACCATCAGCCTAAAGAAAACAAATGTCCTTGCCTAGGACGTAGTGGAGACACCAGTCATTACCATTGACAATTACGATCTAGAAGTGGTCCACGAGTTCACAGACTTGGGGTCGACCATTAGCAACACTCTCTCCCTTAATGCTGAAATCAATAGGTGTATCGGCAAAGCAACATAGATCCTTGCTCGACTCTCGTCACAGGTCTGGGAGAATCCAAAATTCTTTACAAAGACCAAGACTGCCTTGTACAGTGCACGTGTTAACAGCAGCCTCCAGTATGGTAGCAAGACTTGGATCATCTACTCCAAACAGAAGAGGAAACTCAATAGTTTTCACCTGCGCAGCCTTTGCCGCATCCTCGGCATCACCTGGAGAGACAAAGTCCCAAACTCCGAGGTCCTTTCCTGCGCTGGACTTCCCACAATGTTCATGCTTTTAAAACAACACAGACTGTGCTGACTGGGCCACGTCTGTCGTACGAAGGATGGTAGACTGCCAAAGGACAACCTCTACGGAGAACTAGCAACAGGCAAGAGGAATGTTGGTAGATCCCAGCTTCACTTCAAGGACATGAAAGCCTTAAACATCAACACAGAGTGCTGGGAGGATACAGCAGATGACCGCAACAAATGGCAAGGTACTCTTCAACAACACCCAGAGCAAGGCGAAAGAGTGATCCTGAGTCAGTCTGAGGAGCAGAGAGCTAAACGGAGAGCACAGAGGATAGCGGACAACAATTCCACAACGCCCTACACATGCAGCAACTATGGCAGAGCCTGCTGTTCCAGGATCAGCTTCAATAGCCACAGTCGACGCTGCTCAACAAACCAGTGACTACCAGAGGCGCAGTACCCATGGTCGACCACGACCCACCACCACATATAGAAGCAGTGTGTTCTACTAGTAGAGCTTGGGTTACTGTTAAAGATAAGAGGTTGTGATGTTCAGCTTAGGAACGTCGGGTCAGCCAATCAGGATGGCGGAATTGGGAAAAGGTTCTAGAGAAAGCTGGGCAGAGAGGTTTAGTGACAGACACTGGGGTGAGTCGAGATCTTTTTGGCGGGAGGTGGAAAGTGAAGATCGAGAGAATGGCCACAGGATTCAATCCAACTGGAATGCATGATTAATGGAGTCCAAGGTGGGATGTTCTACCAGTGATTGGTGAGTAGGGGTTGGCGCCGTGAGTAAGAGACACACTTTTGGAAGATATGAATGCCAACATTGTGCACATTTGACTTTATAGTTTTTTTTTCTTTCTTCTCTAATAACTGTTTGATTAAGTTGGTATTCATAAATACACCACCTTTATAATTGTACACAGGATAATTGCACATGAGCAGTATTTACGCAGTAGTTACACAGTATTCATTCATCTTGGGGTTCAGGTGTCAAAACATCCCAACTTCCTGGTCTGGTGGAACCCAAGCCATACCGACCCTAGACGTACAGATTTCAAGAAAGGTACGTTTCTCCCCACTGTGTCCAGTGGTTGTGTGCAAGGGGTTAGCGAGCCATGTTTCTAGAGATGCCAGGTTAAAAAGGGGTTTCATAATAAAGAAATCCAGAACACTAAAGGAAAGCATGAGGTTGCCCTAACAGACAAGGTGAAGAAGAATCTTAAGGGATTCTACACATATGTTAAGAGCAAAAGGATTTCAAAATTGGTTCTCTGAAAGATCAGAATGATAATCTATGCATGGAGCCAAAAGAAATGGGGGAGATCATAAATGAACTTTTTTGCATTTTACTCAGAAAACAGACACAGAGTCCATAGAAGTGAGGCAAAGCAACTGAGGTCATGGGCCCTATACAGATTACAAAGGAGGAAACATTGGCTGTCTTGAGGCAAATTAGAATGGTTAAATCCCCAGGGTCTGACAAAGTATTCTTTCATACCCTGCGGGAGACAAGTACAGAAGTTGCAGGGGCCCTAGAAGAGATATTTAAATCACCCTTAGCGACAGGTGAGGTACTGAAGGATAGCTAATGCTGTTCTGCTGTTTTAGAGAGGCTTTAAAAATAAACTAGGAAGTTATAGATCAGGAACATCAGTAGTTATTCAAAAGTTATTTGAAGGTATTCAAAGAGACCAGATGTATGCGTATTTGCATAGACATAGACTGATTAGGGATAGTCAGCATGGCTTTGTGTGTGGTAGGTTGTGTCTAACCAGTCTTATAGGAAAGTTGATGAAGGCAGGGCAGTGGATGTTGTCTATGTAGACTTTAGCAATTAATTTGAAAAAGTCAAAAGGTCACATGGAAGATTCATCAAGATCATTCAGTTGCTTGGCATTCAGCTGAAGTAGTTCAACTTACTAGTAGATTGGATTAGACATTGACTTTGTGGGAGAAACCAGAGAGTGGTAGTAAATGATTGCCTCTCTGAGTTGGAATGCCACAGGGATCAGTGCTGAGTTCATTGTTATTTGACATCTGTATCAATGATTAGGTTGATAATGTGGTTATCTGGATCGGCAAATTTGTGGATGACACCAAGATTGAGGGTGTAATGAACAGCGAGGAAGACTAATGTTGTTTACAGAGGGATCTGGACCATCTGGAAAAATGGGCTGAAAATGGTAGATGGAATTTAATGCAGCAAGTACAAGGTGTTACACTTCAACAGGACCAACCAGAGTAGGTCTTACACAGTGAGCAGGAGGACACTGAGTATAGTAGAACAAGGGATCTGGGATTACAGACAGGTCCATAATTCTATGAAAGTGGGGGCACAGGTAGATAGGATTATAAGCAAAGCTTGTGGCACACTAGCCTTATAAATCAAAGTATTGAGTACAGGAGATGGGATGTTTTGTTGTAGTTGTATGAGACGTTGGTGAGGTCTAATTTGGAGTATTGTGTGTAGTTTTGGTCACCTATCTACTGGAAGGATGTAAATAAGATTGAAAAGTACAGAGAAGATTTACAAGGATGCTGTCAATACTGGAGGACCTGAGTTATAAAGAAAGCTAAAATAGGTTAGCACTTTATCCTGCAGCCCACTACATCCCCAATCTTGGTGTCATCCACGGACCAAGGAGAGTTTTGATACAGGTATACAAAATTATGAAGGATATAGATGGGGTAAGTGCAAGCTGGGTGGGACTATAACTAGACATCATGGGTTAAGGGTAAAAAATGAAAAGTTTAAGGGGAACATGAGGGGAAACTTATTCACTCAGAGTGTCATGCGAGTGTGGAACGAGCTGCCAGTGCAACTACAACATGTGAACTTGATTTCAACATTATAGAACATAGAACATTACAAGCCCTTCGGCCCACAATGTTTTGCCGACCCTCAAACCCTGCCTCCCATATAACCCCCCACCTTAAATTCCTCCATATACCTGTCTAGTAGTCTCTTAAACCTCACTAGTGTATCTGCCTCCACCACTGACTCAGGCAGTGCATTCTATGCACCAACCACTCTCTGAGTGAAAAACCTTCCTCTAATATCCCCCTTGAACTTCCCTCCCCTTACCTTAAAGCCATGTCCTCTTGTACTGAGCAGTGGTGTCCTGGGGAAGAAGCGCTGGCCATCCACTCTATCTATTCCTCTTAATATCTTGTACACTTCTATCATGTCTCCTCTCATCCTCCTTCTATCCAAAGAGTACAGCCCTAGCTCCCTTAATCTCTGTTCATAATCCATACTCTCTAAACCAGGCAGCATCTTGGTAAATCTCCTCTGTACCCTTTCCAATGCTTCTACATCCTTCCAAGAGTGAGGCGACCAGAACTGGACACAGTTTAAGAGAAGCTTAGATAGGTATATGGATAGCAGGGGTATGAAAGGCTATAGTTCTGGCAAAGGTAAATGGGACAGGGCAGTTTAAATGGTTCAGTGTGGGCTAGGTGGGCCAAAAGGCCTGTTTCTGTGCTGTACTCTTCTATAACTCTAAACATTATCCCTGAGCAGAAGTCAAGTAAAGAGTGCAAGATTTACAGGGGATCTAATGGGAAACTTTTTCACCCCAGAGAGCAACGAGTACTTGGAATATACAGCTGGAGAGAATGATGGAAGCAGAGTCACTGCAAGAATTACGAAGTGTTTAGATGAGCACTTCAACAGCCTAGGCATTGAAGGCCAAGTCCTGGAAGATGTTATCACAAAAGTTGGTGCCCACTTGTTGGTCTTAATTGCCTGATTATATGCTATACACCTCTTGACTGTATTTTAAACCAAACAATATAAAGATCCCTTGCATTCACTATATAATAAAGTAGGGGAGCTCATGCTTTCTTGCGGGCTGAAATTACTCTTTACAAAGATCAATGCTAATTACTCAAGTATCCTTTAAGTAATTGTTATCTTCGATTCTGACAAGTTCAGGGAAAAGAATAGATTATAACCAGATTTAGAATCATTTTTCCCTTTGAGGCCAACGGAAACGGAATGTTAATTCCCGTACAATTGCTCTCCAAGAATCCAGTGTCTGACTCTTTTCATGCTCCTTTCTCAGGTAGGAGCCTGATTTTTCATGAATTTTGCTCATGCATACAACAGAAAATAAGACTCAGTAATTACAAGGCCAAATTTGAGCACAGTCACCATATGCTTTGTAGTTCCAAATGAAATATATTATTAACACCTCTACATCCAACTCCATTATGGCCCAATACTTCAATCTCCTAAATTAATTCATAGCCACTTAATCCTTGTATGTCAGAACAATGAGAAATAAATTAGTCAACAAGGAAAATTTGGATAACCATCATTAACAGCTCTATACATTCACCATATTACATCTGTAATTGTAGGATAATGGCAGCCATATAAATGTATTCTACTATTCCTATCTCTCATTAGTACACTGCAAATTAATTGTCTACAATGCTGGCAGGGCACAATTGCTAATTAGATCATTAGACAACTAATTTCTCACCATGGAATAGAATTCACTCATCACCTCCTTTAACCCAACCTTACCAAAACAATCAAAACAAGTTCCACAAGGGAGATGCAGAGTTTTACTAAGTAATTACCAAGTTTTTCGTCCTTGTTATTTAATGCCTTATGAACATGGAAGCAATTCTAAAATGCATATAGATATGACAAACTCGGTGAAGTAATTTCGAAGCACACGTTGACAGTTTTGCATGAAGGAAAAGATGAATGCATCCAGATGCCTAAATCCTCAACAGTGCCCGGGTCTTGAGGGACTCAGGATACATTATGTAAATTTTTGACATTGATATGGTGACCAAGTGAGATGTTCTCAGACCTGCAACAATCACACACCGAGACCCATCACAAGGTCTGCAGAGCATCACAAAGTCCAGACCTGCCAGGATCAGAGAGCATCCAATGAGGTTCTCTGGTAGAGGTTCAGCAGTTCTGGGTTTGGCCAGAGGCACTGGTTACTGGGCTCAAAGAATAGGGGTAAGAAGAAGGTAGGAGCAATGCTGGAAACAGAAATGGTTGGGGCAGATTCAACAAATTGTCCCAGATTTGGGACAAAATGACCAAATCACAGCTGAAGAGTCAGGAAAAACCAGGAAGTGAAAAGAGAACTACGGAGGGAAGGAAGCAGTGAGGAAATGTGTATGGACTAAAGGATATGAGGCATTAGCGTGTTTGTGTGTATCAATGCAGACATGCAAAGGCAACACAATATTGAAGGAGTTCAAACATATTTATTCACACAAGAGATTCTGTAAATGCTGGAAATCAAGAGTAACACACACCAAATGCTGCAGGAACTTAGCAGATCAGGCAGCATCTATGAAGGGGAATAAACAGTTGCTATTTTGGGCCAAGACCCTTCGTCAGGATTTATGATGAAGAATCCTGATGAAGTGTTTCAGTCCGAAGGATTTTTATTCTCCACTTTTCAGGACAGAAGTGGAAGATCATGCTCAATCTCAAAATAAAAATGCCCAACTATGAGAAGGAGAAGAAAAATTAATTTATCAATGATACGATGATCAATGTCCTAAATTTATACTCAAAATCAATTACTGATTTT
Organism: Hypanus sabinus; assembly: GCF_030144855.1. Taxonomy (NCBI): domain Eukaryota; kingdom Metazoa; phylum Chordata; class Chondrichthyes; order Myliobatiformes; family Dasyatidae; genus Hypanus; species Hypanus sabinus. The sequence continues at coordinate 169,520,418 of NC_082712.1, read as the reverse complement.
ATTTTCTATTGCTATAATGCTGTATTCTTTGTTTAAACCAATCTGTTTATCTAAACCTAATGGTCGCCTACACATGCCTACTTTTTAAATCTGCCAAATTTTGTCAGTGCCCTTAATCTCCTGACAAAGGCAGACAGTAATATTAATTATTAATCATACTGCTGTCAATGTTTAAGCAGCTAGTTTAATTTTTTGTGACTCAAGCGTGGAATGGGCTGCCGGCAGTGGAGGCAGAAACAATAGGGCCTTTTAAGAGACTCCTGGATGCGTACGTGGAGCTTAGAAAAACAGAGAGCTATGGGTAAGCCTAGGTAGTTCTGAGGTAAAGACATGTTCGGCACAACTTTGTTGCCTGAAGGGCCAGTATTGTGCTGTAGGTTTTCTATGCTTTTAAGAAATACTCAGTATTGAGTGCAGACAAAGAAAGTTACATCAGTCTACTTTTGGAGGTCGAGGTCAGCACATAAATATTAGACATATTCTCATATATGCATGCACCTTTAATATTCCTCACTGATTATTGGAAGAAGGAATTCTGGGACCCTCTGGTCATCAATCCCTCCTTGTGCCATTCTTAAATGTCTTGACACTTCATCCTTTTCTTATATCCATGCCCTCAAAAAAAATCTCAACCTTGCTAGTCACTACCAAAAGTAGTTTAAACTGTATGGACATATCATCCCACTCAAATTCCTAAATCTCCAACTTGACATACTATTTAGCATTAAGAATGCCCCTATTCTCTAGACATTATCCAGCAGCATCTCAACCCTTTTCTCATGAAGACCAAATCAAATATTTATCAGCTAAAGGGATGATATTCTGGTGCTATTGTAGTTAATATCCTGCAGCCTCCGCATTTTCACTCATGCAAAAATTCAGTAATGTGCATCCAAATCACATCAAATACAGTTCATCCAGAATTCATCTTTGCTGATCTGTACTAGCTCCAGATTTTCCACTGACCTGTTATTGTTAAATCTTGTTCATGAACTTATATCTTTCCATTCCATCCCTCTCCCAATCCCAGCATATTTTTATTGTTGTAGCTCTCTTCCTGAAATTCCATTTTTTTTAAGACCTCACAATTATTTTTCTGAACGTTCTGCAGATGCTGGCAATCCAGAAAAACACAAACAAAATGTTGAAGGAACTAGGCAGGTCATGCAGCATCTATGGACAGGAATAAACAGTCAACGTTTTAAGCCAAGATGCTTCCATCAGGACATGAAGGGTCTCGTTAGGATCATTTCCATAGATGCCACCTGACTTGCTGAGCTCCTCCAGCATTTTTTTTTCTTTCTTACACTTCAAGGAATAGTGTCTTCAATTCAAAGGCATTGCAAAATTTGTAACTGGGATAGAGATAAATATACACAGCATCATGCTGCCAGAATCTTGAAAACATTTTGTAAAATCCATTTGGCCAAGTTGACCAAAATAAACTATATCAAATTAATCACGAGTAAACATGGGAGTTTATTTTCCCTGGAAATTTTCCTTGCTTTCTTTCACTTACCTTCTTCAAAAGTACAAAATGCATTGAAGCAAGCTAGTTAAACAATTCAAAAAGCATTTTCTTCTCGAATTAATCTTCCTTTTTCATGAATTTCCAAGGTCACAAAGTCTGCTCTCAATGAACAGGTTGAAAACTTGTGGCAATCTAGAGGGAGCTGCACTAGACCTCAAATTAACTTGATAAATGTGAAACCTCAGGAGAGTATCTTCCAGACTCAACTTTGCATGAAGCTTTGCATTTATATGATGGTCATACAGCATAATTACTGACCCTTATAATAAAGTTAATACAAAATGACCTATCAAACTCCTTAAATGCAGCATGTTAGCCTGGGAACCGAAATTCACATGCACACAATGTTGTGAAAAAATTAATCCCGGAATTTAAAAATTGGGGTGATAAAATTCTGTTTAATTTATTACCCAATTTCAATAAAGACCTTTAGAAATGTTCTTTGGATATTTATGTCATGTCTTCTCTGTCATTAGTTGATTTTGCCAAAAGAATTCTTTAAAAATTCTTCTCTAGTTTAGAGTTTTCAGATTATACAAAGTATTTTCAATTAGTTCAGCAATCACATTAGACAATTTGATGTGTGCCCTTGTATAAAATCTGTATACTTTATTAAACTGATTAAACACTAGTGCAGTTATCTTAAATGGATATAATATAAAACTAAAATACTAAAAAAATTTAAACAATTTCATGACACTTTCAATTTAAAGTTTTACTTCTAAAACAAAGAGTCCGATCTTGTTTAATTTCAATGTAAAATTTACCTGGACTGTAAAATTGCAAGGCAAAAGGATTCTTATAGCTTTGACAAGTTTTAAATCTGCTGCTGAGCATAAACACAACTCTGTTTCAAATTTATTGTCAAGAAAGACTGGAAAATTAATTGGAGTGGAATCACAAACTCAAATATAACCTGTGTTCTTAAGAAAGCTTGAATCAATACATTCAGCACCAGAAGGTGGAGTGTATTTGGTAAAACTTCAGCAATACGTCAATAATTACAGAATAATTCATACAAGAATTAAAAATAAAGCTAGTTCTTAGGCAGCCCTTTCAAAACGTTTTCTTTATTTTAAAATGCTTTATTTATCACATGTACATCGAAACATACAATAAAATGTGTTGTATGCATCTGGGGGCTCTCCCAAATGTGTCACTATGCTTTATGGCATCAACATGGCACACCTACAACTTACTAAATGAAACCCACACGTCTTTTAAAATGTGGGGGAAACTGAGGCACCCAAAGAAAACCCATGCAATCTTTTGCATTAGTCAAGTGTTCCTCCCCACCAGTTCTTTACACAAATTAGTAAGTTTATCAAGCAATCTGGAGTAGATAATCTTTCAGAACAGATTATATACAGAACAGAGCAGCCACTAGTATATTCCCTACATTGTGGAAATAGTTCAGTGACATTTACAAGACAATATACAAGAGAAAGCAAAAATTAAAATACAAAAATAAAAACAATATTAATTCCATGTGTATTTCTCAAAATTCTGTGCACATAGGGGAAAGTGGATTTAAAACAATACATTCTGCACATTCACTTTTGCCTATTCCAACAATATGGCTCAGATTTAATGAAGACACAAAATACTGCAGAAGCTGGAATCAAGAGCAACAATCTGCTACCAGCTCAGCAGGTCAAGCAGCATCTGTGGGAGGAACTGCATTGTCAATGATTTGGGTCAAAATCCTACATCAGGGCTAAGAGCGGAGAGGCGAGCTAACCAGTATACAGGGAAGTGATGTAATATCTCAAACAGATGTTGGTGGGTGAATGATAGATGGAGCCACAGAGAGGGAAAGAACAAATAGAGCAAGATGGAGGAGAGGGGTTCATGAGGAGTTTGAAGACAGGAGACACTGCTGGAAGGGGATAAGCAGGAATACTGTGCTACCAGTGCTGGATTCTGATAAGGAGGTGGTGAAAATGGGAACCATTAGAAGAGTGGCGAACTATAGCTGGAAGCAGAATTTCCTTTCTCCACTTCATACTGGCTAGTTCACTTCTCTGCTCACGGTCCTGAAGCAAGGTTCGACCCAAAACTTTGACAATTCTTTTCCTCCCACAGTTGCTGCTTGACCCACTAAGTTAAGCACAGTCTGGTATGAAAACACCAGTTCCCGTGAACAGAAAAGCTGACAAAAGGTAGCAGTGAATACAGCCCAGTACATCAGAGGTGAAGCCCTCCCTACTATCGAGCGTATCTATAAGGAGTACCGTCGCAGGTAAGCAGCATCCATCATTAAGGAACCCCACTATCCAGGACGTGCTCTTTTCTCGCTGATGTCATTTAGGAGGTGTAGGAGCCTTAGGTTCCACACCACCAGTTCAGGAACAGTTATTATCCCCCCAACTACCAGGCTCCTGAACTAGATTGGCTATCATTCAGAATCATTCAGTGCTTGCTTTTATGTGAAAGTGCATATAATGTTATAAACACATATTACACTTCTGCCTGTAACAAATCCTTTCAGGGAAGCATAATGAGAATTTGCTCCAAATATTGTGTTTTCTCTAATGAATGTAAAGTGTAGAACAGGAATGCATCCTGGGAGTGATATTGCAATGCCACTGGAAACATTGAACCCTAAAACTGAATTGATTCCACAACCTATGAACTCACTTTTAAGGGCTCTACAACTCATGTTCTCAATATTAATTGTTACTTATTTATCTATTATCATTTTGCTTTTTATTTTTGTATTTGCACAATTTGTTGTATTTTGCACATTGGTTATCTGACTGTAGTTTTTCACTGATTCTATAGTGTGTCTTTCTATTTACTGTGAATGCTCACATACACTTAGTGGACACTTTATTAGGTACACCTGCTCGTTAATGCAAATATCTAATCAGTCAATTATGGTAGCCATTCAATGCACAAAAATGTGCAGACATGCTCAACAGGTTTAGTTGTTGCTCAGACCAAACATCAGAATGGGAAAGGAATGTGATCTAAGTGACTTTGACAGTGGAATGACAAGGGAACTACAAGGGAACCCTATTCCAAGTGGGGTAGCTATACGTTGGCTACCCCACTTGGGATAAGGTTCCCCTTGTCCTCACCTACCACCCCACCAGCCTCTGGGTCCAACATATAATTCTTCGTAACTTCCGCCACCTCCAACGGGATCCCACTACCAAGCTGATCTTTCCCTCCCCCCCCTCTGCTTTCTGTGGGGATCGCTCCCTGCACGACTCCCTTATCCATTCGTCCCTCCTATCCCTTCCCTTCTTGGCACTTATCCTTGTAAGCGGAACAAGTACTACACATGCCCTTACACTTCCACCCTCACCACCATTCAGGGCCCCAGACAGTCCTTCCAGGTCAGGCGACACTTCACCTGTGAGTCGGCTGGTGTGGTACACTGCGTCCGGTGCTCCCGGTGTGGCCTTTTATATATTGGTGAGACCCGACACAGACTGGGAGACTGTTTCGCTGAACATCTACACTCTGTCCGCCAGAGAAAGCAGGATCTCCAAGTGGCCACACATTTTAATTCCATGTTCCATTCCCATTCTGATAGGTCTATCCATGGCCTCCTCTACTGTCAAGATGAAGCCACACTCAGGTTGGAGGAACAACACCTTATATACTGGCTGGGTAGCCACAACCTGATGGCATGAACATTGACTTCTCTAACTTCCGTTAATGCCCCTCCTCCCCTTCTTACCCCATCCCTGATATATTTAGTTTTTCTCCCCCCTCCTCTTTTTTTTCTTCTCTCTCTGCCTGTTCTCCATCTCCCTCTGGCGCTCCCCTCCCCCTTTTTTTCTCCCTAGGCCTCCCATCCCATGATCCTTTCCCTTCTCCAGCTCTGTATCCCTTTTGCCAATCACCTATCCAGCTCTCAGCTTCACCCCACCCCCTCCGGTCTTCTCCTATCATTTCGCATTTCCCCCTCCCCCTCCTACTTTCAAATCTCTTACTATCTTTTCTTTCAGTGCTGACGAAGGGTCTCGGCCCGAAACGTCGACAGTGTTTCTCCCTATAGATGCTGCCTGGCCTGCTGTGTTCCACCAGCATTTTGTGTGTGGTGCTTGAATTTCCAACATCTGCAGATTTCCTTGTGTTTGCTTTTTTCACTTTTACTTTTGTTTCTCATCTTAGATATGTTTCTGGAGCTGCTGGAGACCCTGTTTTGCTGTTTGGAGATCATTTGTGCACTTCCGCACACTGCAATATCCAAGATTCTGGGAAGCAGAGGTAGTATGAGCAAACCCCATGGCAAGAAGGCTGCTGGATGGTCCACAAGCCAATGTATGACCCCATTTCACTGATAATAGCTCCATTGTTCGCTGATTAAAGCAACAAGGCTGACTGAAACATTAAGGCAAAGAGTGGAAGCTTAAAGATTTCTTGGGTTTTTTCCGCACTCTACAGTCTCCGAGGAGATTCCAAGAGGCAGGGGCAGCGTGAGTGAAACTCATAGTGGGCAGACTACAGGACGGGGGAGGGGGAGCACAAACCGATGTTTGGCTGCATTTCACCAGTTAAAATTTTCATTGTTTGCCAACTAAAGTGATGAGGGTGATTGAAGCATCAAAGCAAGTGCAGAGGGTGAGCACCAGCTGACTGTCTTTCAATCGCGCTGCAACGCTACCAGTGGTGGGGGGGAGAGCCTGCTGCTGCAGAATGTGCTGCCGAGATGAATGTGGACTTCAACGATCTAATCTTTTTTGCAGTCTTATATTGTGTTTTTCTGCCAGATCTTCTCTTTCTTTTGAGCAGGGAGGGGGATTTGGGGGTCAATGTACCTAATCTGTTTTGGGCTTTTTTGTGCAGGAGGAGGGATTTGGCAGCCAATGTACCTGATCAATTTTGTTCAATTTTTTTTGTGCAAAAGGAGGTATTCGAGGGTTGATGATCATGTTGCCTTTCTTTTCTTTCTTGGTTTCATGGCTGCCCAAAGAATTGAAGAATTCAGAGTTGTACGCTTTGATAAAATAAAATGAACCTTTGAAATTACAAAAAGAATGCTATAACTTTAGTTATTAGATGCATACCTCTTCCTTCACAAATAGTTTCAGGAAGTACCAACCGATTCTATACCTTGAAAAGCAGCACCTCGTTTATGCTCTATTAATGACAGTGTTTTTTTCTCCAAAATTCAAAGATCAACAGAGTAATCTATATTCTGAAAAGCAGCTCGGCTGATTGCATCGTTTAACTGCATTATATCCTTCATCAGATAAAACTGAGACTCTAACAGAATACATTTGGCACCCCTTAAAAGGAGACACATAAATGAAAGAGGCAAACCTGTGAAAAATGTGAACAAGCAATGGCTCAGAGTAAGTGAGTTAGAAAAGATCAGATTCTATAGTAACCAATCTCAAACTTACACCTGGCAAAATTAAAGTACCTCAGCTCTTGCTACAAGTATCCATTCTCTTTGATCAAAAGAAATAGCCATCATAACAGGTCAAATTCTGTAATTAGTAGGCTTTTTAATAAGCATTTTAACACCATCCAAGCTTATTTGTAACTTCAGGTGGATTAGATATTTGGAAAGAAAATCTATCTGATAATATTCAAGTGATTAAAAGTTCAATTTAAGATCACTGCTCAGCATCCTAAAATCCATTCTGAAGCTTAGAACCTGAACTTTTGTTTAAACCATCGCTTTTCATGAACAATGCCATTATTTTGATCCCCACTAAAATTCATGCTGCAATGTAACTGAACAAAAACTGAGCTAGAAACTTAAGTTGTACTTACTCTTTTTAAATACATCTGAAGTGATAAAAGCAAGTAAGTGACTGAGAAATTCAAGTTCTGGTGCCTGTACCACAATGAGTTTCAGAAATGCAGTTACAGATCACTGACCTACTGCGTGATGATGGCATCAACACAAGAACACATATGGGACAAATATACACAAAGAGGTTTGCCGTCATAGTTGTGTATGTAGCTCGATAGTGCAAGACTAACCACAACTGGAAAGAGCATACTGAAAGCAACAGTGTATTATTAAAACTGCTGATAATCAAACTTCTGCTGCAAATACTGTAAGCTGCCACAATATTGTTTAAAAAAAGCCACTAACTAACAACACTGACCATTCATCTCTCCTCAAGAACTAAAGTAATCTGGATTAGTCCAAATATTGTCATCAGTGAGGCAAGAAAATCAAATAACCATCAGATTTTAATACTTGCTGGTTGAAATAAGCAGATAGAAAACATTTTTCTGTTCTATTTTTGGTAATGACAAATAGGATCCTTCAGATGTCTAAGTAACTAACATTACAGTATGAGAAATAACAAACTGATTTCTTCTCAAAGGAGAAGTAATGCATACAAAATGTTAAATGAGGCATTGAAGATTAAATGAGAAACTGAGCAGCTTTTAATCCTTTCACTATTTTATCCCCCATTGTGATAGTTGTTACATAAAAATCCAATGTTATCTTATTTTCATATAAACTTGGTGCATTGATGTAAAATGCCAGGAGAAACAATTAAATTACTATCAGAAGTACAGAAATGCACTTTAGCATTTTTGTGAGTTGTATGAAGTAGTGAATCACTGTTCAATTACTTTACAATTAATTTTTACACCATTCATGATGGAAAAGGAAAGACAAGGTGATAATGAGCAGAAATGGTAATTTCACCCTCCTAATCATTGATCAGTTATGGTAGTGGTCATAACAAAATTGACTAACTGGACCACTTCACCTGTCAGAGTAGAGCAACATTTGAAGGAGTAACAACATTTGAAAAAAAATCTGCTGCATATAAACAGATTAGGTGTAGATACAGCTCTACAAAAGAAGGTGTAAGGCAATCCTTCCCACTATGAGTCTGCAGGTCACCCTTGAGCAAGGTGTAGCACCTACTTAGCTCTCCAGATCAGGGCAACATGAAGCCATGGGCGTAGGTGTCAGATAGTCACATGAGCAGCTGGTACATATCACAAGTCCTGTTTATGCAACTGCACACCAGGCAGACAATGTCCAAAAGAGTATTGATAGTGGCTGGGGCTACCCATCTTGTAAAGATACTGCCCATGAGGAGGCAATGGCAAACCACTTCTACAGAATTTGCCAAGGACAATCATAATTTGATTATGATCACTTAATTTCAGAATACCCCTGTAAAAACAAAGAAACAGATCTATTCATGTCTTTGTGAAATAAATAATGGACAATAATGGGTTATATATATTGTTTAAATTAACATCATCAGTGACAATTCAAACAACCAATTTAAGAGCATATCAAGTTAGCTGTTGCAAGAACTTTGATATTCTGGACAAATTTAAACTGCAGAATTAAACTGCAGAACAACAGTTTAAGAATAAATGCAAGTAAAGGAATTGAGGCTCTGGGTTAGACCATAAGACATAGGAGCATTATTAGGCCACTTAGCCCATCAAGTCTGCGCTGCCATTCCATCATGGCTGATCCCAGATCCCATTTAACCCCATACACCTGCCTTCTCGCCATGTCCTTTGATGGCCTGACCGATTAAGAAACTACCAACTTCTGCCTTAAGTATACTCATGGACTTCATCTCCACCACATATTCCCTCCTCTCTGACTATAAAAATTCTTCCTTACCTCTGTTTTAAAAGGTCCCCTTCAATTTTGAGGCTGTGCCCTCTTGTTCTGGATAACCCCACCATAGGAAACATCCTCTCCTCATCCACTTTAAGTAGTCCTTTCAAAATTCAGCAAGTTTCAATGAGATAGCCCGCATTCTTCTTAATTCCAGTGAGTATTGGTCCAAAACTACCAAACACTCCTCACATGTTAACTTCTTTATTCTAGAATCATCCTTGTGAACTTCCTCTGGACTCTCTCCAAATCCTTTCTGAGATATGAAGGATTTTCATAAACAAGCTGGTCATGGCTTCTTTGATGAGGAAGGCCATCTCCAACTACCAAGAAAGAGATCAAGTGCAGACTGCCTGAGGTTTGGAGAGCCTGCCAGCCTGGAGATGACACCAACATGTAGCTCCCAGGCATAGGTCTGGCATTACGTCCTGCACCAGCTGCATTTCTGGTCTATTTACTGCTAAAGTCCACAGTCTCACAAGGCAAAGAAAATAAATCCGCCATCATACAATTTCATCTGCAAACCTGCCTCCAACCCATTCATCAATGATTGATTTTATGCTTACAACAACATATAGTCATTCAGCCCAAAGGGTCCATGTCAGCTTCTACATTCATGAGTACCATTTCCTCTTCTCTTTATTTTCTCTTTTATTGACACTTGCCCTCTGTCACACATACCCAAAACTATCCATCTGATTCTTTCAGCCATTAATCTACACTAAAGAGTATTCTGCAATGACCAAGTCACATGTCAGAATCAGTATTGTCTAGGGATAAAAATAAAAACTATACCACCTAGTGTACAATAAAAAAGGTTACTATCCAGTACACTCCACATGTCCAGATTTTGTTCCCATAAGCTTCTTATTTAATTATCCGCTTTAATTTTCATTCTGCAAAAACTGCCAAGTTCCCTCTCTGCACCTACTATGCTCACTGACATTTTTCTTCATTTCTGGGAATTCACCATTGTGAGATTCGCATCAGACTCCAAATTTCAAAGCAGCAAGAAGTCTTGAGTGCTCTTTGGGGAACAGTTTTAATTTGGCAGAGAGATCTATTATCCTGCCAGCTGTGCGAAATTATGGGACAGTTTCAAGCATTTATTGTAGCTTACCACCACAAGGAATATCAATACTTCAGAATGGAGTATTCAAGGAAAATATTTAAAATACCAATGATAAGTCATTCTCATTCTTAGTTATGTGCCAAAAGACATATTGCAATACTTCAATATTTATAAAAAGAACAATAATTGTGTTTTCTATACCACAAATTTCTCAGCCTTATCAAGGCTGCAGTATTTTACATTGACCACTCTTGTAGACTACCACTGGCACTACCTCATTTGGTGAAAGATTGTTCCAAATTTGTTTCTACCAATTATACTGCAGGTGATTTACATGAATAGAATACCAAGAAATACAAATGAGCTGCATTCCTACAGGCAACAGCTGAAAGAATAAAATAAACCTGACCACCAAGTATTCTACATTCTTTGACAGGGGTTTTGAAGTAAGTTTAATGGAGTCCTCAGTGGCACAATACTGGGTGGCCTCTCTTTCTTTTATCCCAAATGTGAATTATGAAAATTTAATCAGAAGCACCGATAGGAAGAAAAAAACAAAGACGGAAGAGTGTCACTTCCTTCATAATTGGTTAGAAGGAAGAAAGCAGAAACTAGAAATTAAGGGCAGTTTCTCAGAGTGGTTGCAAGTGGGTCATGTTATCCCACAGGGTTCAATTCTTGAGGCACTTCTGTTCACTACATACATCAATGATTCAGATATAGGCCTTGGGGGAAATCTGCAGATGTTACCAAAATAGGAAGCATAGTTAATTCTTTACAAGAACAAAGGAAACTGTAAAGTGATATTAATAATATCGGAAGTGGGATGAAAGTGGCAGATTGAATCCAATGTCACCAAGTGAGAAGTGATACATTTTTGGTCAAAATATAGTAATTATCCTCTGAATGGAGGTAAAATTAATGTTTGAGAACAGCAGAGGGATTTGAGATTGTGGATTTAAAGGACACTGAAGACAGCATTTCAGGTTGAAATGGCAGTTAAGAAATGTAAGCAATTCCAAGTTTTTCCATTGCTTTCAAACCTTCTCAGATGTGAATGCCAAAAGCAAAAGAAGAATTTCTTAGGCATCCTTTACTGAACTTGAAGGGCAGCAGTGAGCTATCCTTTTGAATTTGGTGGGAAGTAGATGAGTTTGTTACTATGCACCTGCTAATTTCAGGTGACAGAGGTCTTATGTTAAAATAAATCTTGACAAGTTGCAGAGGTGCATCATATAGAGGGGTACATATTGCAGCAATATTATGAAGGCGGTGAAGGGACTAAATGTTTATGGTTGTGATAATCTTAATCTGCCTCTCTACCAGAGGCCTTTAGGTTCAAACACAGTTTACTTAAAAGTACATACTGTTTATCAACAAGCTTGCGTGCTCAGTTGAACTACAGAGCTCCAGTCACAGAGCCTGGGAAAATCTGCAACCCAAGTGAGCCCAGAATACTATTTGGAGTTGCTGATGTACTTTGTTATCACATACATATTCTGATTGTTGCTAGGTATCCTTGGCAGCTTTCCCATGCAACAAGTCAGTTAGGTTTTAGCCCTTTTAATTCTGCATATAATTCCTCATTCCCTCCTTTTGTCATTCCATGACAACTAGGATTATCAACGTCAGGGTTGTTGTACATGTTAATTTTCACACTTGGGATAAGCCAAAGGGCTTTCCGCGTCATCGTAGTCTCCATCCTCATTATTTGCACCTCGGTCTCTCTGAGGTCCCCTTTCTTCTAGGTGGACTCTTTGTATAAATATCCCTGTGGGCATAGGGCAAAAGCACCAGCTGACAAGGGGCCATAAACATCGGAAAAGTGCAATAAGCATGAGTACTCCTGCAATGCTGGTAGCATAATGTAGCAGTATACTGCTCCATCCTGCAATGTTGGCCCCGATTTTCCGGATTTCATTTACCTCCTTTTGAATGTGAACGGAGAGAGAGGTAATGTTCTCTGATTCATCTGGGATGTAGGTGCAGCACTCTTGTCCTACAATGGCACATGCACCTCCTTTTTCAGCCAGAACAAAACCAAGGGCCATTCGGTTCCCTGGACGCCATCCATGGTCTTAGTGGTACTACTGGCCATCTCCTCTAAAACTGTGGACAGGTTGATGATTTCCCTCGAATTGCAGTCCGCCCCATAGAAGGGGAAAGCCATCATCCAGAAGTGCTCCGGTTGTGAGATTCCTCACTTTTGCCATAGGAGGGAAGGGTGCTGGTCCAGGGTTTTCAGCATTTGCATGTGGAGTACTGGGTAGGCCAGGAAGCAGCATCCCATCCAATTTCTGCTCCCTTGTTGGATGTCCTATCAGCTAGCTGTCTCTCCTGGGAGAAACCAGTAGGATCTTTTCCCCACAAACCCATTGAGTTCTGTTCAGGAGGTGCAGTGGTTCCGCCGTTGTCCAAATGACACAAGTGCTATTGCCCAGAAAGTAAGTCCCCTTACCTTTGAAATGACAGTAGCAGATTGCATTTGTTGGTTGGTCAGACTCTGACAATGGTGGAAGGCCATGATGTCTGACCTCCCCATGTATGGCTTCTTCCAGGGGGAGCCAATGTACCAACCATCAAAGCAGTAGTACCCACAGTCTCCAGTCACATCACAGGTGCAATTTTGAGCCTCACCAGTCTGACTGTCATTAGAAAAGCCCCAGATTGACCTTTGTTCACTGCTGTTCAGCAGAATGGCTATTAGGAGAGCTCCTATCTTCCCATGGGGAGGAATTGCTGCACACACCCAGCAGACAGATGAGTTAGCTTTCCTAGCATAACTCTAGCAAAGCGACAGGAAGGTTACTACAATACAAGTGCTTAAGATTACAAGTATGATAGCTCAGTCATGAATGCACACATTTGCCATGTCCTAGATATGTCCATTTTGGAAGTCCTTGTAACTTGACTGCCATTGGAGTGGTCCTTTCCAATGAGGCTCAAGCTTCTTTCTAAGATGGTTCTTTATGAGAACAAAGTCTCCTTGGTGAACTTGATGTTCATTTTCCAGTTCCTCTCCTTCCCAGTGGGCCTCCTTCAACTCTGAGTGCAAGACCTAGAGAGATTTGGTTTGTGCCAGGACATACACTATAATTTCATTCAACATTTGATTCAGGTCCATCTCAGGTAATTCGGGGTTGGCAAAGCAGCCTTCCAGGGAGTCTTTAACAGTCTGTCATATACTATTTCAGCTGTTGACAGACCTTGTTTGGTCTGATAATAAGTTCTCATCTGGAACAAGACTATCGGTAGCATCTTGAGCCAATTTTGACCAGTTTCTTGTCCTAATTTAGCTAATTTGTTTTTCAGCATCCCATTAGCTCTTTCAATCAGGCTGCAGCCTGCTGTCTGTGGGTGCAATAGAGTATCTGTTTAATACCCAGAGCCTGGCATAGTTGGGTATTAATCTTACTCACAAAATGAGGGCTGTTGTAGGCTACAACTTGCTCCAGTACCCTGAATCTGAGAATGATTTCTTTCAACAAAATACGCACCATGATATCGGCTTTGTTATCTGTGGTGGGATATGCTTCAATCCATTTCCTAAAAACATCAAGAATTACAAGATAATACTTATAACAGTGCAGGTACAATAATTCGATAAAATCAAGTTGTAGTTGGCAGAAAGGGTATCTTGGCTACAGGGTATATCCCTTTGGGCATGGGGTGCCTTTTCCTGGATTATGTTCTTGGCATATCAGACATTGTCTAGCAACATTCTCTGCCACTTTCTCCAGGTCCAGGCTCTACCATGATTCCAAACAGTGCCTTACCATTCCCTCCTTGCCAAGGTGAGTATTGGTATGTACAAAATCTACAATATAGCCCAGTCTCGCTTCAGGAGCACAGACCTGCGGGCAGGAGTAAGCCAGAGGTCCTCGGTCAGTGAGTAAGATCATCCAGCTGATTCCCAGGTGGCCTTCTTTTTTTCAGAGGTGTCCCTCTGTAAAACATACACGTTCTCAATTCCAGGCATACCATTTGATTTGGAAACGGGGGATTCAATTTTTCACTGGCAATTCGTCATTTGGGGAGCAACCAGTTCTCCGATAAGGGCAGCTTGTTCCACAGCTGAGTCAACTCCGTTGTCTCCACAGTCAATCTCAGTAGTATCTTAGTGTGTGCAGAGCATTTAATACTGGCCAATTGTGAAGGAAGACAGATGGCAGACAAAAGGTTGTCGATGTAAATTTTATTAGTGAGGAAGTGACAAAGGAGCTTTCCAAAGTTGGCCGAAGTCATGATTCCAAAGGCGAATCTAGAGTCTGTAGAAATATTGGCCAATTTCCCAGTGGCTAGGATGCATGCTCTAGTGAGTGCAAATGTTCAGCTTGCTGCATTAATTGAGGAGAAAGGAAGCAGACTCCACGGTTTCTATATCAGAAACAATAGCATAGCCTGCACAGTGCTGGCCTTGGTTCCCTATAAAGGAGCTCCCATCTACATAGAAGACTAAGTCCGGGTTAGCGAGGAGGACGTCAGTCATGTCAAGCTGGACTTCTGTCAATTGGTAATTTATTGTTGCACAATCATGGGGTGGTGAATCTAGACGCTCAGGAGAGCATTCTCTAGGTTCATAGTAGAACAGGGGAAACACTGAGAAGGGGGTTCTGTAGGAGAAGGACCTCATATCTAGTGCGGCCGAAATTGACAAGGCCCAGGAATTTACGCATCCGAGTCGGCATTGTGTATTAACAATGGGGGTTAATTAGCACAGGTCAAGGGCTGAATCTGGTACCTTCTGGTCTATTAAGATCTGTATTACATTGGTGCCACACTTGATAACAAAACCTTTTAAAAACAAATAAATCTTTCTTTCTGACAAACTAACATACTAGATTTTTTTAAAAGTATAATGTAGTGTCCTAACATTTGTTCAGACTTGAACAAAATCAAAAATCAACCTTTCCTCACAAGGAAAGAAAACAAATATTAAAATATAGAAGATTGCTCTAGCCACCCACTTAACAGTTATGTACTAAAATTTAAATGAAATTTTCCCTTCAGATGGCCTCTGTGGTCTTCAGTTTGAAAGACTGAACTACGACATTTCCGACAAGGCCACAGATTGCTAATATAGCTACAATGATAAATAATAAATGTCTTTATCTGATTTACAGCTTTCCTAGAAATACTTTGCTTTTGTGAACTACTAATTTTAAATGGTTTTCTGAAACTAGAGTGGACTCTGACCAGTTCATATTGTTGACCTTAATCTTTTCGGCCACCTTGCTGGGCAGAGCTTCGAGGAGAACACAGTACTGTGGAGACTGGTTCCCTGCTGCGTACAGCGGATCTCCCAATCGTGCAGAATAAATGGCATTAAAGTGTTCTAGGAAATCATCAGGGGGCTCACCTTTCCTGGGTTTACACTCTTAGTTACATCTATTAAGGGGGCCAGAGTGTGGGATAAGGTGGCCAATATATTTTCAATCATCAGCAGTTCGGTTTGCCTGGTTGCGATTAACTAGTTGTAGTGCCATGTTTGAGCCGAGTGGTGAATCATGTCTCATCAGTAGGAGTAAGAGTGGCCATAGCCAGAGTTAGAGTTAGTCAGGAGATAGAGAATAAATAGGACAGTTCTTAAATAATTACAGAACCCTTGAGGTTAGATCTTTTTTGTCAGGGGTGGCATTCAGTATACCACTGAGTTCGGAAGGGGTCCAGGGCTTATGGATTTGCACACTAAGTGCTTATCCCACCACTCCAGCTCGTGGGTTAGGAATGGTCCTCATGGGCAACTGATACTGAGTCTGTATCAGTCCTGGTAAAACCAATGGCCCTTGTTCAGGGGTCCAGTCCGGGAGAGGTCCAGTCTGACTGTGCGTGCGGGCAGAAATGAGTACTGGGCTTCCCAACTGTTCTGGAGGAACTACATCGGTTGGTGGCTATGCAATGACTGTCGAGTTGACAATTGAGGCACCAGGGCGAGAACCATATGGGGTGGGGAACTTGACTGTGATAAAACAGGCGCCGATGCAACTGTGGATAGTATGGCGGGATTATTAGGTTGCCTTACCCATTCCCAATAGTCATCAGTATCATTTGGGGAATCGGTCAGCATGTCAGGATAGAGGCAGTGTACCCCAAAATTATTTTTATTTTCCGTTTCCCTTTATTCATTCTTCCATAGCCAGTATGTATTGTCTCTGATACAATTTCTTTCCCCATCTCCTTTGTCTGTTTCTGTCCCTTGTCCCATTCTTTACAAATCACCCTCAACTCTTGCAAACTCTTAGGATTGCCTCTTTTGTCACGTATGTTTATCCAACTTCACTTAGCGTTATTAATCCAACAATTTAATTTATGTCTGTCTTCTTTTATTTCTGCCTCTTGTCGCCATAGGCGACCATACTCTTTCGCTGCCTTCCCTTTCCATATTAAATTTAAATCAAATGTACCTCCTACAGGTCAATTGTCTTTTCCCAAATGTTTAGACAATTGGAACGACATTTGTCTCAGTTTCTTTTCATTGTCTGTCCATTATTTTCTATAAAGGGCTACTCCTCTCCTCTTTATCTAAGTGCACACCCATTGTATTCCGAGGGATTCGAATGGCCCATCTTGATTTACTATTCCAGGGGACTCAAACCACCCATCTTAATTTACTATTCCGGGGTACTCAAAACCACCCGTCTTGACTTAATATTCCCTTTGGGTCCCGTCAGTGGATTTTCCCCGCCAAAATGAGGGAACAAACGTAGTCATCAGAGAGCAGAAAGGAACCAAGGTTAAAGCTTACCTTCTGGGTCCAATCTTCTCTGATTCACCACAACGGTCCATCCCTCCGTCTGCTTATTCAATTTTGGGGAGGGGTCTACCATATATTGGGACTCTGCTCGCAGCACCAAGATATCAATCTGCCTCTCTACCAGAGGCCTTCAGGTTCAGACCCAGGGAATAACTGTCAAACACAGCTTACTTAAAAGTACATACTGTTAATTTGCAAGCTTGCGAGCTCAGTTGAGCTAGAGGTCCAGTCACAGAGCCTGGGAAAATCTGCAACCCAGTATACTGTACAGAGCCCAGAATACTGTTTACATTATTCTGTTTACTGTTGTTATACTGCTTACAATGCTGATATACATTGTTATCACATACATATTCTGATTCTTGCTAAGCATCCTTGGCAGCTTTCCCATGCAATAAACACTTCTTTGGTCATTAGTTTTCTCTGCAACATTATTAGCCAAGCTGCAAATAAGCCCTTAGTTAGGTTTTAGGCCTTTGTATTCTGCATATAATTCCTCATTTGTATGCTGATCAAACAGGTCATTTTGGTCTATAATATTGACTTGTGAATTGTGGGTGATGGATGAAATGCAAAAAGCCAAAAGCCAGAATTGGAAAGTTACACATCAGATTCACTGAGATATCATCTGGTTCGAGGAATTACAAAGCTTGATTTAACTATCTAAATCTGTTCCTTTGTCTGAGCAAAGAGTATGGAACTCTAAAAGGATGAAAGGGAAAGTAGACAAGGGACATTTTATACAAGATTAAATGTCCAAAATTTGAAGAAAAGTGAAATATCTTTACACAGATTTGCAAAGCTCCCAAAGGAAGCTGAATTAATGGATGGGGGGGGGGGCAGAAAATGGAATGACATTAACTAATGTGAAGAAGATCGCTTGTTCTGAATTTAAATGCTTTTACATACTTCGCTGGTTTGGATGATACGTTTCTGCATTTTAACTTCTATGTATTTCTCTCAATATCAGTATATAAGATGTCATTTAGGGATGTCATCACAGATTAGCTTTGTACTCTATTAAAATGAAGTTTTAGAGGCACATGCAGAAACAGCCAATTCTCCATCAGCCAAATCATGTCCTCTAAGTTTGATCTATCAAAGACCAAAATTAGACAGAATAATAATAAAAACTTCTGATAAAATGGCATCACTTACAAAAGTTCACATTTTGTAGTTTACAGTATATCGGTTAATCTTATGAGTTTGACATATCAATTTCCTACACCAATGTAATTTCTGCTTCACATTGGTAATAATTCTATAAACTGACCAATCAAAATTTTATTTCATTAGTATCAATAATTGTTTGATTCCCTATTGTTCACCTCTATGCTTATTTTACATGATAATTAACATAATTCAGTAATCTTAGCATGCTGGAAGCCAATAGTGACCCATTTTGTAGGAGGTATTGATACATGAAAGAAGGATGTCTATGCTTCGGGGACAGAAAAGATTGCCAGTACATGGAAGCATGAAGGGAATTTAATAAAGGTTGGTAAGTGAAAGGTGGAACCAGATGGGGAGGGGTTGGTGGGCAGGTGGAACCAGAGTCTACCAACTTCAGGTAAACTTAAAAACAATTTGCAGGCATAAAATCGAGCTGTGCAAATATTTAAATCAGAAATATTTTACAAGATGACAGCAAAATATAAGAAAATTTCCCCTGGATCAGAAGCAATTTGACTCTAATTCACTGAGCTGACAACAGGTGGAGGATGGCAGCATCACAGTACACACTGCTTATTAGATATACGACAGTTTTCAAGGGCCAATGATACTCATTTTAAAGTAGTTATACTGT
Source organism: Hypanus sabinus (assembly GCF_030144855.1). Lineage (NCBI taxonomy): Eukaryota > Metazoa > Chordata > Chondrichthyes > Myliobatiformes > Dasyatidae > Hypanus > Hypanus sabinus. The sequence continues at coordinate 169,501,672 of NC_082712.1, read as the reverse complement.
GAAAGCCACTATTTTCTAGAAGATAATTATATCACAAACAAGAAACTAAGGCATGCAATAAATTCCCATGTTGATCTGACAAGGTCAGTAGACAAGAGATCATCCATCCCTACTCAGAAGAATACACGTAATTGATGCCAAAGTTAAGAAGCATGTAGAAAGGATACTGTTACCTAGCAACTCAATGTAGCTGCATTAGAATTACTATAGCAAGCATCATGTGCCAAAACTGTAAACTACATCTAATAAGGTCACCACAAATTATTTCACAATCTTAAAAGATTGTGACAATTATTTATCAGCTGTTGATTACATTAAACTCTTTTTAAACTATTTTAGCAAGATAAATAGCTAGTTTCAAGAAACAGTTACACCAGCCTTAGCACATCTCCAAGTAAACAGATTTTTTAATAACATTTATAATGAGCAGATTGCAAAGTATCTCAGAGTTTCAAATTGAAAACATGAGGGAAAATTGGTTTCAGAAAAATCAGACAAATGCTACAATAGAAAGAAATGCAGAATAAAGACATTCATTTTTGCACTAAACATCATATTAATGAATACCACGCTGTTTGCTTTAAATTAGATCCCAATTCACTTAACAAAAATCAACCAATTCTATTTATTTTTACTTAAAAAATAAGCAGTTTAGTCGTGCCTTGGGTATCAGAAATGAATACAAGAACGGTGATTACTAAAATAAAGATTTGGAATTATTGGTTAGAACAGTTGTTACCTCTGAGGTGAAATATTTGTTTGAGATATTTACATATTTCCTGATAAATATTCCATAGTTGAAATTCACATTAACTTATTGCATCTCCTTCAGCATCATAATAGGTGTATTATTATATGACTAAAACAATAGAAAACCACAGAGGAGAAAAACATTGCTCAGGAGCTACAGGAATAGGTATATTTTACATCAAAACGAATATTGGCATGAAGGAAAGTCAGCAGATTTTGCTTTTTAAAAAAGTCAAAATTTTTCTGATTTAACTGGTAGATCTGTTAAAAAGACAATTGTCTTTTAATCATCTTTCAATTGTTTCAATCGTTGCTAAATGTAATAAAGTCTGGAAAATATAATGCAATCATACTCGTAATCAATCATTTCTTGATTTTCTCCATGTCTTTTTGCAATTTCCTCATTAGATCATCAAATACATAACCTATCATAGGTAGTGAAACCATTTCTACCTTTTCTATCCCCCATGCATCAAAACATCTGTGACATTCCAAATATTACTTCATTTTGGACTTTAATCACTGGCCAATTAAGCTCCACTGCAAATCTCCAATTAGTAATTTTGTGAAAGTATGCTTTTGTATTGATCAAGCTTACAAAATTCCAAACCAAGTGGTACAAAAAATGTACAAGTTTACTAATTTATCGAGATAGAAGAGATGCATTCTGATACCTTTATTCTGAATAATTTTGCTTTGATTATAGTGATCTATTTTAAATAGCCAAATCTGCAGGAATATACAGCAAATTTTAGGGGTTTTTTTGGAATTCAGATTAATTTTTTTTAAATAAAAAAGCAACAGTATTATCTTGTAATTTAATGCCAAGCTGTGCAGAATTGATCTACTCTGGATTGACATTAGGTTCAAGCAGAAGGAAAATATTGTCTAGAGGTCTTCCCCAACAAATGTCTAGGTTATGTACACACAATGAGCATCTGGGAGACAGGAAGATGGATTTGACGGCTGCAGGGAACTTCTGCTGGGTAGGAACTCAGTTTGAGGCTACAAGTCCAATATACAAACTGTCCAGATTACGAACACTTCACAAAACTTGACCATAACATGGAGAGGAACTGTATATTCTGAACTTACTGAGAATGTTAAAAAGTACAATGTAAAATTAGCACAAAATCAAAAACTGAATGAAGTGAGTGATACCCTTTCAGGATTAAACAATACTATCAATATCTCCCAGTATTGCTAGAACCAATATAAGACCCTATCAAGGCACTTAACAAGAAAAAAATTAGCAGAAACTAAGACACCAAAGTAATTACAGAGGCAAATGAGCTAAACTTTCTTCAGAAGTAGTTTTCTGTTGTTACTTTTACCATCCCACTGTTATCAGATTTTTGAATGTTCCTCAAATGATAAAGGTGAACTTTTGTAGTAGCTGTTCTCCTGTATTTCTCTTCCTTCTCTGTCACACTACATACTCCCAGGGTTTTGTTTTCCCTTTATACTACCCCAATGTACTTAGACATGGAATGATCTGTCTAGGTGTCATGCAAACATGTTTTTCACTGTATTTCAGTACAAGGAACAATAATAAAGTTTAAGACCACTTAATTGTTATTTAACTATACACAAATACCTATGAATATGGCCAAATGAAACAGTGTTACTCTGGGGCTAAGCTACAAAACACAGTATAAACACTACTTCATAAGCAGTGCAAGGCACACAGAGCACGGATAAGATGGCAGTAAAATACAGTCATACAAAAAATATATAGTCCTAGTTCCTGAGTCCATGAATATTGCAGTACTCTGCAGTCAAATGCAATACAGGTTACCTTCTGCTGGGTGAACTCAGGGGGGGGGGGTTAAGGAATAGCACTGCTCCACACCACCTCCAGCGATCCTATGAAGTACCCTACTCTGACATCACTCCCTTGTCAGCAATGAACAGCGACACCACGGCTTAAGCACTAGTCCTCTCTATGACCCAGGCCATGCAGGTCCCCAGCTGTCTGCCCCAACTTTCGCCAGTAACCAATAAACAAATTACCAACCAATTATTAAACCTTACATGAGAACAGAGGTTGTTGAAAAGGTTTAAGAAGGTAAAAGCATAACTACCTATATTGTTAAAAAAAATTTTAAATCATCCCAAATAAAAAATATCATGCCTTATTTCTCTGCATATGGACTGTTAAGGCATAAGCATTGGCTGCCTACTCTGCTTGAAGTCTTTTAACCCAATACTATTTCCTTGTACTAACCCTTAATATCCAAAAACCTATCCAACTACATCATGAAGATACTCAGTTACTAAAACTCCATAGCCTACTTTGATAAGAGAAAAAAACATTCACTATCTTCTGCATGAAGAAATGATTTCTCATCCTAGTCCTGAATATCTACTTGCTTTTAAATTGTTACCCTTGTTTCTATAAACCCTCTCCAAAAAACTTTTAATCACTGCAACAATTCTGTCAAGCACCATTAAAAATTTATGTCTTTCAATGTTATCATCTCTCATTCTTTTAAGTTCTGAGGAATATTCCACCAACCTGCTTAATGTCTCCTCAGGTAGCCTTATCTCAAAAATGAATTTGGTAAATCTTCATCACAATTGCAAATACACCATTCTCTCATGAGGAGCACAAATGTACAAACAATGCTTCATGTGTGATTTCACTGGGGCCCGACAAAATTTCAGTAAGACATATCTAAATCCTTGAGCAATAAAGGCAACATGCAGTTTGCTACCTAATTGTTTGTTTCACTTAAATGTCGACTTTCAGTGATTTGTGTATGAAGATACCAAGTCCCTCTGAAAATTAGCACCTTTAAATCGCCCATCATTTGAGAACTACATTGTCTATTTTTTCTACCAAAATGGATGACTTCACATTGTTCACACCCTATTCCATCTGCCATGACTTTGTCACTGATATCTCCTTGAAGCTCCTCTGTATTCTCCTCACATCTTTTCATAGGCTTAAGTATCTCTATTAGATTGCTTTTCAGCCTACCTTTCTTAAGAGAATGAAGAGCTTAACAAATAATTCTTGATCAAAAAGCTATAAAACTTGGGCTTCTGTACCTCCTCTACAACTGGATCCTGAACTTTCTAAACAGAAGACGACAAACTTTGTGGATTGGAAGTAACATCTCCACCTTGCTGACAATCAACACTGGTGCACCACAGCGATATGTGCTTAGCCCACTGCTCTGCTCTACTCCCCTCCTATGACTGTGTGGCAAGACATAGCTCAAATGCCACCCTTAAATTTGGTGATGATACAACCATATGTTGGCAGAATCTTAGATGGTGACAAAGGGAGTACAGAAGCGAGATACACCAGTTGGTTGTGGTGTAACTACAACAACCTTACACTCTACGTTATCAAGACCAAAGAGCTAACTGAGGACTTCCAAAAGGGGAAGATGAGGGACATAGTGTGGGATCAGAAGTGCAGACAGTGAGCAATTTCAAGTTCCCAGATGTCAATATTTCTGAGGACCTAACCTGGACGCAACATATTGATGCAGCCATAAAGGCAAGACAGTGGCTATACTTCATTAGGAGTATGAGGAGATTTAGTTTGTAACAAAAAAACATTCAGGAATGTCTACAAATGCACTGTGGAGAACATTCTGACCGGCTGCATCACTGTCTGGTATCAAGTTGGGGACTACTGCACCAAGATTTAAGTTGCAGAAACTTTAAAATTAGTCAGCTCCATCATGGGCACTAGCCTCCATAGTATCCAAAACAACTTCAAAGAGTGGTGCCTAAGGATTCTCATCACCAGCACATGCCCTCTTCTTATTGTTACCATTGGGAAGGACGTACAGAAGCCTACAGGCACTCACTCAGCAACTCAGGAACAGCTTTTCCCCTTCTGCCATCGTATTTCTAAATGGATATTGAACCCATGAACACTTCTGTGTTTTTTTTGCATTACCAATTTTAACAACAGTTTAATGGAATATATATATTATAAACATACATACACACTCACACACACACACACACACAAACAAACTTTAATTCAGATTTTTTCCTATATTTATCATGTACTTCTTCTGTACAGTTAACAAATTTCACAGCATATGCTGGTGATATTAAACCTGATTCTGATCTTACCCTTGGAGATCTGATATCATTCCTCCAATCCTCTACACACCTTCTGCATTGCTTCTATGCTTTTAACACTCTGGCACCCAGAACTGTAAGCAATACTCTAACTACAGTTAGTTAACACTACTTTAGCATAACCTAGCTACTTTTCAATTTTAAATCTCTAAGAATAAATCAAAATTCTTTACGGCCTCAGGAACATAGTACAACCTTTGATGATGGGTATATTTATACTCTAAGATCTTTTTACACCATTCCATCTAAAATTGCACATTCCAAGAAAGTAGTGGCCTTTTCCATTCTTACTGTCAAAATGCATAATTTGCCCATTATGCACGATTATTAATGTCATCTGGATGTACCATCAGGATTGATCACCAAACTAAGAAATTGTGCTTTTAATTCCAGAGGTAAAAGTCACTAAAATCAATTGTTAACAGTAGTTTTCCTATTAAGTTTACACATTACAAATTGCATTTACCTCTGTTCTCTGCAACATCCTGAAATCCACGAGTAAACCATTCCTCTACGTCCCCAACTCTTCTTTCTCCAACCTCAGTCGCCAATTGCAAGGTACCTTATCAAAGGCATTGTGAAAATTTGAATAAAATCTATCCTTAGTATTACAGCTGTTTAATATGTTACCTCATGGTTAAGAAATATATTCCCTTTTAAAATCCAATATTATACCTCATGTCTCCTCATATTCTCCAAAGGGATTCCATTACTTTCCCTACCACTGAAATAAACCTTTTCCATCTCTAAATCCCTAGACAAGATCTATCCCCCAACTTACTTCTATGTACCATGCTGACAAACCTCACATCTCTGTCACTACATATTACCCAGAGAAATTATTAAATATATGCATTATCTTTTCCCAAGATTCTTTTGAAATGTATGAATGAAATCCACCTGGACTAGGAATCATATCCTTAAAATCTGATTAGCCTATTTAATATATCCCTTCTTTCTTTTTTTTTTTAAAAATGCATTCTTTTCATTACCTGTCTCATTATCCTATGGCATGTCCAACTCTTCTTATAATATATGACTGTATATTTCAACCATTTTCCTATTACAGGTAGTACTGCGCTGTCCATCCTTTAATGTCTCTATTCCCATTCCAAACTTTTTTTTAAATTTATCTTTCTAAATGATTTTACCTTTATTATATTCCTTGACAATTTTAGCACATTTCTACCTTCTTCTTTCTCTTGTGTTGTCTTTTTAATGTACAAGATGTCTCTTTTCTTACACTTAATTGGCCCCATAAATCTTTATTCATCCAGAGTTGTGTTTAGGTTGTGCCTTCCTAATATTTATTTTTTTCCCTCCACAACTGCTGAACAACTTCAACTGTTTCATAAGAACATAAGAAATAGAGAATAGGCTGTCTGGCCCATCGAGCTTGCTCGGCCATTCAGTAAGATTATGGCTGATCTGGCCTTGGACTCAGCTCCACCTACCCAACTTTTCCCCCATAACCTATAGTTACTCTGCTATACAAAAATTTGTCCAACTGTATCTTAAATATAAATAATGAGGTAGTCTCCACTGCTTCACTGGGCTGAGCATTTCACAGATTTACTACCCTCTTGGAAAAGTAGTTTCTCCTCATCTCCATCCAAAATCTATTCCCTGAATCTTGTGGCTATGTCCAGTCTCACCTACAAGTGGAAATGACCTTGATGACTCTAGCCCATCTCTTTCATGATTTTATACATTTTCATAAGATCTACTCATATCCTCCTGAATTCTAGCATATACCAACTCCCTCACTTCATTGCAATCTCACTTCTTTTGGCATAATACACTGATATTAGATCAAACCATTGCACTCACCATTTATTTGAGAGTTCTTTATTCATGTTCTTTATAACTAGTTGTCAATACCATTGTCCATTCTGCCTTCCAAAAGCTATCTTCAGTCTCTCAAAATCAGCTTATCTCCATTCTATCAATCTGGTTTTTATCATAACAATGTTGTCCTCTATTAGTTTTAGTATATAATACTGCATTCATTGTTGCTTATATGTTCCCCCTGTTTTAACTTAATTTTAAATATTTATTTATTTATTAAATTTTTTAGAAAATTACAAAGAATAAATGTAATGAAAAATTAATAAGAAAAAGAAAAATAATATTAATCCTCCCCCCTCCCCTTAACCCTCCCCCCAGGAAGGAAAGAAAGGAAGGAAAGAAAGGAAGGAAAGGAAGGAAGGAAAGGAAGGAAGGAAAGGAAGGAAGGAAAGGAAGGAAGGAAAGGAAGGAAGGAAGGAAGGAAAGGAAGGAAAGGAAGGAAAGGAAGGAAAGGAAGGAAAGGAAGGAAGGAAGGAAGGAAGGAAGGAAGGAAGGAAGGAAGGAAGGAAGGAAGGAAGGAAGGAAGGAAAGAAACTCCATAGAGTTCAAAATAATTTTAATATTTATTTTTACTTTCCCCAATTACTTTATAATTTTATCTTCAAAGGACCTATATATTTAATCCCATCTTTTGTAGGTATTGGAGCCAAATTTTCAAAAATATATCATATTCATTTCTTAGATTATATGTAATTTTTTCAAGTGGAATACAACTATATATTTCATTATTCCAATGATCCATAGTTAAATATAAATCAGATTTCCAAGTAACTGCGATAACTTTTTTAGCTACTGCCAATGCAATTTTTATAAATTTTTTCTGATACTTATTCAATTTAAGTTTCGGTATTGTCCCTTCAATATCTCCTAATAAAAATAATATTGGACTATGTGGGAGTTGTACTCCAGTAAATTGTTCCAATAAAAGTCTTAGATTTATCCAAAATGGTTGAATTTTAAAACAAGACCAAGTAGAATGTAAAAAAGTACCAATTTCTTGACCACATCGAAAACATTGGTCAGACATATTTGAATTTAATCTATTTATTTTCTGTGGTGTTATATATAATTGATGTAAAAGATTATATTGTATTAATCTAAGTCGAACATTTATTGTATTTATCATACTATCAGAACATAATCTTGACCAACTTTTTCCATCAATTTTAACATTCAAATCAGATTCCCATTTTTGTCTTGATTTATGAATTCCAGATTCAATTGTCTGTTTTTGAATCAAATTGTACATACAAGATGTAAGTTTTTTTAATTTTTCCTTTTTGAATTAATATTTCTATTTCACTTGGTTTTGGCATCAACATTGTTTGACCCAGCTTTTCTCGTAAAAAACAAAATACCCCCCCACTAATGTTGCGAATAAAAAGAACACAACATTACCCCCCCCCCCATTTTACGCGTCATGGCAATCACCATGATTGTACACGTGAAACTCGCAGCCATCAATCAGGAGCTCCTCCAGCTCCCCCCCGCAAAAAAAAGAAAGAAAATATATTAGTGAAGAAAAAAAAAGAAAATAATTAATGTCTCTACTCCCAATTAATACTCCTCAACTATTCTTGTTTTCCTTATAAATGTCCGTCAAGTCCAACCTTATTTCAGTCTTCATCATTAGTCCACTTCATTTCTATAATTCTTTATTCCTCTTCGTGGACATCAGGTAATTCTTGTACAAATTTCTCCGCTTTCCGGTAGTCAACGAAAAATCTTCTTTCTTCATTATCCAAGAAAATTATCAATTTTGCTGGTAGCTTAATAAAAATTTATAGCCCTTTTCCCATAAAGATTTTTTCACTGGATTAAATTCCTTCCACCTCTTCAGAAGATCGTAACTTATGTCTGGATAAAAAAAAATTTTCGGAATCCAATCTTGAAAGAATTTTATTGGATTTTCTCCCTCTGTACCTTCCATAAGACCAACAATTTTAATATTATTTCGTCTTCTAGAGTTTTCAAGTGCATCTATTTTTTCCAACATCTGTTTTCTTTCTATTGTCCAGGCAAGATTATTGTCTTCTATCTTATCTATTCTTTCAGTGTTTTCTTCCATTTTTACTTCCATCTCTTTAACTTTATTATCCATCTTCTTTTGTTTTTCCACCACATTATCGAGTGTATTCTGCATCCTTCTTATATCTGTTCTTATAGCTTTTAATTCATTCATCATATATATCAGGATATCTCTTATGTCTCCTTTAATCTCTTCCTTCTTTTCCTCTTCTTCATCCTCTGTATTTCCCAAAGAATCTGATTTCACTTCCGATTCACTTCCAGCCATAATTGGGATTTGTAGTTTTGTTAATATCTGTTCATGCATACTTGTTCCTTCGCGCATGCGTTGCTCTTGCCGTTTCTTCTTAGAGACCGCCGACATTGCTGCAACTTCCTGTCCCGTATCATCAGAAGTGCCATGCACTTCGCCGGGAGGAGATCCAACTTGAGTCCGAGGCTTCGCCGAGACGGTTAGGCCTTTTTCCCCACCGATTTGCGCAGTCTTCTGTTTCGGTTTAGGAGCCATATCCAAAAATAATCCTGAGTTACTTATAAATAGTTTCGAGTAGGTATTTATTAATTCTTCTTCATTTAAACCCTATTTCATTACTTTTTACGAGGGAGCTGGATTCCCAACGTCTCGACCCTATGTCATCACGTGACGTCCCCCCTTTAACTTTTTTTTTACTTCACTCTGGTTTCCTTCCCTATTATTAAATCCACTAGCAAATCCTCACTTTTTAAATTCTGGTGTCTAATATACATTGTAGGAATTCTCATATTCCTTATGTGCCTATATCAGGATTGTTAAAAACTTTTGGTGATTGATTTTTTTTTAAATCTTTTTAAATTAATTTTGCTATTTTTACTAAATATTTCATGTCTCTTACACTGAGGTGGTTGAAAACTATACTGATTAACTGATTATTTACCATCCTTTATCTCTATCTAAATTGATTCTATTTTGCCCTTCCTTTCAAAAAGACCTTTTCTTCTAATCCCTTTATGTTCTTTCTCATAAACACTGCTTTTCCACCTCCCACTTTCCTAAGTAAGTTCAACTGGCAGTCCATAATTCCCCACCTGATTTTTGTGTGCTTACTGCTAAAATCCACAAATCATTTAGGTTACCAACATCCTTTTACTTCACCTCTTCAACAAACTTTAATTATGAAAAGCTCTTATATCAGCAAATGTATTTTTGAATTTAAGGAGGAATTTAAGGTGGGGGGTTATATGTGAGGCAGTGTTTGAGGGTCGGCACAACTTTGTGGGCTGAAAGGCCTGTAATGTGCTGTACTATTCTATGTTCTATGAACTAAAAGCTGCAAGCTGTGACCATTAGTATTGGTTTATTATTGACACATACTGAGATATAGTGAAAAACTTGTCTTGCATACTGTTTATGCAGATCAGATCATTACACAGTGCATTGAATTATAGAAAACTAGTCACTAAAAACAGCTTTATGCATAGAAATTAAGGGTGGGAATTAGTTCCAATAACTGGAGAAAAGTAACTACTGAACCAACATTGAAAACCTCACAGAGGGAACACAACTTCAAAATTTTGCTCTTCTTTTGCACAATTTAAAATTTTATACATTTCTTATTATAATTCATACTATATTTATATATTGCACTGTACTGCTGTTGTTGCAAAACAACAAATTTATTGACATACGCCAGTGCTATTAAACTTGATCCTGATACTAATTTCATACAACCTACTTCATTCTCTTAATGCTGTAGGTGGGGCTTGGATACTGTGCAAGTTATGGAAGTGACTACAGTTCAAAAGTAATGCATCGTGAAACACTTCTGCATGCTTTGAGATGCTGAGAGTCCCAAATGCAGACATAAGGAAATAAGGATTTAAAGACTAAGTTTATATAATGGAATATGGAAAGAAATGGAATAAGCTAAGAAAGCATAAGAAACAAGTTTTTGTAAATGCTAAAAAGAACACTAATTCTGAAACTAATCTCCAATTGTTTCGATGACTGTAGCTTCAAGCTCAATGATATACAAGATAAGCAGCCCACTATCCACAATCAATCACCGAACTCCATCACCAACACACAATAGCAGCAGTTTGTACCATATACATGTAGCAACTCACCTAGACTCTTCAGGCATTTTCCAAAAAATGCAATGTCAACCAGCTAAGATGGACAAAGCCAGCAAAAGCTTAGGAACACTGCCATCTGGAAGTTGCCCTCCAAGCCGCACAGCATTCTCATTTGCAATTATATTGCTATTTCTTCAATTTTGGTCAGAATCTTGGAACACTCTTCCATACAGCATTGTGAGCAGCCCCACAACTCAAGAACTGTAGCAGTCACCACACCTTCTCAAGAGCAACTAGGGAACAACAATGAAATGATGACACACTTGTTTACTCATCCCTCCCCACCAATCCCTCTCCACCCACTTACTCCTGCAACAACATTAAGTGTTACACCTGCCTCTAACTCTACACCTCCAACCAGGGCCTTAAACAGTCCTTCCGAAATGCTGTCTGTCCTTTTCTCTCCACAGATACTGCCTGATTCACTGTTCCTCTAGCTTGTTTGTTTGAAAATTCAAGGAAAATTAAATGCTGGCATAGTCTGTGAAGCCCAAATCCCTGGAATGAATGAATGTATATAACTACATTAATAAAACTCATCCAGCAATACACATACAGCTTTCACAAAATGATGAAGGATCTCTGCAGGTCAGGCAGCATCGAGGAAATGAATAATAGTCAACGTTTCAGGCCAAAAACCCTTGTTCAGGTCCTGAAGAATCTTGTGGGTGTTGCTTTAGATTTCCATCATCTGCAGACTTACATGTGTTTATGATTTGATGCACATACAGGCTTAATTTCTACAAAAGTTCAGTCTTGTCACAGCTGATATTTTACTCAATGTTGTCTATTAAGTGCTGCCACACTCCACCATTTCCTATGAAACTGGAGTTTATGAATGTTGACTTAACTTTCTGATATGTCAAAGACTGAGGATAAAATGAGAATTAATAAACAACATTACTACAACCCAAGAAGCTCTTAATTCCTGATTAGACAGAATGTTTTCAATATTGAAGAAATTGAATCTCCTACTCAGTGATAGTGAAAAAGAACCACTATATGGACTTCAGCAATTCGAGACAATCTACTCTCTCCTTTGCAGTGCAACTTAAAAGAGCACTAAATTTGTTCACATCTCTGAACAAACTACCAATTTAATTCATAAACATGAGAAATTCTGCAGATGCATAAGAAATGGCCACGGTCTGACATATCGGAACTGGAATCGGAATTAAAATGTTTGGCCACTGGGAAGTTCCATTTTTGATTGATAGAATGGAGGTGCTCAATGAAGTAGTCCCCCAATTTACGACAGGTCTCGGCAATGCAAGGAGGCGATATCGAAAGAACCAGACACAGTAGATGACCCCAGCAGATACACGGGTGAAGTGTTGCCTCACCTGAAAGGATTATCTGAAGCGTTGAATGCAGCTGATGGAGGAGGTGAATGGGCAGGTGTAGCACTTTGGCCACTTGCAGGGGAAGCACCAGTAGGGAGATTAATGGGGAGGGATAAATGGACAAGGAAATCACGGAAATAGTGATCCCTGTAAAAAGCAGAGAGAACATGGGACTGTTCTGGGCTTCCTGCTCATTAAAATAATCAACCAGTTTCCACCACCACCTCCCTCCTCCATCTGGCAGAACTGGTCCTCGCTCACAACAACTCTCCTTTGACTCCTCCCACTTTTTCCAGACTCAAGAGCATCCACATGGGCCCCAAATGACCCTGCCATTTTATTGACGATGTATAACAGTCCATGGTCTAAGCCTTCCACAGTAATGCTCCCCAACTCTTTCTTCACTATACTGATGACTTCATTAGCGCTGCTTCAAGCACCTATGCTGAGCGCATCAATTTCATCAACTTTGCCCCCAACTTGGTCTATTTCTGATACCTCTCTCTGCTTTATCAAACTGTCTCCATCTCTGGAGACAAAATGTCAACTGACATCTTTTATAAAGCTACTGATTCCCACAGCTATCTTGACTATACCTCTTCCCACCCTGTCTCCTGTAAAAATGCTATTCCCTTTTCTCAGTTCCTTCATCCCTGCTGCACCTGTTCTCCAGGATGCACTTCCCTTTCCAGAACAGCAGAAATTACCTCTGTCTTCAAATTTGAGGGTTTTCCTTCCTCCGCCTTTGATGCTGCCCTCACCCACATCACCTTCACTTCCCAGACATCTGCACTCACCCCACCTTCCTGCAGCCTTAACACTGCCAAGAGGACCCTACCACCAAACAAATCTTTTCCTCCCTCTTTCCCTACACTTTCCACAAAGATTGCACCCTCCAGGATTGTCTTATCTATCCATCCATCCCTCCTGGCTCATCCCTGCAAGCAGCTAGTGTTACATCTACCCATTCACCTCTTTCCTCACCTCCATTCAGGGCCCCAAACAGTCCTTCCAGATGAGACAACACTTCACCTGAAAATTTGTCAGGACTGCCTATTGTGTCTGATGCTCCGCCTGTGGCCTCCTTGACAGTGGTGAGACCCATTGGGGGATCACTTTGTTGAGCACCTCCACTCCATCCAGAACTTCAAAATGGCCATTCCTGTTGCAATTGTTCGTCCATATGCCATGATGAGGCCACCAGCAGGGTGGACGAACAACATTTTATATACCTTCTAGATAGCTTTCAACTAGATGGCATGATTTGTCCTTTTGGTTAAAAAAAAATTCCCTCCCCCTACCCTCTTCTTCTATTGCCCACTCTGGCCTCTTACCTGCCTGTCACCTCCTTCCCCTTCTCCTACGGTCCACTCTCCCTTCTCTTAGACTCTTTCCTCCCCAGCCCATTATCTTCCCCTATCTTTACCTATCACATTCTAGCTATTCCCCCTTCCCCTCCCCCTCCTTTTTTTCCCAGCATGTTCCCCCTTCTTTACCCGCCCTGATGAAGAGTCTAGGCCCAAAACCTCAACTGTTTATTCATTTCCATATATGCTGTCTGACCTGCTGAGTTTCTCCAGCATTTTCTGTGTTTCTAAGGTATTTACTATTCACTCCATACAAAACATAATCAGCTTATTATAAAGTACAGTTATTCTCCACTTGAACCATTTGTAAGTAGGAAGAAAAAATCAATAGTCATACAGAATGGAAACAGGTCCTCATCCATGCTAACCATAGTGCATAGCAAACTAGTCCCACAAGCCCACATTTGGCCCATATCCCTCTAAACCCCTTCCATCCATGTAATTATCCAGACATCTTAAGAAAGTTGTTACTGTACCTGCCTCAACTACTTCCTCTGTCAGATCATTCCATATATGCACCATTCTAAGTGTGATGAGGTTGCTCTTATATTCCTATTGAATTTTTCCCCACTCATCTTAAACATGTGCCTTCCACCAATTTCCTTCCAGCTTCTAATTCCCACCAATATTCACTCTACCATCTTTACTCATCTAAATCTATCATAGCCCCCTCTTGTTTATTTTATTCCCTTTAAGTACATCTGTACTATTTGCTTCAAACACATCCAAGACAGAGTACTACATTCACACTAATATTTAGTTAAATTTCAGTCTGAATTCCCCACTGGATTTCTTAGTGAGCATTTTACATTGATGTTCTCCAGATACAGGTGATCCCCACCCCACACCTTTACAAAAGTAGAGCGTTCCTATAAAACCTTTCTTAAGCCGAAATGGCGTAAAGCGGAAATCCATTAATTTATATGGGAAACATTTTTGTAAAAGCAAAAATCTTCTTTGTAATGCAAAAACAGATTACTAAGGTAGGTCTTTTGTAAAAGCGAATTGGTATAAAGTGCGGGACACCTGTATTCTCTTCCGAACAAGTGGAAACATCTCCTCTGCTGCAGCAGTCAGCCGTCATTCCTCATAAAGTAAAGAGACCCAAGTCCGATCTTCCTTTCCTGAAATGTATTCTTTAGTTTTTCAGCTACCATCCTTGTATATCTTAACTGCACCTATTCCACAGTTCCTTAAGCTTTTTTATAATATGGCAAAAATGATTGGTCACTGTAATCTGCATGGTTCAACCAAGGTTCTCAAGACAGGTTAAACATAAAATATCTTCCTTTCAACTCTGTGGCTCTAGATATAAATTCCTAGCCAATCCCTCACGTTAGTAAAAAATATCCAGCTGAAATTTATCCACATGAATTTAATTAACCTTATAAACTAAAACTGCACAAGTTCTTAATTGTAATCTAATTGTCTCTCATCCCAAAACATAAACAGCTTTTTTAAAGTACAGATACTATACAATTAACTGAAGTGTTAACACATTTCAAGGTTGATTACTTAAGAAAAATATGAACTGTATTAAGCCCAACAATCACTTGCACTCATTAGCAACTTTTGCACGGCACATTTCAAGGGGCTTCACATAAGTATAAAATAAGATCTGTCAAATGAAATTCAGATTTCATTAGATGAGCCATTATAGATATGTGCAGCATTTTGTTTCAGTCATCTAAGGAAATTACAACTTTCTCATCTATTTATTTTCAGACTTTGGACTATTATTAGACAATAACAATGGTTATAGTCCAGACTAATTAACAATTTGATTGTGCCCAAAAGTAAAAAGACTGCTTGTAAAAAAGGAATCAAGGAAGGTCAATGATAATGAGAGAAAGCAATTATTAAGATATTTCACAATTTGAACATCAGCTTATATACAGTGGCATGCAAAAGTTTGGGCAACCCTGGTCAAATTTTCTGTTACTGTGAATAGTTAAGTGAGTAGAAGATGAACTGATCTCCAAAAGTCATAAAGTTAAAGATGAAACATTCTTTTCAACATTTTAAGTAAGCAAGATTAGTCTATTATTTTTGTTTTGTACAATTTCAGAGTGAAAAAAAGGAAAGGAGCACCAAGCAGAAGTTTGGATACCCCAAGAGATTTGAGCTCTTAGATAACTTTTCCCAAGGTCTCAGACCTTAAATAGGTTGTTAGGGCTATGGCTTGTTCACAATCATCGTTAGAAAAGGCCAGGTGAAGCAAATGTCATAGCTTTATAAGTACTCTGACTCCTCAAACCTTGTCCCAACAATCAGCAGCCATGGGCTCCTCTAAGCAGCTTCCAAGCACTCTGAAAATTAAAATAAATGATGCCCACAAAGCAGGAGAAGGCTATAAGAAGATAGCAAAGCAATTTCAGGTAGCCATTTTCTCAGTTCGTAATGTAATTAAGAAATGGAAGTTAAAAGGAACGGTGGAGGTCAAGTTGAGATCTGGAAGACCAAGAAAACTTTCTGAGAGAACTGCTCATAGGATTGCTAGAAAGGCAAATCAAAATCCCTGTTTGACTGCAAATGACCTTCAGGAATATTTAGCAGACTCTGGAGTGGTGGTGTACTGTTCTACTGCGCAACAACACCTGCACAAATATGACCTTCATGGAAGAGTCATCAAAAGACAACCTTTCCTGCGTCCTCACCACAAAATTCAGCATCAGAAGTCAGCAAAGGAACATCTGAACAAGCCTGATGCACTTTGGAAACATGTCCTGTGGACTGATGAAGTTAAAATAGAACTTTATTGCCACAATAAGCAAAGGTATGTTTGGAGAAAAAAGGGTGAAGAATTTCATGAAAAGAACACCTCTCCAACTGTTAAGCACAGGGTGGATCAATCATGCTTTGGGCTTGTGTTGCAGCCAGTGGCACGGGGAATGTTTCACTGGTAGAGGGAAGAATGAATTCAATTAAATACCAGCAAATTCTGGAAGCAAACATCACATCATCTGTAAAAAAAGCTGAAGAAGTAAAGAGGATGGCTTCTACAACAGGATAATGATCCTAAACACACCTCAAAATCCACAATGGACTACCTCAAGAGGCACAAGCTGAAGGTTTTGTCATGGCCCTCACAGTCCCCCTAAACATCATCGAAAATCTGTGGATAGACCTCAAAATAATAGTGCATGCAAGACGGCCCAAGAATCTCATAGAACTTAGAAGCCTTTTGCAAGGAAGAATGGGCGAAAATCCCCCAAACAAGAACTGAAAGAATCTAAGCTGGTGACAGAAAGCACTTACAAGCTGTGATACTTGCCAAAGGGGGTTTTACTAAGTACTGACCATGCAGGGTGCCCAAACTTTTGCATTGGGCCCTTTTCCTTTTTTATTATTTTGAAACTGTAAAAGATGGAAATAAAAAAGTAATCTTGCTTAAAATATTAAAGAAATGTGTCATCTTTAACTTTATGCCTTTTGGAAATCAGGTCATCTTTTACTCACTTAGCTATTCACAGTAACAGAAATTTTGACCTGGGGTGCCCAAACTTCTGCATGCCACTGTATACATATACAAAACACTTTGAAGATATGTAATACTTCCCATTCTTAGAAAATATTTTCACATTTTCTCCAAGGATTTTTCATTCATAGTACACATCGATCATTCTTAGTCAACACTTGTCAAAATGATTTACACTTAAAGTGTCAACATGATGGAATATTCAAAATAAAGAAATGATTCTTTGAACAAGGGAAGGGGGCAATTTGAGTAGGAGACAGTGATTACTTCAGGGGAGAAAAAGCTTTTCATTGCTTTTAAACCACTTGCTGCACTGCAAGTTTAACAATGCTCTCAAACCAATTTTTTCAAAATCAGATAGAAGTGTGGAATAATTATACTTAATTGTAGAGATTTTAAGGCAGATATTCTGTCACAGCATTACATGTAAAGACAGTAAACAAAGACATTTTTCCATCACTATTGCCTTAATCCTCATACTTCAAATTATTCACTCCATGGTCATACACCTCACCATCACCACCTTTTCCTTGCATCCTTTGTCTATTTCAAAACTGGCCAGTTATGCTTTACGTCATCCACCTGTTCTTGTCTCGTCATAGTACTTGCCAGGTATGGCCAGCCATCATAGCAGACAACACAGCAAAAATACTCAATAACTAGCTATTTTATCCATTTGGCCTGGTCTCACTACATCACAAACATAACTTTTGTCCTGTGCGTCCAACTTGTCACTTTCTCTGCAACTTAAAATTCTTTTTTTTTAAGCCACATCACAGTTCTGAAAAAAGGTATTCAGCTTTACATGCAAGTTCCTATTCTCTTTCCATAGATGCTACCTGACCAGTTGAATGCATCCAAAATTGTATTTTTATTTCAGATTTCCAGATCTGCAGCTGTATTGATTTTTCTCTATGGCCTCAAAAATGGTGGAGCTCAACTCAAGCTTCATCTTGTTCATCTTGGAGAGGATCGAGTCCTAATTAAGGGTTTATTCCTCTCCATGGATACTGCCTGATCTGTTAAGATCCTTCAGCATTTTGTATGCGTTACTCTGGATTTCCAACATCTGCAGATCTTGTTTTCATCTTAGAATTTAATTTCTCCTTCGGCAGTCTCTCTGAATCAAAGAGGGCTTAATTCCACTCTGGTTTTTTTGGTTCAGATCTGGTTAATGAGACCAATGTGAAAACTGGAATATAGAGAAGTTAGGGATTGGGAATGTGCATATACGAGGGGTGAGGCCACAAACTTATCAATCACCCTTGATGAGTTATTAACTTCAAACTTTCTGCATAATCACTCAAAGAGTTGAACTGCATGTGCATGTAATGAGAGCTGTATAACTTATCTCCTTCTACCTTAGGCCACGACTTTATCAATCACCCCTGTTGTGGACACTTTCTGGAGGTCCAAGATCCGTATGTTCGACGACCACTGGACTAAGTGTATAAATGTAGGAGGGGACTAAGTTTTTTTAAATTTTTTTATAGAATTTTCAAATAGGTTACAGAAAGAAAAAAAAATTATCAACCCTTCCCCCCTCCCCTTAACCCCTCCCCCCTAACATATCCCTATAGAAAAAAAAGAGAAGAAAAAAGAAAGAAAGAAAAAGGAAAGAAAGAAAGGATGCCTGGATATTGGAAGATCCCCACATGCTCCATGGAGTTCATAATAGCTTTAATATGTATATTTATTTCTTTCCCCAGATAACCAATAATTTTATCTTTGGAGCACCTATATATTTAATCCTATTTTTTGTAAATAAGGGCGCCAAATTTTCAGAAATATTTCATATTTATCTCTTAAATTATAAGTAATTTTTTCAAGTGGAATGCAGCTAAAAATTTCATTTTTCCAACGATCTATACCTAAGTAGGAATTCAATTTCCAAGTAACTGCAATAGCCTTTTTGGCTACTACCAATGCAATTTTTATGAATTCTTTCTGATATTTATTCAATTTGTATTTCGATTTTATCCCTTCAATATCACCTAGTAAAAATAATGTGGAAGTTGTATTCCAATAATCTGTTCCAGTAAAACTCTTAAATTTGTCCAAAAAGGTTAAGTTTTAAAACAAGACCAAGTAGAGTGTAAAAAAGTACCAATTCCGGGATTACATCGAAAACATTGATCAGATAAATTTGAGTTTAATCTATTTATTTTTTGTGGTATAATATATATTTGATGTAAAAAGTTATATTGTACTAATCTTAGTCGAACATTTATTGTATTTGTCATACTGTCAAGACATAATCTTGACCAACTTGTTTCAACAATTTTAATATTCAAATCAGTTTCCCATTTTTGCCTTGACTTATGAATTCCTTGTTTAATTACCTGTTTTTGAATCAAATTATACATACCGGAAATATTTATTTAAATTTTTTCTTTATGAATTAAAGTTTCTATTTCATTAGGTTTCGGCAATAACATTGTTTGACCCAGTTTATCTCTTAAATAAGCCCTTAATTGGAAATAACAGAAAAGAGTGTTATTTGATATTTTATATTTATTCTTTAATTGGTCAAATTACATTAATATACCTCCTTCAAAACAGTCTCCTATATATCTAATCCCTTTGTGAAACCAGTTATATAAAAGTTGATTATCCATTGTAAAAGGGATAAGTTTATTTTGAATTAAAGGTCTCTTTGCTAAAAAAGATTTCTTTACCTCATCATCAACATTTATCTTATTCCATAAATCAATCAAATGTTTTAGTATAGGAGATTCTTTCTTTTCCCGTATCCATTTAGATTCCCATTTATATATAAAATCTTCTGGGTATATTTTCTCCTATTTTGTCTAATTCTATTCTAATCCATGCCGGTTTATCTTCATCAAAAAAAGATGCTTTAAATCTAAGTTGATTTGCTTTGTAATAATTCTTAAAATTTGGTAATTGTAACCCTCCTAAGTCAAATTTCCATGTCAATTTTCCAACAATATTCTTGACATCTTACCTTTCCAAAGGAATTTCCTCACACATTTATTTAACTCTTGAAAAAATTTCTGCGGTAATTGTATTGGTAGTGTTTGGAATAAATATTGTAATCTAGGGAATATATTCATTTTTACAGCATTGACTCTCCCTATTAATGTTATTGGTAACATCATCCATTTATCAAGATCCTCTTGAATTTTTTTTTCAATAATGGCAAATAATTTAATTTATATAAATTCTTTATATCATTATCAACTCTTATACCTAAATACTTTATATCATTTATCAGCCATCTAAATTGAGTTATTAATCGACATTGACTATAGTAAGGGGTAGAATTTCACTTTTGTCCCAATTTATTTTGTACCCTGATAGTTTCCCATATTCTTCCAATCTAGAAGATAATTTACGCAATGAATGCAATGGGTTAGTTAGATAAATCAGAACATCGTCAGCAAACAAGTTAATCTTATATTCCTCCTGATTAACTCTGAAACCCATAATATCTGAGTCAGTTCTAATTAATTCAGCTAATGGTTCTATCGCCAACACAAATAAAGCAGGTAATAATGGACAACCTTGTCTAGTTGACCTTGTTAACTGAAATGATGTTGAAACTTGGCCATTTGTCACCACTTTAGCTTTGGGGTTAGTATTTACAGTTTTAATCCATTGTATAAAAGATACTCCTAATCTATATTTTTCCAATACCTTAAATAAAAAATCCCATTCCAATCTATCAAATGCTTTTTCTGCATCCAAAGGAACTGCCACACTCATTTCTTCCCTCTTTTGTGCCAAATGAATTATGCTAAGTAACCAAGTTACATTATCTGCCGATTGTCTATTTTTAATAAATCCTGTTTGGTCCATGTGTATTAATTATGGTAAGTATTTAGATAATCTATTAGATAAAATCTTTGCTATTATTTTATAGTCCGTGTTCAACAAAGAAATAGGTCTATATGATAACACACACAAAATGCTGGTAGAACACAGCAGACCAGGCAGCATCTATAGGGAGAAGCACTGTCTCTCCATCTCCCTCTGATGCTCCCCCCCCCCTTTCTTTCTCCTGAGGCCTCCCGTCCCATGATCCTTTCCCTTCTCCAGCTCTGTATCACTTTCGCCAATCACCTTTCCAGCTCTTAGCTTCACCCCACCCCCTCCGGTCTACTCCTATCATTTCGCATTTCCCCCTCCCCCCTCTACTTTCAAATCTCTTACTATCTTTCCTTTCGGTTAGTCCTGACGAAGGGTCTTGGCCCGAAACGTTGACAGTGCTTCTCCCTATAGATGCTGCCTGGCCTGCTGTGTTCTACCAGCATTTTGTGTGTGTTGTTGTTTGAATTTCCAGCATCTGCAGATTTCCTCGTGTTAGGTCTATATGATGTTGGCTTTAAAAGATCTCTGTCTTTTTTTGGCAATACTATTAAAATAGCTGACAAAAAAGATTCTGGAAATTTATGCGTTCTTTCCGCTTGGTGTATTAGCTCCATAAAAGGAGGAATTAATAAACCTTTAAACTTTTTGTAAAATTCAGGCGGAAAACCATCTTCTCCTGGAGATTTATTACTCTGAAGTGATCCTAGAGCTTCTTCGACCTCTTTTAATGTAAAAGGCACATCTAATCCCTTCTGTTCTTCCGAATTCAATTTTGGGAGAGTTATTTGTGATAAAAACCTTTCTATCTCAACAATATCATTTTGTGATTCTGACTGATACAGTTCAGAATAAAAAATTTTTAAAGTTTCATTGATTTCTAAAGGTTTATAAGTAATTTTACTTACACTTGTTCTAATTGCCTTTTTCGTTTTGGAAGCCTGGTCTGGGGACTATGTTGAAAAATAAATGTGCTATGTTTTCTAAAATTGACTCCTTCTACCTTAGGCCATGAACTTATCAATCACCCCTAATATGTGCAGTGGTACCAGAGTAGTAACATGTTTAGGGGTCTTACTTCAAGGCCAAGTTAACCTTGGTCTTATTTGTGATGGAGCAGGCTTAAAGGACCATGTTGTGTACTCATGCTTCTACTTTCTATTTTTTTGAGCAGCAAAGGCTTCTCCCAACTGTCAAAAGTTAAATTCAATGCCAGCATTGCCAAGTCATTAGGCAGTCTGAAAAGAAATCACTAAGCACAGAGGCATCAGAATACAAATAAAATTTAACATCTAAATGCTGATAATCTGCACAAGAAGACTGAAGAGTGCACAGATGGATAGCACTTTATAAAGTTGAATCACTTTGATGTGGGTTGCCTAAGTATCTGACAAGGATAAAATGGCAAAATAGAATCCCAAACATTGAGCTTCTTATAAGGACAGACAATCCAACCAACCATTGTTGAAGATCTATCATGAAAATGGATGATAACTGCAAAGAGAAGCTAAAGGAAAGCACTGACAGGGAGGTTAGATGTAATATTTCAAGGACTTCCTTAACTCATCCTTTAAGTATTTCAACCTTCTTATGGTGTCCTCAGATAACCTTGCTTCTGACCATTCTACCTGGCATAGCCTCCATTCTGTGGCTGCAACCTATGACCAGCAGAGAACTACTAAAGGAGATCATCACTGATCTTGTAACAGCAACATGCCAGCCATAAATTACCCAACCCAAACCAGTAGTTCATTGCTACAGGAAGTTCAAATGATTGGTTTGTCTAATTAACCAATCACGTGGACATGGAAGCCACAACAACCAGTGATAAAAGGATCATTTTAAAACTTCAAAGACAAAGAAACATATTGAAATCGCTGTTGATATATAGGCAGCAGAGCAAAATATTCATGCCCATTCTTCTCATTACTAATTATTACAATATATAGGAAAGCAATGAAAATCATTAAAGTTACGGTACCTGTAAGTTATAATTTATACTTGAAATACAGTCGGCCCTCCTTTTCCCCGGATTCCATTTGCATGGATTCAACCAACCGCAGATCAGGAAAATCCAGAAGTTCTCTCTCCAGCACTCGCTATTTGAGCACGTACAGACTATTTTTTTCTTGTCATTATTACCTAAACAATACAGTTTAACAACTATTTACATAGCATTTACATTGTATTAGGTACTATAAGTAATCTAGAGATGATCTTAAAGTACAGGCAGTCCCCGGGTTATGAATGAGTTCCGTTCCTGAGTCCGACTTTAAGTCGGATTTGAATGTAAGTCGGAACAAGTACATCCAGTGTTATTTAGCGTCGGTTAGTCAAACGTTTGTCTTAGGATATAGAATATATTTTACCTTGCTAAGCATATAAAACACTTAAGAAACATATGTATTCCAATAATTAAACCACTGCGTTGCTTAGTAATAACTGTAGCTTTCATCGGGGCAGGGCCTTTTGCACGTTCCATTATTCTCACTTTATCCATTATCCTTTAAAATTGTCCCGATCGTTGACCGACAGTAGCCTAATACTTCTCCAATGACCAATGGTGTTTCACCTCTTTCCAATTGCTTTAATACTTCCACTTTATTTTCAATCACGATCGTCATTACTTTTGTGAACAGAAACACTACAGATTCACAGCTGCGCCGGGTCCTAATGTCCACCGCACTGAGACAGGTTAAATAAGGTCCGGGGTTCCACTGGGTCCTAAAGACCACCGCATTGGTCAGGCTAAATAGGGGACTTGAGCATCTGCATTTTATGGTGTCCACGGGGGGCCCCGGAACCAATCCCCTGCGGATAAGGGAGACCGACTGTATACACAAGTAATTAATTAATAAGAATAGACCATTAGCCACTCATTTGGTCCAAGTACAAGATTTTCAGCTGGAAAAGTTTCAAGAATAAACTGCCTCCTTGCAAAAATGCAACAGTCCTATTGACAATGGAATTCTTGACCAATTAACATGGTAAAGGAGCATTTTGGATGAGTACCAAGTCTATGCATTGGGAGAATAAACAGTAGACAAAACGCACTACCCTCACAAACTGTCTACCAGTATGCCTGGCACCTCATGTCCTGTCTATTGATGAGTCTATGGTTCC
Organism: Hypanus sabinus; assembly: GCF_030144855.1. Classification (NCBI taxonomy): domain Eukaryota; kingdom Metazoa; phylum Chordata; class Chondrichthyes; order Myliobatiformes; family Dasyatidae; genus Hypanus; species Hypanus sabinus. The sequence continues at coordinate 169,477,682 of NC_082712.1, read as the reverse complement.
TATGTTAGCCTCATCAATCTCAGAACCCACAAAGACAGCAGTGACAAAAGTCAATTGTAATACTGAGGAAGCACCAAGATGAACTGTCCATGATGAAACAAGTCATTCATTCAGCTAGAATACTCAGTACATGTTTTGCAGCTTCTCAGAATAAATTTGAAGAGGCGGCAGCAAAAAAAAGAGAACCGCAAGAAAGAAAGATACACAACAAAAAGAACATTGAATTGATTTTAATGCGAATTTTTACATCCTTCACATACAAGAGTAAAAAGCTAAATGCGCAAAGTGCAATCATTGTAATTTATAATAAATAGAACAGTCAATGTAATATAGAGTACACTCAAATCAGCAAGAGTTCATCAGACTGATGGCCTGATTGAAGAAGCTATCCGAGCCTGTTGGTCCTGACTTTTATGCTGTGGTACTGCTTCCCAGATGGTAACAGCTTGTTGGTAACAGATTGTGGTTGGGATGACTTGGATCCCCAATGATCCTACGGGCCCTTTTTACACACCTGTCCTTGTAAATGTCCTGAATCATTGGAAGTTCACAACTACAGATGTGCTGGGCTGTCTGCACCACTCTCTGCAGAGTCCTGCAATTAAGGGAGGTACAGTTCCCAAACTAGGCAGTGATACAACCAGTCAGGATGCTCTCAATTGTGCCCCTTTATGGGGGCCCATACCAAGCTTCATCTGAGGTGAAAGAGGCGCTGTTGTGCCTTTTTCACCACACAGTTGGTGAGGTCCTCAGTGATGTGGATGCCGAGGAACTTGAAGCTGTTCACCCTCTCAAACCCAGATCCATTGATGTCAATAGGGGTTAGCTTGTCTCCATTTCTCCTGTGATCCATAACCAACTCCTTTGTTTTTGTGACATTGAGAAAGAGATTGTTTTCTTGACACCACTGTGTCAAAGGGATGACTTCTTCCCTGCAGGCCACCTTGTTCTTGTTTGAGATAAGGCCAATCAATGTAGTGTCATCGGCAAATTTAATCAGCAGATTGGAGCTGTGGGCAGCGATACAGTCATGGGTATACAGGGAGTAAAGGAGGAAACTCAGTACACAGCCACGAGGGACTCCTGTATTTAGTCAGTGGGTTGGAGGTGAGGGAGCCCACTCTTAGAACCTGTTGGCAATCTAACAGGAATTCCAGGATCCAGTTGCATAAGACAGGGTCAAAGCTGAGGTCCCTGAGCTTCTTGTCGAGCCTGGATGGAACTAGGGTGTTGCATGCTGAACTGGTAGTCCAAGAACAGCAAGGGTTGTTGAACAACCCTTCAACAACACACAGTAAATACTGACAAAAAGGGTCGCTACAGATGATCCATAATCCCTATGAAGTGACAAACACTACATACTGATAGTGTGATTCACCACAGAAACTCAGAAATAAAGACACAAACACAAATACTGGATTGGGTAGTGACAATTGAAGGAAAACAATGTTACGCTCCTTCCCCAAGTAAAAAAAATTGAAGCCCTCCCTCACAGAATGGGAAGATGGAATAGATTACCAACCTCTTTTTATAAAGGGGAAAATCAACCTGGCTCCCTTATTCCATTGCAAAAGAAATTTAGCATGCTAGCAATTATATATTTTGGTAATTAAAAACAATTAGGAAATATTCTGGATCAATAAAAAGTGACAAATAGGATCACAAAGAAGTGCATAAAGGAAGAGTCTGGTGGAAAGTTTTAGGAAATTATTGACAGAACTCTAGAGTCAATTCAACTGAAGGTACACTTTACCTTAAGTTGCCATAGGGTGGGGTGAAATGAGAAGATACTTAATTATCTCCCAATTTCTCACTTCAAGTCAAGTTGCTTTTATTGTCATTTCAACCATAACTGCTGCTACAGTACACAGTAAAAACGAAACAACGTTCCTCCAGGACCATGGTGCTACATGAAGCAACACAAAACTACACTAGACTTCAGACCTACACAGGACTACATAAAGTGCACAAAATAGTGCAAGACAGTACAATAAATAATAAACAAGACAATAGGCACAGTAAAGGGCAAATTACAATATAATAATAAATGATGTAAGTGTAAATGTAAATGTAAAACTCCATTAAACTCCATTCATCAACCTTCCCCCTAACCTGGCTTCACCTACCACCTGCCATTTTGTACTCCTTCTCCATCCTATGCCTTCTTCTTTTGGCTTCTTCCCCTCCTTTCCAGTCCCGATGAAGGGCCTCAGCACAAATGTCAACTGATTTTCCCTCTCCTTAGATGCTGCCTAACCTGCTGAGCTCCTCCAGCACTTTGTGTGAGCTGCTTAACTAAACAGAGTTAAAGATTGCAAAGGAAGTGTTTTTCTATACTGAAATTGCTGTGGAAAAGTCAAGGTTTTTTTTACAGTCACGTCAAGTCGCTTTTTATTGTCATTTCGACCATAAACTGCTGGTATAAAACAGTAAAAAGGAAACAACATTTCTCCAGGACCCTGGTGCGACATGAAACAACACAAAACTACACTAGACTATGTGAGACAACTCAAGGCTACACTAGACTACGTAAAACAACACAAAAACTGCACTAGACTACAGACCTACAAAGGACTACATAAGGTGCACAAAACAGTGCAAGGCAGTACAATAATTAATTAATAAGTAATAAACAAGACAATAGGCACAATAGAGGACAAATTTCAATATAATAATAAATGATGTAGATGTCAGCCTAGATTCTGGGTATTGATGAGTCTGATGGCTTGGGGGAAGAAACTGTTGCACAGTCTGGTTGTGAGAGCCCGAATGTTTCGGTACCTTTTGCCAGATGGCAGGAGGGGGGAATTCTCTACCACAGAAGCTGACATGCGTCTAAGAGTACCTATTATTAAATTATAAGCATACGGTTTAAGAACAGTTTAGAAGCAAAATTCCAGGAATAGGTTGGTGAAACCCACCTAATGAAGCCATTACATTTTCTCCCTCAGTATCAAAATATGGTTATTTATTAATAAATGTCTGTCTAAACCATTTTCCATTGCTTCCAATACATCTTTCTGTATGTACAAGTCTGGGACAAGTAGTCAATCATCTACAACCTCTGCAGTTTGGTTCTATAATCAGAATTTGGGTTTAGGGATAATAACCTCAAGTCATTAGAGGTTGAATAAAAGGACTAATTTCATGAATTTAAATCAGCTTAGTTCTAATTAGTGGAATAAGATTTGGGACTTTTCCATACCTAGTTTGGCATCTGATAAACATGAAGATTAGACAAATGATAGTGCTTTAGCGACATACCAACAATACTTCCATAGCAACAATGTCTAGACATTGTTCAGAAGATAAATGAATGTGCATTTAAGCATTGTAACTTAATCTGCAAATTACATTGGTACAATGAGAACAAAAATGGCAACAAGAAATGCAGTTTCCTTTCTAAAAATAAACTGTATTGTGTTGAGTCTAGTAAACAGAGAAAATGACACCTGAGATACACTATGACATTGACTAGTCAGATTATCAAGAGTCCCCAGTTAGCAATAAATGTCATCCATCTTTCTAAGTGGGAGGCTAATGTCAAACAGCCAAAATACTAACCAACAGGATGTCTGCTTCTCCAAATTCAGTAAACTATATTCAGCTGCATTCTTTTGCAATGCAAATTGCCAACTAATACAGTAGTTCTCAATCAAACAAAATAAATCCGCTCTTTGGAAAGATTTACTTCTGCAAACAAATGAAGTTTAAACATACAACTTCCTACTTCAAGAATTCTACCAATTCTGCAATTGCCCTTCACTGCCTTCATGAATCCTGAGAAAATCTCAATCCAACAATTAAATACTGACATTTGCTACTCAACATTATGGGACTATCTTAATCACAAAAATAGCAATTCATCATGATCACAAACAAGAGGAAATCTGCAGATGCTGGAAATTCAAGCAACACACACAAAATGCTGGTGGAACGCAACAGGCCAGGCCTCTGTAGCAAGAAGTACAGTCGACATTTTGGGCCAAGTCTCGGCCCGAATTCATCATGATCTTCTTAATGACAATTAAGGGTGAGCAATAAATTTTGGCCTTGCCAACAAAACTTGAAACAAAGGTTAAAAAAAAAATTGCAGATATTTTGTTGGCTAATCAACCCAAATGGTTTCAAATCCCTTGAGTTCCTGGAGTCCAGTTTCAAACTTCAGGCTCCAGTGAACCATGTCTGGCACCTTGAAAATACTATTTCAATGTTTAAGGACCATTTGATCAGGTACTTTATATAGGAAAGACAAAATAATCTTAGCCTAAACCAGGCAAATAGGATTAGCACATACAAGTATCACAGTTGGCATGGACAAGGTGGGCTGACAGGCCAAAGAATTCTAACCTAAGCCTTTATAATCTTACAATACTCCAGACTTCACTGTTCTACAATATACATCCACAATATACATCACACAAAATGTGTAATCATATTAAAGGAGGTCATACATATTTTTATATAATAACTTCTGATTTGTGAGCAATTACAGGGCATATTCTTCAATTTTGATTCCATCCTCCACCACTGGCCCCAGACCAAAATCAAAGGTTGTATTTTATTTTTGATTTTTTCCTCCATATTCAGCCTTACAGCACTAGAAAGAAGCACATAGATGCTTCTGTGTTTTTAAATACATGTATTCTTTTGCAAATTTTACAAAATCCAACATTGCATTGCATAGCCTGTCACTGACAGAAAAGTAGGGAAACTGTCTCATTGCCATGATGAACTGGTTTGCCAATACAACTACTTCTTGCAGTGCTATTAATCTGCAAAACTAGATCCAACTTCTGCCATTGTAAAATAAATACTTGCATCGCATGAAAACAGCATGGGTCTAATCTATTCCACACGAAGTTGCACATGCTGGGCCAACTACTGATCTTTCCTGCCATCACCTTAAATTCCATTAGGCTGTATGTGCTGTGGGCAATGAACAAAGTGATGCACCATCAATAACTCACACTGAGACGTAGGCGAGATATCGGCTTTTATTGACTGGAAGAAGGAACCAGGAGTGAGTGTCTATCATACAAGGTCCTGGAGACTGAGGCCGATCTTCAGGCCGCAGGTCTCCTTTATACAGGGGCCTGTGGGAGGAGCCACAGGAGCAGTCAGCAGGGGCGTGTCCCGACAGGCACATAGTTCACCACATTCACCCCCCCTTCGTTTGAAAAAGTCCTCATGTAGCGAAGGTTCTTACAAGTCAAGCCGATCAGGCGGTCGAATCTGTCGCTGCGATCTACGTAGCACCGGCTGTGACCGCATAGGTGCCGGCAACATTGGCGATTGCACAGGGGACGGGGGTTGCGCGTGTTCTTGCCCACTAGGCGCCGGTGATCCCTCATGCATGTGCGAGGCGCCTGGTATAAATGCGTACGAAACGCCCGGCATACAAGTGTCGTGAGGAGTCTGTGTAGGGCCTGGTGAGTACGGTGTCACCTCTGGTGCAGGGTTCACAGTTACCGGAGAGCCTTCAGGGTAGTGGTCTGCTGCACCTGCGGGTGCCAGGTCGCGGATGGAGACCGTGTCCTCCCGCCCATCAGGCAAGACCACGTAAGCATACTGGGGGTTCGCATGGAGAAGGTGAACCCTCTCCACCAGCGGGGAGTATTTATTGCTCCTCACATGTTTCCGGAGCAGCACTGGCCCCGGGGACGTCAGCCAAACTGGTAGGGTGGTCCCAGTGACAGACTTCCTGGGAAAAGAGAATAGGCGTTCGTGAGGGGTGGCATTGGTGGACGTACATAACAGAGAGCGGATAGAGTGCAGTGCCTCAGGGAGGACCTCCTGCCATCGAGAGACCGGCAACCCTTTGGACTTAAGGGCTAAAAGTGTGGCCTTCCACACTGTGGCATTCTCCCGCTCTACCTGGCCATTACCCCGGGGATTATAACTCGTGGTCCGACTGGTAGCAATGCCCCTAGCTAGCAAGTACTGGCGCAGCTCCTCACTCATAAAGGAGGACCCTCTATCACTGTGGATATAGCAGGGATACCCGAACAGAGTGAAGAGCTGGCGCAGGGCTTTTATGACGGACGTGGCAGTGGTGTCGGGGCAGGGGATGGCAAAGGGGAACCGTGAGAACTCGTCAATAACACTGAGAAAATAGACATTGCGGTCAGTGGAGGGAAGGGGGCCCTTAAAGTCAACACTCAGGCGTTCAAAAGGGCGGGTGGCCTTGACAAGTTGTGCCGTGTCAGGACAGTAGAAGTGCGGTTTGCACTCGGCACAAATTTGGCAGTCCCTGGTCATCGTCCTGATGTCCTCCAGGGAGTACGGCAGGTTCCGAGCTTTCACAAAATGGTAAAATCGGGTGACCCCCGGATGGCAAAGTTGTGCATGAAGGGCGTACAGCTGGTCGAGCTGTATGCTAGCACATGTTCCCCGGGATAGGGCATCAGGGGGCTCATTGAGTCTGCCAGGCCGGTACAGGATATCATAGGTGTAGGTGGAGAGTTCTATCCTCCACCGCAAAATCTTATCATTTTTGATCTTGCCCCGCTGTTGGTTGCTGAACAGGAACGCAACCGAGCGCTGGTCGGTCAGCACAGTGAATCTTTTGCCAGCAAGATAGTGCCTCCAGTGCCTAACAGCCTCCACTATGGCCTGGGCTTCTTTCTCCACCGCGGAGTGCTGAATTTCAGAGCCTTGGAGGGTGCGAGAAAAGAATGCTACTGGTCTGCCTTCCTGATTAAGGGTAGCAGCCAGAGCGAAATCGGAGGCATCACACTCCACTTGGAAGGGAGCGGTCTCGTCCACTGCATGCATCGTAGCTTTGGCAATGTCCGCTTTAATGCAGTTGAAGGCCGCGCAGGCCTCAGCAGAGAGGGGAAACGAGGTAGACTTGACCAGGGGGCGAGCCTTGTCTGCGTAATGGGGGACCCATTGGGCGTAATAGGAAAAAAAACCCCAGGCACCGTCTGAGGGCCTTGAGAGTGGTGGGAAGAGGGAGCTCTAACAGGGGGCGCATACGTTCGAGATCAGGCCCAATAACCCCGTTTTCCACGACATACCCAAGTATAGCAAGGCGGGTGGTACCAAAAACACACTTGTCCCTGTTATAAGTAAGGTTCAGAGCTGCGGCCACTTGGAGAAACCGTTGGAGGTTGGCGTCGTGATCTGGCCTGTCATGATCACAGATGGTGATGTTATCCAGATAGGGAAATGTGGCCTGCAGTTGGTACTGGTCCACCATCCGGTCCATTTCCCTCTGGAAGACAGAGACACCATTCGTGACACCGAAAGGGACGCGCAGGAAGTGATAGAGCCGGCCGCCCGCCTCGAAGGCGGTGTAGGGGCGGTCCTCTGGGCAGATGGGGAGCTGGTGATAAGCGGATTTCAGATCTATTGTCGAGTACACCTTATACTGAGCAATCTGGTTGACCATATCCGCGATGCGGGGTAGGGGGTATGCGTCAAGCTGCGTAAACCTATTGATGGTTTGACTATAGTCCACCACCATCCTATTTTTCTGCCCAGTCCGAACAACAACCACCTGGGCCCTCCAAGGGCTTGTGCTCGGCTCAATGATCCCCTCCCTGAGCAGCCGCTGCACCTCCGACTGAATGAAGGCCCGGTCCCCCGCGCTGTACCTCCTGCTTTTGGTTGCCACAGGTTTACAGTCGGGGGTCAGATTGGCGAACAGCGGTGGGGGAGGGATCTTGAGAGTGGAGAGGCTGCAAGTGTCGGTAGCGCAGCTGTTGGCCTGGTTCTGGATGGGATGTGTGTGTCCGTGTGTGTGTGTGGTCAGTAGCGGGGTATGTGAAGAAGTCCCACAAAACTGAGGATTCTTGACAGTGAGTGGTGGGAGGGGCCCGTCGTATACCATAGTCACACTTTCGAGATGGCTCTGGAAGTCCAGCCCCAATAGCACAGGTGCACACAGATTAGGCATGACCAGCAGTTCAAAGTCCCGATATACTGTGCCTTGCACCACCAAAGTCGCTACACAACCCGCCCGGATGTCTGCGGACTGCGACCCAGAGGCCAAATGGAACCTCCGACTGACCGGCCGCGTTGCAAGTCCGCAGCGTTGCACTGTGTCCGGGTGAATAAAACTCCCAGTGCTGCCCGTGTCAAACAGGCATCCAGTCCAATGCCCCTCCACCTGGATGTCCATCATGGACCTTGCAAGCTGGTGTGGGGCGCTTTGGTCGAGAGTCACAGTGGCCAGAGTTGGATCGCCGTCGGGGTACCCGGTCAGCATCGGAGGATCGGGGGCGGGGCGTGCTGACGTCGACAAAGATGGCCGCCCACATCCCGGCATGCAAGATGGCGGCCCCCACGTTTCACCCGCAGCGCTGCACTCCGCTCGAGGTTGAGACTTACAGACCTTGGCGAAGTGGCCCCGCTTTCCGCAGCTGGAGCAGGTCGCTTCTCGCGCTGGACAGCGTTGTCGAGGATGTTTCTTTTGGCCACAGAAATAACAAGGCACGAGTTTCTTACGGGCCACAGCCGTGGTCTGGGTCGGGGAGCTCGTGGAATGGCGACTGGCGGCGGCGTTGGCGAATTCGCTCCCGGGAGCCGGCGGTGGCGGGGTCTGAGGCGTCCACGAAACCGGCGGGGAATCGCGCGACTGGACAGCGTCGGCGTTATGCCGCGCAGCTTCTAGAGCGTTGGCCTTCTCTATCGCCGAGCTTAAGGTAAGATCCGAGTTCTCCAGCAGCCGCTGGCGCATGTACACTGACCTCAGTCCCGTCACAAAGGCGTCTCGCACCAGCAGCTCCGCATGCTGTTCTGCCGTGAGCGTCTTGCAGTCGCAAGCTCGGACGAGTGTCTGTAGTGCTCGGAGAAACTCAGCGCACGATTCGCCAGGCCGCTGTTGCCGGGTAGCTAAGCGATGTCTTGCGTAGACGGTGTTCACCGGCCGCAGGTACTGTCGTTTGAGGGCGTCCAGTGCCCCTTCGTAGGTCGGCAGGTCCCGGATAAAGGAGTAAACTTTGGAGGAGACCCTCGAGAGTAGGATTCTGTGCATAACGGCGGGTTCAGTCGCATGAAGCTCCGCCAAGTACGATTGGAAGCATGCAAGCCAGTGTTCAAAAGCGAGAGCTGCGTCAGGGTCTTGAGGGTCCAAATCCAACCGGTCCGGACGCAAAACGGGTTCCATGTTTTAAAACTTCCAGTCAATAAAATTGATGCACCATCAATAACTCACACTGAGACGTAGGCGAGATATCGGCTTTTATTGACTGGAAGAAGGAACCAGGAGTGAGTGTCTATCATACAAGGTCCTGGAGACTGAGGCCGATCTTCAGGCCGCAGGTCTCCTTTATACAGGGGCCTGTGGGAGGAGCCACAGGAGCAGTCAGCAGGGGCGTGTCCCGACAGGCACATAGTTCACCACACAAAGCCCCAAATTGGAAAGAGTCAAGACTATGCAAATAAAATCTTCTGACACTAATTAAAAGTAGGTTTCTATTTGGTTGCCATGGTTCTGCAACTGTGGATCATAAGGCAGCTGTGTCAGAACGCATAAGTAAATTTACAATACATAAAATTGCAGCATTATCTAAAGTAAGTGACAAGAAAATGGAGAGGCCAGTTACTATGTCTATGAAGTTGGATTCTGTCACTCACTGGCATTCACTGACTGTGTGAATACTACATTTCAAAGCCATCCAGCTTGTGAATTTATGTCATTATCATTTCTTAGTCATTTGAAATTGAAAGATAGTATGCTAATTCATTTTATCCAATCAGAACATTAGCAAGACGTGTGCACTGTAATAAAAGCCTTCAATGCTATTAGATTCACTTAACGAATGCAATAATGGTTTGAACAGTTCCCAAACTGAACTTTGTACAAGTCACACGCAGTTTCAAAGGTAAAGCACAGTGAATTAAACCTCAAAAGCCCAATATATTTTGTCTGCCTTCAGATAACCAAAGAAGTGTCAATCAATCAACATACTAAAAGTAAAAATCCATTATAATGTCTCAACTGAACACTCAAACTTGACAACAGAGTAGGTACATGGTAATTTTGTGCACACTGGTGATACATCTTGAAAAGGGACATGACAACATAATTAGTATTTGATGAAGTGGAGCTTAATTATTTGTTGTAACAATTGCTGCTGTAGTAGTTTCTTATTAAATGTATTTACAGCTGCTCTCCAGTCTGCAGGTATCCAAAAGCAAACAATTATTTTGAAATTTCTATAGGAGAAAATGAAGTTAATGTCTTTCTAAGTTTTTTTCTGAAAACCTGCCAATTTCCCAACATTTATCCACATGAATATTAGCAGATTCAGGATTTTGGCACAGATATATTCAAGTACAAGATTCCCAAACTTCTTCTTAATAATTGGAGTAATTGTAGAATCCGACAATGGAATGAGTACATGGCTACAACAAGTATGCAAACAAACTGCATCAGCTGTCTAGATTGGAGGAAACAACTCTGGAGGATTTAAAATTTTCAAAAAATGTTGGAAATCTGAAATAAAAACAGAAAATGAAGGAAGCACTCCAAGTCAGACAATATTCATGGAAAGAAAATTAATCTTTCATGTTGAGAACCCTTCATTAAAGCTGGAAAAGTGAGAAAGGGAGGAATAAGGAGAGGGGGGATGGACAGAACAAAGTGAACCTTTCTGATGGGATGAGGTTAAGATTGCCAAGGTGATTCCAATGATTTCCCACTTGACCTATTAATGAAGGAAGAACTAGAGAGTGACAGAGCATAATGCAGGAGGCAGGGAAGGAGGAAATACTGTGGGAAAACATCCCACAGTAAGAGAAATCCAGCAAGGGAAGGAAGAATGTGAGATGGATCATGTGAGGGTAAAAAATGAGAGAAAAAGAGCACCAAAAGTAACAATACTTTTGAGTTTTTAAATGAGTGCAGAATCAAAACACAAGGCAGCAAGACAATTACCAAGGTGTCACATAAAGTTGTGAGGGGAGGAGGCTGAGTAAGGTAGGATTATTCCACGTATCCCACAAACACATGGGCATAACTTGAACCTATGCTAGCAGCCACAGTTATACATATGAAGTGGAAATGGTGAGTGGAATTGAAGACTTCAATTCCACTATCAGCTGATAGGCTAAATGTCTTTTTCTCATAAAATGATGTGCCTAGCCAGGGTCAACCCATGTAAAGCTCTGGGACCTGATAACATACTTGGTCAGGTGATGAGGGACTGCGCAGCCCAGTTAACAGAGGTTGCAGTAGACATCTTCAGCATCTCTCTGGAACAGTCCACTGGCCCTGCAGGCTTTCAAGCAGGCATAATTATCCCAGTGCCTAGGAGGGTTACAGTAACATACCTTAATGACTAATGACCAGTTGCACTAACCCCAATGAGAATTAAGTACTTTGAGTGACTGGTTATGGATCACATTAAATTCTGCAACAGTGGACCCTTTCAAGTTTGCTTCTCAGTTAAATCGGTCCATTGATGATGCCATAGCCTCTGCACTCCACTCCATTCCATTCTGTCCCACCTGGAAAAACGGTGCCTCATTCACCAGGATACTCTTTATAGATTTCATCTCAGTGATTAATACAATCATCCCTCAAAAGATGGTGGGTAAACAGTCCTCATTGAGTCTCAATATTTCTCTCTGTAACTGGATCTTGGACTTCTTGATAGAAAGACCATATGCAATCTGTGCTGGCAGCAACATCTGTAACTCCATCATGCGGAGTACCGACGCACCCCTGTCCCCAAGTGTACTCAGCCCGCTGCTGATGCATGACTGCACTACTAGATCCAGCTCAAACTGAATCATCAAGTTTGTTCATGACACAACAGTGATTGGAGTCATCAACAACAACGAGATACATGCAGAGAGAAGGTAGAGTGACAGGCAGAAGGGTATGAGCACAACAACTTGAGTCTCAACTTGGATAAGCCCGAAGAGACAATTGTGGACTTTAGGAAGGTGCAGACTGACCACTCCTCACTGCACATAAACAGTTCCTCAGTGGAGGATTTGGACACAGAATTTGTGGGAGTGCATATAACAGACTATTTCACCTGGTCCCTCAACACCACCGTTTTAGTCAAGAACATGTAACAGCATCTCCCTGAGGAGATTGAGCCGAATGAAGCTGCTCCTCCACCTCCCCCGCCCCTCATTTTAACCAATTTTTGCAGGAGCACTATTAAGTATTCTGACCAGTTGCATCACTATCTAGTATAATAATTGCAAGGCATCTGACTGCAAGTCCCCTACAAAGGATTGTGAGTACTTCTGAGAGGATCCACCAATCTTGAGATATTTATCAGGAACGCCATGTATGCAGGGCCCTTAACATTGTCAATGATCCCTCCCATCCGTTCAACAATTTCTCTGATCCCCTACCATGAAAGAGGTAACATAGTATTAGGACGACTGTTAGGATGGGAAACACCTTCTTCCTCCAGGCTGAGAGACTACTGGACTCCCTGCCAGCATCTGGGTCTCATCACGTTTGAAGCACCAACAGCATTATACTATACTTTTTAAACTGCCGTAAATGCATCTTAGTAGATGTTAATTTATTTGTGGTAATATTTCTTTGTGTTGTGTGCGAGTTATATGCACTGCGTTGTGCACTTTGATTTGGGGGAATGGTTCCAAATGGTGGTATAAATGTACAAGGATGAATAATAAACTTGAACTTGAGCTTGGACAATATGAGCACAAATTCAGCCACAATGGTGTGTGGAAACTGGTTGTGCTTCCGTTCATGGACTGTGGGGATTTACTAATTTTCAAAAAAAGTGCTTATCTGAATATTTTAACGTATTTTCACATTCTTATTTCAACTCTTTTTAAATAAACAAAATGCAGTAGGAACTCATAAGAGCATAAGAAATAAGAGGAGTCATCGTCCATCTGGCCTGTCAAGCCTGCTCCACCAATCAATAAGATCATGGCTGATCTGGCCATGGACTCATCTCCACTTACCTGCCATTTCCTCATTAATCCTTAATTCCCCAACTTTGCAAAAATCTACCCAACCTTGTCTTAAATAAACATTTTGAAGTAATCTCCACTGCTTCATTGGGCAGAGAATTCCACAGATTTACCACTTTCTGGGAAAAGCAGTTCCTCCTCATCTCTGTCCTATTATCTATTCCCCCGAAACTTGAGATTATGTCCCCTAGTTCTAGTCTCACCTACCAGTGGAAACAACTTTCCTGCCTCTATCTTATCTATCACTTTCATAATTTTATATGCATCTATAAGATCTCCTCCCATCCTTCTGTATTCCAGTGAGTACAGTCCCAGGCAACTCAATCTCTCCTCATAGTCTAAACCCCTCGTCTCTGGAATCAAGCTGGGGAACCTCCTCTGCACCGCCTCCAAAGCTAGTATATCCTTCCTTAAGTAAGGAGACCAGAACTGCACACAGTACCCAGGTGCTATCTCACCAGTACCCTGTACAGTTGCAGCATAACCTCCCTGCTCTTAGATTCAATTCCTGTAGCAATGAAGGCCAACATTTTCTTCTTGATAGCATGCTACACCTGCAAACCAACCTTTTGTAATTCATGCGCAAGTACTCCCAAATCCCTCTGCACAGCACCATGCTGCAAATTTTTAAAGCAGGTTGGGCGGCATCTATGAAAATTATAGATACTTGACATTTTTGGCTGAGACCCTTCTTCAGAACTGAGAAGGAAGGAGGAAGCTGCCAAAATAAAAAAGGTAGGGTGAAAGAGAGCAGAAGGAAGCTAGATGAAAAGTGATAGTTCCCACCTACCTGGCTTCACGTCACCTTCCAGCTAGCCTCCTTCCCCTCCTTTTTATTCTGACATCTTCCTGCTTCTGTCTCAGTCCTGAAGAAAGATCTCAGCCCGAAATATCAACTGTTCATTCACTTCCATAGATGCTGCCTGACCTGATGAGTTCTTCCAGTATTTTGTGTGCGTTGCTTTGGATTTCCAGCATCTGCATACTTTATGTTTATACTTTTTGAATACTCTTTTCCAAGTTTTATGCAGGAACACAGGAAATAGGAGTAGTAGGTCATATGGTTTTACTAGCTTGTTTCATATATCAAAAAGATTATGATCTTATGTAATCACTGTCATCAACTCTTATTTTCTCGCTTGATATCCACATTAGATTTCTAAACAATGGATTTTCTGCAGTCTTTCAGGGTAGTGATTTCTGGAAGATGTGATGGTTCTTGACTACATTTATGGATAAGATAGTCTTCTGAAATAGTAAATTCCAAATATGCACAACCCTTAGAAAAGGAATTCTTCCTCCTTTCAGCCATAAGTGGAAAATAGTGCTTTTAAACTTCAATAACACAAACAGCTCAAAGTAGTGCCCATCAGTTTAATGTAATCAGTTTCTTTCATTTTAAGAATGTTTTAAATATTTCTGAATTTCAAAGACATTCAATATTTTGACATCCAGCTAACCTGGAACCACTGGACAACCAGCTGTTAAATGTTTTCAGTGGTTTTGTCAATGTTGGCCTTTTCTGTCTCTGCCTGAGTTTACACAAGGTATGTTTGCTATGGAAGGCTGTGTTAAAGAGATTGGAACTACTACCATTATGAACAATCTAGGTTAATAAGCAAAAACACGGCAGATGGAACGTAATGTGGAAAAATGTGATGTCATTCACTTTAAGAGCAACGACAATATTTTTCAAAAGGTGATAAATGTAAAGGTGTCAGCAGAACTTGTGTGTTTTTAAAATGTGAATCATATCAAGTTAATATGCAGATACACCAAACAATTAGGAAGGCTAAGAGTATGTTGGCCATTATTGGAAGAGGACCTAAGTATAGGAATAGAGACATATTGCTCCAATTACATACAGCCATGAGTAAAATTGCACTTCAATTATTCTGGACCATTTTTGGCTCTCTATCTGGAGTCACAGAGAACTGCAGTACAGAAATGGGCTCTTGAGCAATCTAGTTCATGGCAAATTATTATTTTGCCCAGTGCCATCAACATGCACCTACACCACAGCCCTCCACACTCCTCCCATCTATGTACTTATTCAAACTTCTCTTAAATGTCAGGCATATCTAAGAAAAATCCTGCAATAAAGGAAGTGTGAAGTTTACTTGTCACATCAAAAGAGATTGGACCCAAAAATTCTCCTCAGTTTACAAGAATGGGAGATACCTCAGTGACACATGCAAAGGTATACTGGAGCTTAGCAAGATTAAAACTGAGTTGATAGTTCTTTAGGCTGTAAAGAACTGAGGTCACTGAAAATAAATTGAGGATGGTGTTGGCTAAAATTTCTTCATCCACAGGGAAGAGTAGAGAACTCTATAGATCTTTATAGCTTAAAGGAATCAAATTGTATGGGTGAAGTTGAAGAGTGGAGGGTGAGGTGAGTGGTCAGCTATGATCTTATTATATTGCAGAGCAGTTAGAAGGGATTAACCACCTTCATCTGTTTCTACTCCTTATAGGAACATGGAAAGGCTACAGCATGGTAGGCTATTCTGCCTATTGTTCTGGCTCTCTACCAGAGCACTCGCTTGCTGCCCTGGCATCTTTAAATTGCACACCACTCCCACCATACATTTAATCAATTCCATCTTGAAGGTTACAATGAAACCCAACTCCACCCCATTTGCAGGCAATGCTTTCCAAATTCAAACCATGTGCTGCATAAAAATGTTTCCCTCACACTACTTCCAGTTTTCTTCCTCTTTAATTAAACTTGCGAATGCTTGCTTTTGCTCCTTCAATAACCGGAACTCCCTTGCACTCTTGTCTAGTCCCTGCATAATTTCATTCACTTCTGTCAATCTTCACCCAGCAAATGTTGCAGGGAGCAAGCAGAAGAATGGGGTTCAGCGGGATAATAAATCATCCATGGAGCAAAATCATTAGGACAAATGGCCTTATTATATTCCAATATCTTATACTCTTATGGTCTAAAAGCAGTCCTAACTTCTCTTTTTACATTTTGAACTACAGTCTCTCACACTAGGAATCATTCTCATAAATCTGCTATGGTCTCTATCCAATGTCTCCACATCATTCTGTAATGATGCATGACTACCCTCCATTTATGTCTATGCCTCCATCAAGGAAGTCCAAACTGAGTGTACTTTATTAACCACTTTCCCAATCTGTTCCTGTTGCACTCCTATGCCCTAGATCTCTATACTCTCACGTTGCTGCAACCCTGAAAGAGGAACATCCTTTATTCTATTTTACCTCTTCTTATTCCCCTTTATAAATTGTATCATCTCAGATTTCCCTGCAAGTTTCATCAGCTGTACATATTCCCATTCTATCAACCTGCTTCTGTCCTGCTGCAATTTATTACTATAGTTGCTTGGCAAGTTTGGTGTCACCATAAACTTAGGAATTGTGGCTTGCACCCCTATTGAATTTATTAATACAGCTCAAATAAGCAATAGCCCTAACACCAATCCCTAAGAAATGTCACTCTTAACCTTCCTCCCATTTAAAAATAACCATTCACAACAGCTTTACAGAATTAATTACTGAGCTAGTTTCACATCTACACTATCAAAGTCACTTTTAATGGCACGTGCTTCAACTTTGCTGATAAGCCTGCTAATTTCCATCTTACAAAACACCATTTTGGCTGCATTATCTTTTTCAGCTCTATCTGTTATCTCATCAATAAATTCTATTTTTGAAATGGTTAAACATGATTTACCTTCAATAAATCTATACTGACTTCCCTTAATTATTACAAGTTCCTCCAGGTGGCCATTAATTCTGCCTTAAATTGGTGTTTTTAAAAGTTTTCCCACCTCTGGGGTTAAACTAAGTTGCCTGTGGTTGCTAGGCTTATTTACTCCCCTTTTTTGAAAAAGGGAGTAATATTCACCACTCTGCAGTCCTCTAGCACCACCCTTGTATCCAGATCACAATGGAAAATTAGACATTGCCCACAAGTTTTCATCTCAGAAAACTAGGATGCATCCCATTTCCTCGAACTACCTACTTTAGTTCAACCAAATTCACTAAAACCACTTACATAAATTTTTAATTTATTGTCTCAGTTTTCTTCATTATTCCTTGGTGGAGGCATTTTGAAAATACCGTAAATTCCAGACTATAAGCCGCTACTTTTTTTCCCACGCTTTGAACACTGCGGCAACACTGCGGCCTATACTACGGTGCGGCTAATGCATGTTTTTTTTATGCTGCCAAAAACATTTTGCCTCGTAACAGTAGACCAATAAAATTGATGAGTAGTTCACAGAGGTCCAATGAAATTGTACGATAAATCAAGCGCACTTTCACAATTAAATTATTGTAAATCAGTCATTTGTACTCACCCTCATCAACATGGAAAACACTCGAAGAAAAGCATATGATGCAGCTTTTAAGTTAAAGGCGATCAATCTGGCGGTTGAAGAAGGAAATCGAGCTGCTGCACATAATCTTGGCATAAATGAATCGATGGTGAGACGGTGGAGACACCAGCGTGAAGAACTGAGTCAATGCAAAAAGACGACAAAAGCTTTCAGAGGTAATCATAGCAGATGGCCCGAACTTGAAAACTTTTTTGAAGACTGGGTTAACACACAGAGAGCAGGCGGCCGCGATGTTTCCACCATGCAGATCAGACTGAAGGCTAAAGCAATCGCCACCAAAATGAAAATCGAAGATTTTAGAGGTGGGCCATCGTGGTGTTTTAGATTTATGAGATGAAAAGGCCTGTCTGTCAGGGTACGCACGACTCTGTGTCAGCAGCTCCCTCCCAACCACGAGGAAAAACTTGCTAACTTCCGCACATTCACTCAAACAAAGATAGCGGAGAATTCCATCGGGCCAGATGATATCATAAATATGGATGAAGTACCTTTGACGTTTGACCTGCCTCTCACTCGGACTGTTAATAAAAAAGGTGACTCGTCCATCACACTGAAAACAAGTGGCCATGAGAACGCATTTTACTTGTGTTCTGAGCTGCACAGCATCCGGACTAAAGCTTCCACCGATGGTGATTTTTTAAGCGGCTGACAATGAAAGTTCAGAGAAAGCTGCCATCAAGAGTACAAACTCAATTCCAGCTGTGATTCCTGGGGGCACCACGAAGTATTTGCAGCCACTGGACATCAGCGTGAACTAGGCATTTAAAGTGGCGCTGCGCATTGAGTGGGAGGCTTGGATGACGAGCGGCGAGAAATCCTTTACCAAAACAGGACGCATGCGAAGAGCATCTTTAACTCAAGTCTGCCAGTGGATCCTAAATGCGTGGAGCCGTGTCACAACATCCACCATCACCAACGGGTTTCGAAAGGCTGGACTGCTGCGTGATGAAGAGGACCGCGTGCGCTCAAGTGAGAGCAACAACGAAGAGACTGAAGTGAGTGACGAGATCCTGAGGTTTTATTCAATTCGGACACTGAAGGACTTTGATGGTTTTAGTGCGCAGCAGGAAGATGAAGAAGGCGATCAATAACTTTTCCTGGTAGGCTGCAGTATATATATATTTTTTCACCAGTCGTTAGGAGATATTGGAATGTTGTTCGTGCACTGTTCAGTAAAAAAGTATACGCAACGTAATTTGTGTGTTACCGATACATATGTATATTTAAAAGTAGCTGTGTTACAGGCACTGTTCGAAAAAAAGCATTTGCAATATGTATTTGTTTATGTTACCATACGGATTTAATTAAAAGTTAAAAAATCCTCACGTGTAATATCTTTCTGTGTAAATATCTCATATTACAACGTGGGACACCTGCGGTTTAAAATCCGGTGCGGCTTGTACAAGTACAAAATTGATTTTCTTTCTAAAATTAGAGCGTGCAGCTTTTAATCAGGTGCGCTCTGTAGTCCGGAATCTACGGTACTCTATTTAGTACATTATCACTGATCTTAGCATCCACATACGCATGCTCCTATTTTTGTCCATGATAACCACTACTATTTTACTACTCATATGCCTTTCAGGTTCTATATTGCATACATTCTCTGATATTAAATGGAACCACTGAAGAACTCTTTTGGGTGTCCACTACAGCTGGCAGCTATTCTTTTCAAGATTTCAAGATTTCAAAACCTTTATTGTCATTCCAACCATACATCAGCTCTGCAGGGCAGAATAAGACAGTGTTCCCCAGGGGCAAGTGCATTCATAACATAACAAATGCAACAATAAATAGTAAACACAACAATAAATAGTAAAACACAACAGCCACATATCAGTTAAAATCAAGTTATAAGTGTCCAAAGCAGAGCAGCTATTTAGCAGTCTGACTGCCTGTGGGAGGAAGCTGTTTAGTAGCCTTGTGGTTTTTGTTTTGATGCTTCTGTAACGTTTGCCTAATGGCAGAAGAACAAACAGTTTATGGAGAGGGCGCGAGGGGTCTTTAATGATGTACTGTGTCTTCTGGAGGCATCAACTCTGAAAGGGGTCTTGGACAGAAGGTAGGGAGACCCCAATAACCTCCTTAGCTCCCCTAACCACCCTCTGCAAGGCTTTTTTGTTGGCAGCACTGCAGCTGGAGTATCAGGTTGTGATGCAAAAGGTCAGCACACTCTCAACCACACCTCTGTAGAATGTAGTTTAAGATGTTAGTGGGGAGTGATGCTTGTTTAAGCTTCCTCAGAAAATGCAGTCTCTGCTGGGTTCGTTTCACAAACCCAGTGGTGTTCCTGGACCAGGTGAGATTGTCTGAGATCTGTATCCCAAGGAACTTGATGTTTTCCACTCTCTCCACTGTGGAGTCGCTGATGCAGAGGGGTGTGTGCTCAGGCTGAGACCGTCTGAAATCAATGATCATCACTTTGGTTTTGGTGACATTAAGCATCAAGTTGCTGCACCAGCTCTCTAGGTGTTTGACCTCCTCCCTGTACATTGTTTCATCATTTTTGCTGAAGACCCCCACCACCGTGGTATCATCAGCAAATTTAATGATCAGGTTCCCCTTGAATCTGGCTGCACAGTCATGTGTTAGCAGTGTAAACAGCAGTGGGCTAAGCACACAGCCTTGTGGGGATCCAGTGCTCAGAGTGACGGAGTCAGAGATGTTCCTGCCAACACGGACTGACTGTGGTCTCTCCTGTCAAGAAATCCAGAATCCAGCGACACATGGCAGTGTTAAGGCCAAGCAGCGACAGTTTCTCCACTCGTCTCTGCGGAATGATGGTATTGAATGCTGAACTGAAATCAATGTACAGGATTCTGGCATAAGTGTCTTTATTGTCCAAGTGAGAGAGAACTGTGTGCAGTGTGGTGGATATTGTGTCCTCCGTCGAGCAGTTGGGACGATAAGCAAACTGTAGAGGATCCAGCGATGAGGGGAGGCTGGCTGTGATATGAGGTTGACAAGCCGAACAAAACACTTCATCACTATGGGGGTCAGGGCGACGGGACTGTCATCATTCAGACAGGCTACAACCGATTTCTTTGCTACAGGGATGATTGTGGAAGTTTTGAAGCATCTGGGGACAATGGCTTGACTAAGGGAGATGTTGAAAATGTCTGTCAGGACATCTCATACAGTGGCACCCTGCATGGTCAGTACTTAGTAACACTCCCTTTAGCAAGTATCACAGCTTGTAAACGCTTTCTGTAGCCAGTTAAAAGTCCTTCAATTCTTGTTTGGGGGATTTTCGCCCATTCTTCCTTGCAAAAGGCTTCTAGTTCTGTGAGATTCTTGGGCTGTCTTGCATGCACTGCTCTTTTGAGGTCTATCCACAGATTTTCAATGATGTTTAGGTCAGAGGACTGTGAGGGCCATGGCAAAACCTTCAGCTTGTGCCTCTTGAGGTAGTCAATTGTGGATTTTGAGGTGTGTTCGGATCATTATCCTGTTGTAGAAGTCATCCTCTTTTCATTTTCAGCTTTTTTACAGAAGGTGTGATGTTTGCTTCCAGAATTTGCTGGTATTTAATTGAATTCATTCTTCCCTCTACCAGTGAAACATTCCCCGTGCCACTGGCTGCAACACAAGCCCAAAGCATGATCGATCCACCCTGTGCTTAACAGTTGGAGAGGTGTTCTTTTCATGAAATTCTGCACCCTTTTTTCTCCAAACATACTTTTGCTCATTGTGGTCAAAAAAGTTCTATTTTATCTTCATCAGTCCACAGGATTTGTTTCCAAAATGCATCAGGCTTGTTTAGATGTTCCTTTGCAAAGTTCTGATGCTGAATTTTGTGGTGATGTAGGAAAGGTTTTCTTCTGATGACTCTTCAATGAAGGTCATATTTGTGCAGGTGCCGCTGCACAGTAGAATGGTGCTCTACCACTCCAGAAACTGCTAAATCTTCCTGAAGGTTTTGATTTGCCTTTCTAGCAATCCTACAAGCAGTTCTCTAGGAAAGTTTTCTTGGTCTTCCAGACCTCAACTTGACCTCCACTGTTCCTGTTAACTGTCATTTCTTAATCTCATTACGAACTGAGGAAAGGACAACCTGAAATTGCTTTGTTATCTTCTTTTAGCCTTCTCCTGCTTTGTGGGCATCATTTATTTTAGTTTTCAGAGTGCTAGGCAGCTGCTTAGAGGAGCCCATGGCTGCTGATTGTTCTGAGAAGGTTTGAGGCATCAGGGTATTTATAAAGCTATGAAATTTGCATCACATGGCCTTTCCTAACAATGACTGTGAATAAGCCATAGCCCTAAGAAGCTAATTAAGGTCTGAGGCCTTGGTAAAAGTTATCTAAGAACTCAAATCTCTTGGCGTGCCCAAACTTTTGCATGGTGCTCCTTTCCTTTTTTTTTCCACTCTAAAATTGAACAAAACAAATACACTAATCTTGCTTAAAATGTTGAAAAGAATGTTTCATCGTTAACTTTATGACTTTTGGAGATCAGTTCATCTTCTACTCACTTAACTATTCACAGTAACAGAAATTTTGACCGGGGTGCCCAAACTTCTGCATGCCACTGTATGTTGCCTTTGTCTCTCACTTCAGTTTTCATTTGACCTATTAATCTTCTGTAATCAGAATCAGGCTACTTATCACTGACATATCTCATGACATGTATTGTTTGTGGCAGCAGTACAATGCAATACATTAAAAATTACTACAATTTGCAATAGGAACTATTAAAAAATAAATTCATGTAAAAAGGGAGCAAAATAGTGAGGTAGTGTTCATGGCTTCATTGCTTGTTTGAAAATCTGACAGAGAGAGGAAGAAGCTGGTCCTAAAATGCTGAGCGTATATTTTCAGGCTCCCTCTCCTCCTGTATTAGAGGCTCCCACTACTATTTAGAACCAAACATCTGTTGCAAGCAACCATCTTTGCTTTATCTTCCCCGTGCATCATTTTCATTATTCAAGCAGTTTAGGGTTTGTTCTTTCTGGGAATATTCTTTAATTGTACCTGAACCATCTCTTCCTCAAAAATAGTCCATTGTTCTTATTTTAATTGCTTCTCCTCCTTTTAAAACAAAATGGTGCTTGACTTAAAATGTTAAAGGGAATTATTCAATAAAAACGCCAATAAATGGAAGAATATTTTAAACATGGCAAATCTAAAAAATGAAGACACCATTAAAAATCAAAGAAACATCAGGGTTTTAACCATATAAGCAGGTTTTGAAAAGTAGTCACCCACTGAAACATACTGCTTGATTTAATTTAAATATGTTGCTGTGGAATCTTCGTCACAAAATGAAAACAACATTCAGACTAATATTTCCAAAACTACACTACAGAACTATCTTGCTTTTTATTTCTTTGGTACATTTAACGACAATCAGTCGGGCATTGCCAATTCAGTTTTGGAGCAGAATATTTTCACTTTTGTAGGTCCAAAAATAATAACGTGCATAATGCACCAGCACAGTCCTTGCTCTTCACTACAATTCCCCAACCTAATCATGAAATGCAACCTAACCTGCCAGAGGCTGATCAGTTTAACAGACCATCGCATCAACATACATCATGCCCAAGATTTAACTGTATAAATGACTTAATACAATTTAATTCTTAATCACTGTAACAGAATGATTGACTGGATCACTGGTCAAGCACTACCATTATGCTTTCCTCTCTCACTAATGTGTACTAAGAAATAATACAAAGAAAATAGTTTAAACAGATTAAATACTCTGCTGTGGAGAAGGAATGTGTTGGACAGCTGGGAGCCAGCACACCACTGGAAATAAAAATCATCTATTTAAAGGCTGTCTGTCTCCTGCCAAGTCATCACTGGAGAACACAAGTCAGCTGCATTCTGTACTCAAATCAGGATTCAAGTCAATTAATGGCAAGGGATCCTCGTCTACTGAAAGACATGT
The DNA here is from genome assembly GCF_030144855.1 of Hypanus sabinus. Taxonomy (NCBI): domain Eukaryota; kingdom Metazoa; phylum Chordata; class Chondrichthyes; order Myliobatiformes; family Dasyatidae; genus Hypanus; species Hypanus sabinus. The sequence continues at coordinate 169,454,499 of NC_082712.1, read as the reverse complement.
TTAACTTTAATCCTGATGAAAATTAAACAACAGCAGGACTTTAGTACTCTCTCCAGATACTTGAGATATTTTTCAATACTTAATCCGTTCTGTGCCAAAAATCTATTTCACCATTCAGCTGGATCATGATTTATGTCCATTTCCATTTACCTGTCACTGATCTCTCCCTTTCAATGTCTATTCATCTTCAAAAACTACAGGCCCTTCAGCCCATGATGTTGTGCTGAGCTTTAACTCTACTCCAAGATCAACCCAACCCTTCCCTCTCACATAGCATTCCATTTTTCTTTCATCCAAGTGCCTATCAAAGACTATTAAATGTTTCTAATATATCTGCTTCTCCCACCATCCCTAACAGTGTGTTACATGCACTTACCAATGCGTGCTTAAAAAAAATACCTACCTCTGACGTCCCCTGTGATTGGAGTAAAGTATGTCCTTTCGTATTAGCAAAGGCAGAGTTTAGGATGATAGCACCTAACGGTGACTCCTTTGCTTGCACCTTCAGAAGCAGCTCTATTTCTATCTTTAATATCTCTTTCTGCACGATCCTTTTGAAGACCCTGACCTGGAGTTATATGCTGACTTCAATTCTCAGCGGAAATGGGACCTGCTCTCAGGGCCTCACGACCAACCACCTCGATATGCCAAGGATGCGGCCTGAAGACTAACACACCTGCAGGGTGCCAGATTTTCGTGGCTCTGGAGGCGGGCGGATTCGAGGTCAGTGCCACTGCCTGATGTGTTGTGGAGAATTGTCCACTGTCCCTTTTGCTGTGAAACAGGGACACCTCTTTTTCCCTTCTTAGGGAGAGAGAGAATGCCTGTGGTATGTCAAATTACCAGGTGAACAAGTAGTTTGGGGGTATTGCAAGCCTGTGTCTTCATTGATGCTTTGCTTGCAAGCATGAGTGCTCAGCGGAGGGTGCAATTGCATTTTTTACTGGTGGGGGAGGGGGTTCATCACTTTGCTGATACTTATGCATAGGAGGGGGGAGTTGGGGAGAGAGCTTTGGGGTTCTAACATTTAACCGTCATTCATTCTTTGGGGCACTCCTCTGTTTCGTGAATGTTTGTGAAGAAAAAGAATTTCAGGATTTGTATTGTATACATTTCTCTGACATTACCTATTGAAACGTATTGATAAATCTCCCCTGCACCCTCGCTGAAGTTCCCTGACATTAAACTTGTCCCCTGCCTTCAAGTTCAGTCTTCCTAAGTGTATTACTTAATACTTCTCCGAAATTAGCTCCATCTGCCACTTCACAGCCCCAGTTCTGCATCTTGTCACTGCCCTGTTGTAACCTACAACAAACTTCTAAATTATCTACACCACCACCAACCTTTGTGTCATCTGCAAACTTATTAACCCACACTTCTACTTCCTCATCAAAGTCATTAATTTTTTTAAAAAATCACAAAAAGCAGGGGCCCCAGAACAGATCACCGTGGAACACCACTAGTCACGGATCTCCAACCAGGAAGCACTCCATCTACTACCTTCCTCATCCTTTTGGGTGGACACACCAATTCCAAAGCCATGCAGCCAAGTTTCCACAATCCCAATGCCTCCTGACTTTCTGAATAAGCCTACCATGGGGAAACTTGTCAAACACCTTACTAAAATCTGAATGCCTCACATTCACCACTCTACCTTCATTAATTTGTTTTGTTACTTCCTCAAATAATTCAATCAGGCTCGTGAGGCATAACCTGTCCATCAAAAAACCATGCCACTTATTCCTAATCAGACTATGCTTCCCTAAATGCTTGTAAATCATATCTCCAAGAATGCTCTCCAAAAGTTTTCCTACCACTAATATAAGTCTCATTGGTCTATAATTTCCAGGATTTGCTTTCCAAACCTTGAGCGTGCTTCCTTCTTCCTCCTGATTGATGCTTCACTCTTTTGTCAACCATGGTTTCTTCACCATACTATCCTTTCCCTGCCTCAATGGGACAAACCTATCCAGAATCCCATGCCAATGCTACCAAAACAAACTCCAGATTTCCAAAGTACATTTTTCTGAAACATCTGCTCCCAATTTACTCTTCCAAATTCCTGCCTAATACCATCATTATTAGCCCTGTCCCAATTAAATACTTTCCTGTACTATTTGCTCCTATCTTTGCCCAAGGCAACGCTAACGGTCAGGGAGCTGTGGTCACAATCTCCAAAATATTCACTCATCAAGAGTCCAGTCACCTGACAGGTTCTTTGCCTGACAATGGATCCAGTGAGGACTCTCCTCTAGTCAGCCTTTCCAGATAGTGTCAGCAATCTTTCCTAGACACACCTAACAAATTCTGCCTCACCTCAACCTTACACTAAGGAGATGCCAATCAATATTAGGAAAACTGAAGTAACACATAAAAACCCTGTTATTTTTGCACCTTTCCAAAATCTGCCTTCTCATCTACTCCTCAGTGTCCTTGATGTGGGGAGGGGAGGGGAAGGCTATAGAATACTCCATCTCCATTCCTGTTTGATTTTCATGCACACTGACTCAGTAAATGTGACTATAAGACCATAAGACATAGGAGGAGAATTAGGCTATTCAGCCCACCAAGTCTGCTGCGCCATTCTATCATGGCTGATCCTGGATTTCATTCAACCCCTGTTATCTGACCATATCCTTTGATAACCTAACCAATCAGGAAACCATCAACTTCTGCCTTAAATATATACACAAATTTAGCCTCCACTGCAGTTTTTGGCAGAGCATTCCATAAATTTATTACTCTCTGGCTAAACAATTCCTCCTTACTCCTGTTCTAAAGGGTCACCCCTCAATTTTGAGGCTATGCCTTCTAGTTCTGGATACCCACCATAGGAAACATCCTCTCTACATTCTATCTATTCCTTTCAACATTCAATAGGTTTCAGTGAGATACCCCACATTCTTCTAATTCCACTGAGTACAGGCCCAAAGCTGCCAAATGCTCCTCATATGTTAACCCCTTCATTCTCAGAAACATCCTTGTGAACCATCTCTGCTCTCTCTCCAATGACAACACATCCCTTCTGGGATATGATACCCAAAACTGCTGAAAAATCTCCAAGAGCAACCTGACTAGTGTCTTATAAAGGCTGAGCATTATCTCTTTGTTTTAATATTTTATTGCCCCTTGAAATAATTGCCAACATTGCATTTGCCTTCTTTACCATTGACTCAACCTATAAATTAACCTTCTGGGAGCCTTGCATGAGGACTTCCAAGTCTCTCTGCACCTCTGATGTTTCAACCCCAAAATGCATTTTCATACACTGCCCAACACTGTATTCCATCTGCCACTTTTTTGCCCACTCTTCCAATTTGTCTAAGTCCTGCTGCAATCACATTGCTTCCTCAGCACTACTTACCCCTTTGCCACAAAACCATCAATTTCATTATCTAAATCACTGACAATGTGAAAAGCAGTGGTCTCAATACTGACCCCTGAGGAACACCACTGGTCACTGGCAACCAACCAGAAAAGACCCCTTTTAATCCCACTCACTGCCTCCTGCCTGTCAGCCATTCTGCTATCCATGCCAGTATCATTCCTGTAACACCATTGAATTTTATTTTGTTAAGCAATGTCATGTGTGGCACCTTATCAAACGCCTTCTGAAAATTCAAGTAAATGATATCCACTGCCTCTCCTTCGTCCACCCTGCTTGTTACTTCCTCGAAGAACTCTTGATTTGTCAGGCAAAATTTCCCTTTACAGAAACCATGCTGACTTTGACTTATTTTATCAACAGTCTTCAAGTACCCCGAAACCTCATCCTTAATAATAGACTCCAGCACTTTCCCCACCATGGAGGTTAGGCTAAGTGGCCTATCATTTCTTTTCTTTTGTCTACCCCTCTTCTGGTCCAGGTAACTTATCCACCTTTAAGACCTTTGAGTTTGCCTAGGACATGTTTCCATTGTAATAGTAATGGCACTCACTTCTGGCTCCCTGACATTCACAGACCTTTGACAAACTGCTAGTGTCTTCCACAGTGAAGAAAGATGCAAAGTACCCTTAAGTTCATCTGCCATTTCTTTGTCCCCCATTACTACCTCACCAGCATCATTTTCCAGTGATCCAATATCAACTGTCACTTCCCTTTTACCCTCTATATAACTGGGGGAAAAAAACCCAATCCTGCTTTATATTATTGGCTAGTCTGTCCTCATATTTCATCTTTTCCCTTCTTGTGGCTTTTTTAGTTGCTTTCTATTGGATTTTAAAACCTTCTCAATCATCCAATTTCCCACACTTTTGGTACATAATCTGCCATTTCCTTGGCTTTTATGCATCCTTAACTTCCTTTGTCAGCCACAGTTGCCTATCCCTGCATTTGAGAATTTCTTCCTCTGTGGGACATATCTATCCTGTACCTTGTGAACTATTCCCATAAACTTCAGCCTTCTCTGCTCTGCCATCATCCCTGCAGCATCCGCCTCCAATCCACCTTGACAAGCTCATCTCTCATGCCTCTGTAATACCCTTTATTTCATTGTGATACTGATACATGTGACTAATGCTTCTCCCTCTCAAACTGCAGTATGAATTAAATCATATTATGATCACTATCTCCTAAGAATTCCTTTACATTAAGCTCCCTAATAAGATCTGGGTTATTACACAATACCCAGTCTATGAAGGCCTTTCCCCAAATAGGTTCAAACATAAGCTGCTCTAAAAAGCCATCCCATATACATTCAGCAAATTCCATCACTTGTGATCTGACAACAACCAGATTTTTCCAATCCCCTTGCATATTGAAGTCCTCCATTGCTTTTTCCAGCTCCCTTTGCAATCTCAACCCCACCTCTTGGCTACTATTGGGAGGTCTATATACAATTCCCATAATGGTTCTTTTACCTTTGCAATTCCTTAACTCCACCCACAAAGATTCAACATTATCTAACCATATGTCATCTCTTTCTAAAGATGTAATTCCATCAAATCCGCAGAACATCCATCCAGCAGCCACTCCTACTCTTGTGATAGCCAAGTCTCTGTAATGGCTACAACAATGCAGTTCCATGTACTAACCCATGCTGTAAGCTCATCACTCTTTATCCTGATACTTCTTGAAAACTGTGAGATTTACACTAGGAAATTTTATGCATCCCTGCAACCATAGCCTTTCAGAGGAACAGAATTCTAAAATCCTTGGCTCATTAGTAGGGTCTGCTTCACAATTTCACTATTAGAAGGACTGACCCACGGTTTAAAATTTCAAGGACAATGAAAATACTTCTAGTGCCAATATAATGTTTCCCGATTCAGAGTGCCTAACTTCAGCTGTCTGACATTGAAATAATTACTTTAGATAAGATTAACATTCAAACTTGATATTAATAAATCTCCAATTATCAGGTTAAACAAATATTCTACAGAATGGATATTTCAGATATTTTCATTAAGTCATCTGCAACTTCAGATACGCCATCCAGTGGTGGATGTGTGCAGCTTTCAAATGTTCAAATGGGGAATGCCAATACATGCATGCAATGGAATTAAAGATTTGCATATATAATTACAGATGAGATTAAGGGATCACCATAAATACCCAGTTCCCCTCAGAGATACAGAGCAAGGAATTCTACCAGTTAGTGTAATAATCATTGGGCTGTACTGCTACTGCAAAACAACAAATTTCATGTCACATAAAACAGTGAGCATAAACCTGATTCTGATTCAAATGTATCCACCCTAGAGAAATAGGAAGTCTCTGTCATTGAATATGTACAAGACACAGACTGGTAAAAATTTAGATATGAAGAGATTTAAGGTACAAGAGGTCAGAGTAGGAACAGGTAATGAGATAAACGATCAGCCATGATCTAAATGAATGCCTGAGCAGACACCAGGGGTCAAAACAGCCTATTCCTGGTATTTTTAATGACCCCGAGCCCCCTTCAGTGCATAAAATATTTAACACATTAGCTTGATCATGAAAATTTATAACCTCAACTGAACTAATATCATGAAAATCATTTTTAAATTGATGTTTAAATAGAATACAAATGAATGAACACATAACCTATCATCTCTAAATCAATGCATTGATTTACTTCCCAAAATCTACAACAGGACATTTCAAAAGCATGAATTCAAAACAATGCGCTTAATAAATGTGTAAATAGCTCTCTGTGCCAAAATATTTCACATTATTCTGCTAGTTTTCTTTAAGAAAATCACCATCATTTACAAACTGAAGGTAGTTAATAAATAAGTGCACATTTTCCAAATGTTAGTGGCAGCTTACATGATTCCAAGTGAACCTAGATTGTAAATACAAGTTATCTTGTGAGAGAAAAAAAACATTTCTGGCTAGACACTAAAACTATTTCCTCTGGAGCCATCTGCAGGATGTATGATGCAGTTTCATTCCCAAGGAAGGGAATCTGAATCTCTCACTCCCTCATTCACACAGACACATACAACACATTACACCATTTGTTTTATGCATGCATAACATATTATTATGATAGTATTTGTTCCAATTCCCAGTGACTCAAGCTTGAATATATAACACAGGACAGTACAGGTTCTTCGTCCCATGATGTTGTGCTGTCCTTGTAAAGCTTCCCCGCCCCCCCCCCCCCGCCACAAAGCCCTCCATTTTTCTATCATCCATGTGCCTACCTAAGAGTTTCAACCATTTAATTCCTATCCCCATTCCCATTCTGACACCTCTTTTACCATGATGAGGCCATTCTCAGGTTGGAGGAGCAACAACTCATAATCCGTCTAGGTAGCTTCCAACCTGATGACCTGAATTTCTGGTACTTTTCCCTCTTGTTCAATTCCCCACTCTGTCTTCTTGCTTCTTCTCCTCACCTGCCTATCACCTCTCCCTGCTTCTCCTCCTCCCCCTCCCTTTCTTCCATGGATCCACCCTCCTCTCCTATCAGATTCCTTCTTCTCCAGCCCTTTGCCTTTTCCACTTGCCACCTCCCAGCTTCTTACTTCATTCTTCCCACACCCCACCCCACCCCCCACCTGGCTTTATCTATCATTTTCTAACCTCTCCACTTTCTTATTCTGACATTTTCCCCCTTCCATTCCAGTCCTGATGAAAGTTTCACCCCAAAAAGTCGACTGTTTATTTATTTCCACTGAAGCTGCCTGACCTGCTGAGTTCCTCCAGTATTCTGTGTGCATTGTTCTGGATTTCCAGCATTTGCAGAATCTGTTGTGCTTACATGTCCCTAATGCATCTTCCTCTACCATCACCTCTAGTGTTCTACGCATCCACCATTACGTAAAAAACTGACTGCCCTCTGTACATTCTTCAATCACCTTAAAATTATGCCTCTGGTGGTAATTGGGAAAAAGTCTCTGGCCATCCACTTGATCTATGCCTTTTATCATTTTGTGCACCTCTATTAAGTTGCCTCTCATTCCCCTTCCTTTCAAAGACAAAAGCCTGAACTCACTCAACCTCATAAGATACGCTCTCCATAGCCAATATTACTGATAATCTGACCACTCAGCTGTGCATTAAGGTAAAAGTTTACTTACTGTCCTCACGGAAATCACAGATTTTGTTTGGGAATGAGGTGGAAGAATTAGACACTACAGACAAGAGGAAAGCTGACACACAATATAAATAACAATATACCAGCCTATCAGAGCTGGATGAATGGTGCCACAACATTTCACTCAAAGTCAGCAAAGCAACGAGCTGATTATTGACTACAAGATGAGGAAACTGAAGGTCCATGAGCCAGTCCTCATCAGGGGATCGGAGATGGATAGGGTCAGCAACTTTAAATTCCTGTGTTATTATTTCAAAGGATCTGTCCTGGAACCAGCACATAACTGCCATTCCAAAGAAGGCATAGCAGAACCTCTCCTTTCTTAGAGGTTTGCGAAAATTCAGCATGTTATCTAAAACTTGTATACAGATTTCTACAGATGCACAGTGGAGACTACAGCTCCTACACCATATACAAGTTACTTAGCTGTACAGCTCCAACACAAATTTGCTGGCAACTCCACTGTTGTATCAAAGGTGGTGATGAATCAGCATGCAGGAGGGAAATTGAAAACTTGGCTGAGTGGAGCAATAACTGCAACCTCTCACTCACTATCAATAATACCAAGGAACTGATTGTAGACTTCGGGAGAGGGAAACCAGAGATCCATGAGCCATGCCTTCTCACATCATGACTCACACCACCAGGTTCAAGAACATTTATGACCCCTCAACCATCAGGCTCTTGAACAAAAAAGGATGACTACACTCTTTTATCTTGTTTTTTCATGCTTGTTATTTATTGCTATTTTATTTACATCTGCATTTGCACAGTTTATTTACAGTTATAATTTTACAGTTACAGTTCTATAGATTTGCTAAGTATGACCGCAGTAAAAGAATCTCAGGGTTATATATGGCAACATGTATGTACTCTGATAATAAATTTTACTTTGAACTTTTCAGAGTACTGAGTGGTTGCATCATGGCCTGCTACAGAAACAACAATGTCTTTGAACAGAACAGCCTGCAAACAGTGGTGGGTTAAGTCCAGCCCATCACTGATAAAGCTCTCCCCACCAAGGACCACTGTCAAAGGAAAGCAGCATCCTTCACTAGGGCCTCCACCATTGTGTCTTCTCGCAGCTGCCATCAGGAAGTTGGTTTAAGTCACAGGAGCTTTAAGTCCCACACCAGCAGGTTCAGGAAGTTATTACCCTTCAACTATTAGGCTACTGAACCAGAGAGTATAACTGCACTCACCACAACATTGAAAAGATTCTACAATCTATGGACTCACTTTCAAAGATTCTACAACTCATGTTCTCAATATCTTTTACTATTCTTTCAGTTACAATTATGTGTGTATTATTGTATTTGCACAGAGTTGTCCTTTGCACATTGGTTTTCCATCTTTGTGTGTAATTTTTCATTGCATGTCTTTGTATTTATAGGGAATATTCACAAGAAAATTAATCCTAGCATATCATGATATATATGTACTTCAATGATAAATTACTTTGACTTTAACTTCGAAATCAAGTAGGTGAACATGCTGTGTAAATGGCTCAGCCCAAATCCAAGGTGATGCCCATTGCAATTTGCCTATCGTCACAATAGGTCAACAGCAGATGCAATCTCAATGGCTCTATACACAGCTTTAGACCACCCTGGATAACACAAACAGAATGTCAGGATGTTGCTCATCGACTATTGCTTAGTATTTAATACCATCATTCCCACAATCCTGATTGAGGAGTTGCAGAACCTGGGCCTCTGTACATCCCTCTGTAATTGGATCCTCAACTTCCTAACCGGAAGACCATAATCTATGTGGATTGGTGATAACATCTCCTCCTCGCTAACGATCAACACTGGTGTACCTCAGGGGTGTGTGCTTAGTCCACTGCTCTGCTCTCTACATATATACCCATGACTGTGTGTCTAGTCATAGTTCAAATACCATCTATAAATTTGCTGACGATACAACCATTGTTGGTAGAATTTCAGGTGGTGATAAGAGGGCGTACAGGAGTAAGATATGCCAACTAGTGGAATGGTGCCGCAGCAACAACCTGGCACTCAACGTCAGTAAGATGAAAGAGTTGATCATGGACTTCAGGAAGGGTAAGATGAAGGAACACATACCAATCCTCATAGAGGGATCAGAAGTGGAGAGAGTGAGCAGTTTCAAGTTCCTGGGTGTCAAGATCTTTGAGGATCTAACCTGGTCCCAACATATTGATGCAGTTATAAACGTGACCCTCAAGTTTGGCCAGCGGCAGTAGTCTAGGGAAGACAGTCTCTGGCGCTGCCAAACATGTGAAATCCGAGGTGTAAAACCTCTTGTTTGTGTGGATGCTGCGTGATGTGTTATCCTGTTACAAATCAGTACCACAAAATAACAGACAGTACACCATATGCAATTAAATGATTTAGCTTTATAATTCTTAATTTGACTAGAGGGTTAGTAAAGAAAAACAAAAAGAAAAAGGCCATTTTAATGAAACAGTCCAACGTGCATGTTGGAGCTCACAGTTTCCCTTCCGTTGGTCCTCCATCAACCTCCCCAGGCTTCATGGACTCCCAGCCCCACTCCAAGTCCACTCCTTTCAGGCATCTTCTCTCTTATCTTCCTCCGATCAAGATCTAGAACAACTCGCTCTCAGGCATACAGCAAGAAATAAAACACTCCATTCATTAGGACAGCACACCTTCCAAAGCCCCCGTTATCTCTAGTCATAACCCAAACAATGCTGCTACAGACCAACCATTACATTAGCAGTGAAACCTGTCCTAGGGTGTTACATAAAGAAGGCAAGAACAGCAGCTATACTTTATTGGGAGTTTGAAAAGATTTGGTATGTCAACAAATACACTCAAAGCCTTCTACAGATGTACCGTGGAAAGCATCCTGACAAGCTGCATCACTGTCTGATATGGGGAGGCTACTGCACAGGACCAAAAGAAGCTGCAGAGGGTTGTAAATTTAGTCAGAGGTACAGAATCCTGAAGGCACACATTCAGTGAATCAGGAACAGCTTCTTCCCCTCTGCCATCTGATTCCTAAATGGACATTGAACCCTTGGACACTACCTCACTTTTTAAAAAATCTCGTCTTTCTGTTTTTTTGAACAATTTTTAATCTACTCAATACACATATACTGTCTGAGTAAGATTTACTTATTTATTATTTTTTCTTCTTCTATATTATGTATTGCATTGAACAGCTGCTAATAAGTCAACAAATTTCACATCACATGCCAGTGATAATAAACCTGATTCTGATTCTTCTCGCTGCTGACATCAGGAAGAAGGTATAGGCACTTCAAGATCCATACCACCAGGTTCAGAAACGGTTATTACACCCCAATCATCAGGCACATGAACCAGAGAGGATAGTTTCACTCAACTTCACTTGCACCATCACTGAATCCACCCCACAACCTACGGTCTCACTTTCAAGGATTCTTCATCTCATGTTCTCAATATTTATTGCTTATTTATGTATTAACATTATTTCTTTTTATTCTATTCACACAGTTTGTTGTCTTTTGCAAACTGATTGTCCTCCCTGTTGATGCAGTCTTTCGTTGATTATATTATAATTACTGGATTTACTGAGCATGCCCACAAGAAAATGAATCTCAAAGTTATATATGACATATGTACTTTGATTATAAATTTACTTTGATATTTGCCTTCAAATGATACTGATACTAGATAAGAAAGATACATTTGAAAACATTAGGGTCCTCTGAAAGGAAAAATAATTTCTGCAGAATAAGTGGTATTTTAATGATTTAGTAAGTGTACTAAAATACACCATTTGTACATGTCATTTCTAGACAAATAAGAGCCATGTGAAGAATCATAACTGGAACTGCCTGAGTCATTTTTCCAAAGGTCAAGGTCAACCAGGAAATTATCATTACTGCAACCAAATGTGCAAAACTATTGTTCTGCATAATTTGCACACAAAATAAATCTGCAAATGGGTTTTACCATGTTTATGTAGGCAACAATTTTAAAGCATACAGTGTCCTCTGCTGTGCATTTAGTGTATGACAGCAAAATTTAAAGCCCTCATGCCTGTTTAAATCTTTACTAGAAAACTAAAACAGAATCTGACAGAAATAAAAGTACAAATGGTGGTAGAGACACAAACATTTTAGGCCACAGTCAGTTTCAAGAGTGTTGGGTTATTACTGGAGAATTTTTTTTTCACTGTACATCATTTTCCACTAAGGAAAACTAAAAATAAGTAAAACATCTAAATTTTAGAAAGCAACATTTGGATTGGTAAGATTGAATATATGGGCCAAACGCAGGCAAATATCACCAGCTTAGGTTGGCACCAGAGACAAATCAGGCTGAAAGGTCTATTTTCATGCAATGTATAACTATGACTCTCTATAACACTGCATTTAGCTACACATCTGCTGCATAGCTGTTGATCTCTTCTATTCAAATAGCAGTTTAGCTTTGGGTCCCTGAGGACACTTATGCCAGCTTGGATTAATCTCTCACCATATGTGAGTTGCAATATTGAATGTTTAATGGTTTTCTACATTCATTTTACAGAATGTAAACAGGCAGTAAATGGTATGCTTTTGAATCGATGTACATCCACAACCATACATAGAATGATGTGTGGCAGGAATCTCAAAACTCGCAATAGATGGAAGTTAAGTGAGCTTAGTATTCTTTGAACACAAGGCAACAGTTGGAACTGTTATTGCAATGCAGTTTAAATGGAAAGTCAAGAAATGGAGAACAAGGTTAGTGACAAGAAAATAATATGGTTTTGGTACATGGAATGTTTAACTAATAGAGCTCAGGCTCACCTCGTTAATATTAAAAAGACTCTCTGTTATTAGCAAAGTTGTGAAAAACAATGGAGAGGCAAGTGATTCCAATATAAAAATCCATAAGACCATAAGACATAGGAGCAGAATTAGACCATCTAGCCCATTGAGTCTGTTCCGCCATTCAATCATGGCTGATCCTTTTATTTATCTCTTCCTCAACCCCAGTTCCCAGCCTTCTCCCCATAATCTTTGATGCCATGTCCAATCAAGAACCTAACAATCTCTGCCTTAAATACACCCAAATGACCTAGCCTCCACAGCGGCATGTGGCAACCAATTCCACAAATTCACCAACCTTTGGCAAAGAAATCTCTGCTCATCTCTGTTTTGAAAGGGCACCCTCTATCCTGAGACTGCACTCTCTTGCCCTAGACTCTCCCACCATGGGAAACATCCTTTTAACATTTGAAAGGTTTCAATGAGATCCTCACTCATTCTTCCGAATTTCAGCAAGTACAGATCCAGAGCCATCAAACATTGCTCGTATAATAACCCTTGCATTCCTGGAATCATCCTTGTGAATCTCCTCTGGACCCTCTCCAATGCAAGCTCATCTTTTCTAAGATGAGTGCCCAAAACTGTTCACAACACTCAAGGTGAGGTCTCACCAGTGCCTTATAAAGCCTCAGCAACACATCCTCAATACCAATGGATAGCATTGTTAAGAGAGTAGCCTACAGGACTGAAAGACGTACTTTTCAAAATGGAACCTTGGTTCAAAGACTGCAACTTATGCACCAAAAACCATTTTTGTCAACAAAAGTGACTTTTGAGACATTTGTCTCATTGAAAAGTGTACTGTGAACTTACAATCTTCTGACTTGAAGGCAAGAGCATGCTAACTGAGTCACCACTAAATAGTCCCTTGCAGCATTATTAAGTAAACATTATTACATCTGTGTTATTGATCACTTCAAGATAACTATCAAAGATGCAGATTAAATATAGCTATTGCTGAATAGGCATATTTAAGGAGATACTGCAAAGATCTGTTTATTCATTCCATTGTTCCACAACTTCATTGATCATACAAATGACAAAAAGTTAACCCCAATTATGAACAGTGATTTTAAATCTTATCTCTCACTAACTACATGATTGGCTATCTCTAGTTTCTAAAACCAGATTAAAATCAAGGAATGTTTTCACTCAAAAATGGCAGCACTGGAACAGAAGGCCACTGACACCATCCTGATTGTCACTGCTCAAATAGATTCAAATATTAAAATACAGAAAGCAATGAGAAAAAAATCTCAAAAGTTGCACAGTGTAAGTAACTACTGGTCTCAAAAGGGCAATTTAAAATAAAACACTGTTAATTAAGGCCAAAATAACAAATTTCTTACTGGTATGATTTTAGCACATTTTAGTAAACACAGCCTACTTTTATTTGTATTAAATGCCACAAGCACTCCCCTATTGGTTTCTATATACCAATTTACATTCACCTCTGGCTGGGCCTGATTTCAAATCTGCAGTGGCAGCAGCCAGGAGCTGACACTGCAAGACAGAAGGCACAACACTAATGATCTTTCAGTTTCACCTTACCCCTAACCTCAATTACCCCTAACTTCAATTGCAATCTGTAAACAACACGAGGTGGGAAATTGTTCATTTCAATAAAAAGGGGTGTGAAAGAAATAAAGCTTAACGAGGTCTAATAATGGGAAAAGCAATGCAAGAATGCCATTTCTATTCATTATATGAGCTTGCAGAGTATATCTTTAGTCCAACAGTGTATTTCATCTTTACCATCCACCAACACTGTCTCCAACCAAATTACCAAAGTCATCAGTTGCCTGTACCAGTGCATGAAGCAAGAATAAATTTGCAATGAGGCTTCATTGAGGGACAGTGAGTGACAGTGTAAGGTATTAAATTATAAAATACATGCGGATTTAACTGGACTAGTGGTATCAGTGCTACAATCTGCAGCTAATCCCTGAAATGCCTTCGAGGGACAAGAGCTGAACTTGCAACCATTGAAATCTTAGTAAATTTCCTCTTCCCTCAACCAAAAGATGGGCTGCTGAAGATTGGGGAGGAGGAAGGGATTATAACAAGACAAATAATATCATTCATTCTTCTCTAAAACTTCTCAGATGAATTTGATACCGTTTCAGCACTGATTGTCCAAAAGCTTCACCAATAAAACAAATATTTGCTTTTACATACTGCCTTTCACGGCATTGCATGTTCCTTGGACTAGTTTGCAATGCACAGAAAGTGTTCAACAAATAATATTTTGGTCAAAAATTGTGAATTTTAAGAGGAGCAAACTGAGATGGTTACATTCCATTTCAGTTCCCAATGCTAAATCAAAGGAAACTAAGGGCTCAGTGGGTCAAAACAAAGATCTCAAAGTCCAAGGAAAATCAAGGTACATACATATACGTCACCATGTACAACCCTGAGATTTAACTTAGTGCGGGCATTCACAGCAAATACAAAGAAACAGAATATAATCAATGAAAAGGTCTGGCGAGAGTTATATGGTTACAGTAGGATAAAATGGAAGATCTGTCCGTTACCATTTATTGATTAGTGTTTGCACTCTGAATGTTGAAGTCCAAAAACCATTTTCCCCCTCATGTTTGATTACATATTGCAATTGGGGTCAGGGTGAGGTATGACTGAAAGGCCTCTAGTGTTGTGCCTTCTATCTTACAATGTCGGCTCCTGGTTGCCACTGAAGATATGAAATTGGTTGGAGAGAGTGAGAGTGGCAGGTGACAGAACTTAATGTGGGATAGATGTAAAAGCAGAATTCTGAATTGGCTGGTCTAATACCAATTAAGGGTGTGAGATAAGTACAAAAAAAATTCAACAGGAGGCTGATGGGGCAAGATATAAATAAGGCTTTCAACATCAGATAAGCTGCAACATGAGTGATGACAGGTGTAGCGAGATGGAAAAAAAAGATATTTGGGATGATAAAATAAAATCAGAATGATAGGAGCAGACCATTATGGTACAAGTTTAACTTTGGAGAAAGACAATGAAGATCAAAAATACCTAATTCAATTGAATTGTGATCAAAAGAAGGGGACAATGAAAGACGTGGATAACAGTGAAGGGGGACTATAGCAAAATAACATACAGTTTGTATATATGGCTTCAAATTCTGTGATAACCTAAAACCTATTTTTTTATTTGAATCAATTTATCCACGTGAAAACCTGTGGTAATAATTAATCCCTTCACCAACAGAAAGGGAAATCATTGATAATAATTGGAAGCAAGAGAAAAGTCTGGTCAGTAACCCTCCATGTAAATTATAGTATGTTTACCTACAACACACCCTAAGCTTTTGTTATTGCCCTTGACTAACTCTATATCCTGTATAACCAAGATAATTTTGCTCCTGCCCAGCGAAAGACTTGTTTCTCTGCTGTATTGCATAAACAAGCGGGGCTGACACAAGGTCAAAGCTTACAGCTAAATCCATTATGCAAATAAAAATATCTTTGTTAATTTTAGTATCACCATAATTATGTTGTCTAAATGCAGATCATTGACCAAATGTTTCATATAATTGTGCAATATTAAAGATTTGGGTGCAGCAATTACAGTAACCATGCAAGAACATTTAAACTGGCATAAAATTATATAAACTGCATAGCAATACAAATATAAGCTTCAATAAACCAAATTAAGGATCTAATAAACTTGTACATGATGTCCATTAAAATAATGAGCGACATCTGATTAAAATTCATAAAAATTACTTCAAAGTCACTGACAAAAACTTCATTATATATTCAACAAAGTAATGAAATAGATTGAAAATTAGGTGTGGATAGTCAAGAGGCTTGTTCCCTCTTGGCTAACATGAGAGGACACAGTTTTAAGGTACTTCGAAGTAGGTACAAAGTAGATGACAGGGATAAGTTTTTTTTTAATGCAAAGAGTGATGAGTGCATGGAACGGGCTGCCGGCGATGCTGGTGGAGGCGGATACGACAAGGTCTTTTAAGAGACTCCTGGATAGGTACATAGAACTTAGAAAAATAGAGGGCTACGGGTAACCCTAGGTAATTTCTAAAGTAAGGACACATTCAGCACAGCTTTGTGGGCCAAAAGGCCTGCACTGTACTGTAGGCTTTCTATATTTCTATGAAAATTGAAAGTTAAAGACTGCACTAAATTACAAAAGACCAGGTCTTCCTCTCTCAGTGCCTTCATTCAAATTTATTACCCAGTGGGATCCCATACACACTTCTGAAAACACATTCTTAGCTTGTCTGAATGCAGAGGACTTACTCCATTGCTCTCCTTATCTGAAGGTGCAAGAGATGCTCACAGCAGCAACTACGCAGTGAAGAGCCCCAAAACAAATGCCTGTTGCACACAACTTCACTAGTTTTTAAATATTCTTGATAGCTACTATCTTATTTAAAATGTATATTTTTATGTAAATCAGTAATTTTTTGTAGAGGCCAGAGATTCACCAAGAATGCCACTTGCCAGAGTTGCTTTCAGATGGAAAGTGTTTAAGCATTACTAAGCCTTTTTAAACATAATTTCATTGAAATTGCAAACAAGTCAATTTCCAGGAAATGTGTCTACTTACTCTAAAAACAGAAAATGCTGGAAACATTCTGTTGGTCAGACAGCATCTATGAAAAGAGAAAAAAGGTTAACTATTCAGGTCGAAGACTTTCTATACATGCTGCCTGACCTACTAAACATTTCCAGCATTTTCTGTTTTATTTTGGGTTTCTAGCATCTGCAGTTTTCTGATTTCTGTGCCTATTTACTCTGCTACTTACATAGAAAGAAAATGTTTCAAACCCTTATTTTTATTTGTAAAGGCAATTTTCATTTGTTTCTGGAGAAACAAATAAAACAGCTATGATTTCAAATGACAATCACTAACAGCTTGATAAGACTAACAAGCAGTGGAGGGACTCAGATCTTCTTATGCATGGAGGCCGCCAATGAAATCTGTGAAGATCCACTACCAGTTCACATTAGCCACCAGTCTGAACCATCCTCAGAGGCCAGACGGAATTTGCCCATGCTCAGCCATGATCAGATCTGCTGATATGAAGGCACTGGGCTGAGAGTAGTCGAAGCAAAGAACAAGAACTGGGTGGAATGTAGAAGCAAGATGAAGCAGAAAGTGGTATTGTGGGAACTCCACTTCCAATCAGTTTAAGGAAAGAACCTGGAACCAGATCCTCTCAGGATTTTGTGGCCCATATCCTACTCCTGAACTCCAGCTATACCAACTTATCCTCCATTTCAGTTGGAGATCCAGAACAGATCTTGTACACAGGGGCACTGTGTATTAACTCCAAAAGAGGAAGCAATTAGTTTGGAGGGTGGGGGGGAAATGGCAGAACTGCTGATGGCTACATTTGCCTATGGCTGTATCTCAACACAGATCCTTGGCAATCAAAAACTGAGTGTCACAGTGTACAGTGACTCTTGCTGCAAATAGTGTTACAACAGATGGATCTATCCATGAGACCCCAATCTAGTTGGACTGCACTGTACCATATATCTGCTGCAGAAAATCTTCTGCTGAAGAACACCTATGACCACAAGTCAAATAGGCAGTGGCCTGCACAGAATGACCTCACAGCCTTGCAGTAATATGTAAAGAAGGTAACTTGTGCATACAGCTTGCCTCATTAACAGAACTTTCAAGTAAGTGCCAAGATCTTGCCTAGTTGGTAGAGAGCAAGCTTGCTCCTGCTGACCTTCATGGACATCACAGACTCAATGCCAACACACACATCCCAGATCTCTGTGGTGTGGATGAGAAAATAATCCACATCCTTCTGGAATGTGCACATTCCAGAAAGGTACAGAAAGGCACGAGGTGTTATTCATTTATTGAGAATCATCCAGAAAAAAAAAAGGGCTCTGCTTTGAGGACTTTCCCCAAGAAAACCCACTTAAACAAACATCAGTGATGGAAGATTTTTAACTCTAAGAACAATGTTGAAAACTTGATGTGTTTCCAATGGAAGAGCTAACCACTACTGGATGCTACATATTCCAAAATACAGAAGCCACAAAGCTTCTATGGGGAAAGGTTTGTGTTTTGGGTCTGCTGCCTTTGCACACTCTTCAACTAGAACCTGTGCAAAATCTTCTTGAACTTATCTACATGATATGCACATAAGAAAAACAAACTGATACACACTGATATAATGTTAGTCTTGTAAGGAAATTAAATGAGCTGCCTGTACAGTAAATGGCAAGACTCAAGCATGTACAAATGTTAATTAAGAATCCTTCAGGAAAAATACAGTTTGGAATAATTCCTGTAGAAATTGCTCTACTCCTGAGGTTTGGAATATAAAAGCAAGACAAAAAATCAATTAGAAGGTCATTAATGAGAAAAGCCTTGTGCTTGCAAGTAGCCTTGTGCTGAAGGAATTATCCAATGCCAAGTGTTACTGATCAATTAGCACACTCCAACATCCAAGAGTATACAATGTGGGATACACTCAAGGAAAATGCACCCAATACAAATTATAAAGGAAATTTGGAGGAACATTGTTTCATTTGGCGGTAAACATGTATATGGTTGAAATGACAATAAAATTAAACTTGAAAGAACCACTATGTTACATTACCTCTAGCAAAGCATCTTAGCATTAAATTGTGCGAGATAACAAAGCTTATGTGGTTACTTCATTATAAAAATTAGATTACTCAATGTATAAATGAACTGATTACAAAAATGTAAATGTAGGCTTTACTTGGAAATGTAGGCTTTTCTATGGAAATACTGAAACAAACTATTTAAGACAAGTACAGCAAACACATTGGAACATTCAGAAGACATGTTGTACACCATCCTGACTTGGAAATATACTGAAAACCTTCCACCTTCATTGCATTGAAATTCTAAATTAACTCACAACGTCACCACAGCAACACCTTCAACACATGAACACCATTATATCAAGGGCATTAAGGCCAACAGCTAAATCACAAAAGTTCACTTTAAAAAATCAAGAACAGAGCAAATATAATTTTGTAACAAATTTCCCTAATGACCCTTTCAATTGTTAACTTTCTTTGACATAAACTATTTAGTTATACAATTTTTCTTAAAATATTACAAAAAATTATATGTGCATTCTATTTTCAATTTTAGTAGTCAAAGTTTTACTGTGTGACAATTTCTCTAATGCATACAAAGTCTTAATTATTGCTATTACAGGTAACATGACACCCAAAGAAGGCCTTGCCACAGAGATTCATCAGCAGGGCCACGTACAGTTGAGACTAAATTAATGTATGTACCAACATTGCTCATTATTTTCTGGTCCAGTAAAATAATGCATTATGCAACACTTCTTGAGGATTATGCAATTGAGGATGTAACAATTAAGAAGTACCTTCTGGAGGTTCTTCTCTAAGATAAGGTGGAATATCTTCCTGAACAGTTTCTGCCACATCTGTCGTATCTGCCATGCTTTCAGTTATCTGAGCTTGTCTCTCTGGTCCCTGTTTCAAATAAAAATTAATACAGTAAATTATATTATTAATACAAGGAAAACCATGAACTTAAAATTCCTTAAGTTCTTCTTTCCTCATATGCCATTCAAATTAAGTTGGTTTTGGAAAAATGCCAAAGGATATAAAACAGAAGACTGGAAGAACTCTGAAAGACTTTGGTCTCAGTTATAACATAGGCTTGAGTAAATTGCATTACTAATTAACTACTAGAAGTCGCTCCATCATAATCAACATCATTCAGAAGCAAAACCTTCCAATATTTCACACTTTAATAAAGATTAACACAGAGTTCAGTAGTCTTATTTTTTATATGGTCAACACTGCAAAGTTTTACAGAATAAAGGTTGGATTCGTGCTTATACATGCAGTGTGATATTCTCAACTCAGAATATTAAGTTTACTTTTGATTAAAATTTGTCCCTGGAAATTTCCTGTACAAGCTGTTTACAGTCTCCCTCTTACATAGCACAGAAAGTGCTAATCATATCATTTTACTTTATCGAATTGAAGCTATTTTGTTTTCCCATTGAAGTGAAAGTCAGGTGTCGATCAAATGAAAATTATGTCAAAGCCACGTCACGTAAACTAACTTGCAGATCAGGAAATATCTGGGCAAGTTATATGGCACTCAAAACACCAAGACACCCTACATTCGAATATGAGATAACCATCACAGGATTTGAAATCTCTTGGCAACCTAGCCTAATCAATAGTTATAAACTACTTGCAAGTTACCTGAAGAGTTACAAACCAAGTAACTCAAGCAACCAAATAGTAAAGATGAAATGTGTCTACTGACAGGAGAAGAAACAAAGGTAGGTTACTGGCACTTTAAAACCAGTCGCTCTGGCCAGATGGGGCTCAGCAGCCAGCATTGGCAGCTCACCTAGAAGGAAAGCTCTGATCTCAAATCTCTGCTGCTTTGCGGTTATATCCACTCATGGAGACAGGTTCACCAAGGAAAATCTGGAGCTAGAGTTACTCCAGCTGTTAACTCTAGCTCAATGTTACCCACATTGAGTTCACTCTTGACTGGCAACTCCTGGTATGCTGCTGGTGCTAAACTGTAACTGATCTCTGCTGTTCCTTTGAATTCATCAGCTGTGTGGAGAGGGCAAAACTTGCAGCATTGTCAATAGCTTGCACCCCAAATTGTACTGCCTTTGCTTACATAGCGATTGACAGCAACAACGAGAGAGCTAGGACACAACATCCATGGTCGACCCCATGAGGGCCTCATCAAAGATGCTAGTGGAATCGTGTTCATGGGAGTATTTATCTGTTTCTATGTAGGTTAAGGCACTTATAGAAGGTGATAGTTTTCTTGATTATTGCACACCAAGCGCTTTACTTGCAATAAAAACCATTCCCATCTCATGCTGAACTTTAGATTATCTTTCACAGATGTAACAAACTATTTTGTTTGAAGTGCTGTGCAACTGACAAGAGTTAAATATTGTTTGCCAATCACTTCAGTGACATTGAACTTTTTAATTAAATTCACTACAATCATGTATAATTTTACAAATACTTTTATTAATCAATCAATAGATCCTTTGTTAAAACTTGTAAAGTTCTAAGTATATTTATTATCAAAATATGTATACAGGATACAATCTTGTGATTCATCTTCTTGCAGGCAGCCACAAAACAAAGAAATACCACACAGCCCATTTGAAGAAAACCCCCACACAATGAGACCATCAAACATGAGAAAAAGCAAATCATGCAAGTAACAAAAAGTGAACAAGTAACACACAGAACATTAAACGTCATACTGCAGAACCTCCAAAAATGAGGTCACAGCCATGAACTGCTTAAGTGAGTAAAGCCAGTCCAGGAGACGATGACCATAGCCACAGCCATTGCCATCGAGTCAGTCAGTTCAGCCACAGATCCAGTTCAATTACCTTTAATTATCTTTTAATATTTTAGAAGGAAAATGGGCTCACAGATAAAAGGTTGCTTTTGAAACACTTGGGAATACATTTTTATATTGCAAACCAAAAGCACCAACATGGATAATCAATGATCATTTGATAATCATCATTGCCACCCTAATCCAAATTCTGACCTATTTATATTAACCTTCCAACACTTTCCTCAATCTCTTTCCCAGTAAAAATGCACAATGTATTGAATTACTCAAAGCATAATTCTTACATAACAGAAAGGAAGGCTTCACATGAAGCAACTTTGTCCAACGGCCCTGGTTTGTACAGAATCAGAAAGCTGAGAACACTAATTTAACTCTAAAGATACCTTGCTGCCTAACAAGAGGAGAAAGATCAACCAGTGTCTGCGATTCAAAGTTTGATGTAAATTTATTAACAAAGTACATATATATCACCATATATAATCCTGAAATTCATTTTCTTGCGGGCATTCATATTAAATACAAGAAATACAACAGAACCAATGAAAGACCACATCCAACAGGCCAGACAGTCAACCAATGTGCAAAAACAATAAGAAAGAAAACTTTAATTAGCAAAAAGTATTGAGAACATAAAATAAAGTGTCGTTGAAAGTGCATCTAAAGGTTGTAGGCACAATTCAGTGAAGGGGCAAGTTATCCCTTCTGGTTCAAGAGCCTGAAGCTTGAAGGGTAATAACTGTTCCTGAAACTGGTGCTGTAAGTCCTGAGGTTCCTGTACCTTCTTCCTGATCGCAGCAGTGAGAAGAAAGCATGGACTGGATGGTGGGGGTCCTTGATGATCAATGCTGCTTTTATGCAATAGCACTCCGTATGAATGTGCTTAATAGCAGGAAGGACTTTGTTTGTGATGTACTGGCTGTATCTACTACCTTTTGTCAGATTTTCCATTCAAGGACATTGGTGCTTCCAAGCCAGGCCACTATGCACCCTGCCAATATACAATCTACCACACATCTATGAAAGCTGGTCAGTTTTGGATGACATGCTGAACCTTCGCAAACTTCTAAGAAAGTAGAGGCAATGTTGTGCTTTCTTTGTAATGGCACTTACAGCAGGAGTTGATATGTTTCATCACTGACCTCTCAAAGCCCTTCAGCAAAGTGCTACTGGACAATAATCATTGAGACAGGTTACCAGGTTACCATGCTCTTCTTAGACACCGGTATAATTGAAGGCTGCTTGAAGTAGGTGGATACGTCAAGACTGCCAAAACGAGAGGTTAAAGATCTCAGTGAACAGCTGATTGGCACAGACCTTTAGTACTTAGCCAGGTACCCATCCTGGCCAGATGCTTGCCGTGGATTCACCCTCCTGAAGGATGCTCTCATGTCGGCCTCAGAAAGGGACAATGTGAGTTTGTGAAGTTGCCCCCATTTTTGACAATCAAAGCGAGTATAAAAAGCATTAAGCTCATCTGGGAGCAAAGCCTTGTCACCAATGTCACTTGATTTCACTTTGTAAGAGGTGATAGCATTCAAGCCCCGTCACAACAGTTCCGCATCCTTCAGTGATTCAAGTTTGGTCCAGAATTGCCACTTCACACCTGAGACAACTTTCCAGAGATTGTACCTGGATCTCTTGCATCTTACTTGGTCACTACACTTAAATGCCACTGATCTGGCCCTCAGCAAATTGCAGATCTTATGGTTCATCCAGGGTTTCTGATTGGGGAAAATTTTATAGAACATAGAATAGTACAGCACAGTACAGGCCCTTTAGCCCACAATGTTGTGCCAACCCTTAAACCCTGCCTCCCCTATAACCCCCCCCCCTCCTTAAATCCCTCCATATATCTGTCTAGTAGTCTCTTAAATTTCACTAGTGCATCTGCCTCCACCACTGGCTCAGGCAGTACATTCCACACACCAACCACTCTTTGAGGAAAAACCCTTCCTCTAATATCCCCCTTGAACTTCCCACCCCTTACCTTAAAGCCACGTCCTCTTGTATTGAGCAGTGGCGCCCTGGGGAAGAGGCACCGGCTCTTTCTATTCCTCTTTGATCAAGGCCCAGTCCAGCAACTCAAAGTAATCCCATAACTGTTCCTCTGCCTCCCACGACCACCACTTTGTTGTCCTCACCTCTGCAGCCTTGCTCTTTATGCAGGTAACAGGACAGCCATGTGACCAGATTTCCTGAAATGCAGTGCAGGCATTCCAAATCATAGTACATCTGTAGTCGAGTATGTTGAGACCCCTGGTGCTGCAGGTTATATGTTGATGACAAGTTCAATGGAAGTCCTAGGAGGACAGCCTTGAGAACTGAGGTTCACATAACACATAAACTTCAATAAAGTCAAGTCTCTTAAAAAACTCTTTTAAAAAACACTTAGCACATCATTTTCCACACTGATCTCTAAACAGGCATCAGAATGCTTCATTATATGTCCCCTACAGTTCTAAAAGCACACAGAATGGGAGTATTACAGGTATGGCCAACAGTTAACATCCTCCCCTTAATGCTCTTAAAGAGCTGGTGAATAGTTTTTTTGAAAGGCAGAAGTTTCAAGTGAAGCTACTCCCACAATATTGAATGGAAGGTAGTTCCAGAAACTTGAACCAATGGATATGAAGTAAGAACAATTTGTTTTCAGATCAGGATGTTTCTGACTTGCAGCAGCTGCTGCAGGCAACAGCCAAGGATTCCTCCACAGCTCTGACCTTTTATTTATTTATTTATACACCAACATCCCAGAGCTGAAGCTGTTTTGTAAGGAGGAATGGACTAAAATTCCTCTAAGCCGATGTGCAGGACTGATCAACAGTTACCGGAAATGTTTTGAAGTTACTGCTGCTCAAGAGGGTCACAGCAGTTACTGAGAGCAAAGATTCACATACTTTTTTCACCAAATACATGTAATATTGGATCATTGTTCCCAATAAATAAAATTAAAAAGTATGTTTTTGTGTTACTTATTTAATCGAGCTCATTATCTATTTTCCAGATTTATCATAAGATCTGATCACATTTTAGGTCATATTTATGTAGAAATAGAGAAAATTCTAATGGATTCTCAAACTTTCTAGCACCACTATATTTAACTCTAGCCAAAACACAATTTACAATGACCAACTAACCTTCTAACCGGTACATCTTTGGAATGAGAAGAGAAACCAGAACATCCAGAGGAAACCCATGTGTTGCACAGTAAAAATGTTCTTCACTATCACTATTCAGCTGTTCTTCGCCCTATCCAAAGCCTCGTATGCTTACTGTAACATCCTGCATAAAACTGGATTAGATGCTATTCAGGAGAGGATGGACAAATTTGGGTTGATTTCTCCAGAGCAGCAGAGGCTGAAGACGACCTTAAGAAATCAGTAGTGGCGGAAGCAGATACAATAAAGGCATTTAGGAGATTCTTAGAAAGACATATAAATAGGCAGGCAGATGGAAGGATATGGATAATGTGCGGGCAAAAGGGATTAAGTTTAATCGAACATCATGTTTGGCAGAGAAATCATGGGCTGAGGAGCCTGTTCCTATGTTGCACTAGTCTACATTATATATTTTTAGTTAAAATGTGAATGCAGCTAGATTTCACTTTGTAGTCAAATGTTATATTATGAAATATTGTACGTATTCATGAGCAAGTGAATGACTGGAAGATGAAATCAGTCAGAATGTTACAGTAAATGAAAATTTTAAAAAACTGCAGATACTGGAAACCTAAAATAAAGGCATTTACATTTATATAACTTTTCAAGAAAGCTTTCAGTTTTGAATTTCAAACCAAGATTTAATGGAATATCAAAGCTTTCTCCTGCATACAGGATAAAACACATGGACATAATCCTTTCCTACAGGTGAATTATTAATTATCCTGTTATTTTTACATACTAATGGCCTGTTTTCTACAACAGTGGCCTTATGAAAGTTCTGGCACCATGTTACAATAATTATAAGTGTTCTTAAACTCTGATTCAAAACAAAGAATAAATTGATTTGACTTGGATTTGGTACATAATTTCACAAAATTCAACTGTTGCTCTTAAGTCACAATCAAGATTAAGATAATTAAAATTATTAATCATTTTAAGATGCAAGCCTACGGAAGTAAAAGCAAAGTCTTTTCATAAATTTCATATTGAGTTTCAGTTCATGGTATTTAGTGATAATCATGAATGCTGCACCTTATTCCAACCCAGTTCCTCCATCCAGACAGGCTGACCATCATTGTCTATTTTTGTTTTGTATCTGCACGATTTTACTTTTGTCCAGAAATACTTGGCTCCAGCAGCACTGCATTTGGATTTCCAGAAGGCACTCAATATGGTGAACATAAAAGGTAAAATAAAAATAACCGCATATGGGGATAATGCTGGAGGATATATTGTTATGGATAGGGGAGTGGCTAACCAACAGAAAACATTATCTGGAAAAAATAGATTTTAAGATTGCCAGTCAATAGCTCATGGGGTATCACAGTGTAAGAGCCTCAACTACTTGTACTCTCTACTGTTGATTTAGATCAAGGGTTCCCAACCTGGGATCCACGGAGCCCTCAGTTAATGGTCAGGCTCCATGGCATAAAAATTTTGAGAACACCTAATTTAGATGAAAGGACCAAATATACTGAAGCTAAACTTGCCGATCATATAATGAGAAGCAAGTTAGCAAGTTGTGAGTAGAATACAGAAAGTCTGCAAGAGAGATACCAATAGGTTAAATAAATTCACAAATCATGTATTATGTTGGAAAATGCATTATCCACTTCAAAATACTGAAATAGAAAATTATTAAACAGTTGGAACCACATAATATTACAGCATGAAGGGATTTAAAATACCTAACACAAAACACACAGTTTCTGAGGAGGCTGAAGAGAGTTAGTCTATGCACACCTATACTCAAAACCGTCTGCAGATGCGCATTGGAGGGCACTTTATGATGCTGCATCACTGATACGGAAACTGTATTGTGGTGGACAGGAGGACTCTACAGTGAGTAGCTAAAACTGTCCAGCATATCACAGGCACCAATCTACCAGCCATCAAGAACATATATACAGAAATGAGTCAGAAAAAGGACAGCATTATCATGAAGGAACCCGCCAACCCCACTTATGAACCGTTTGTCCTATTCCCATCAGGGAAGAGGATACACAACATCCACACCAGGACCATTAGACTCAAAAAATTACTTTCCCAAACTATCAGACTGATCAACACCTCCACACATTAAGCCACCCCACCATCTCTACATACACAGCATTTAGCACCTTTACATACATACATCAGTCTGTATGTACAACAGTTAATTGGACATTGTGTTCATACCATTGCTTTTATATTTGTACTTATTTTGCTCCATATGTTTGTGTTTTGTTAAGCTGCATCTGATCTAGAGTAACAATTACTTTGTTCTCCTTTACACTTGTGTACAGAAGAATGACAATAAACAACCTCGAATCTTATGGGTTGGAAAGTTGATGAAACAGATCACGAGGTATGTGGACTACAAGATTGGCAAGATTTTGACATGACTTAAAGGTTGTTTGTAAGACTGCACCCTCAGGAGTACTGGTAGAGTGGATAGGGGAGAGCCAGTGGATGTGGTATATTTAGATTTTCAAAAGGCTTTTGACAAGGTCCCACACAGGAGATTAGTGTACAAACTTAAAGCACACAGTATTGGGGGTATGGTATTGATGTGGATAGAGAATTGGTTGGCAGACAGGAAGCAAAGAGTGGGAGTAAACAGGACCTTTTCAGAATGGCAGGCAGTGACTAGTGGGGTACCACAAGGCTCAGTGCTGGGAACCCAGTTGTTTACAATATATATTAATAATTTAGACGAGAGAATTAAATGCAGCATCTCCAAGTTTGCGGATGACACGAAGCTGGGCGGCAGTGTTAGCTGTGTGGAGAATGCTAAGAGGATGCAGGGTGACTTGGATAGGTTAAGTGAGTGGGCAAATTCATGGCAAATGCAATTTAATGTGGATAAATGTGAGGTTATCCACTTTAGTTGCAAGAACTGGAAAACAGATTATTATCTGAATGGTGGCTGATTAGGAAAAGGGGAGATGCAACGAGACCTGGGTGTCATTGTACACCAGTCATTGAAGGTGGGCAGGCAGGTACAGCAGGCGGTGAAAAAGGCAAATGGTATGTTGGCATTCATGGCAAAAGGATTTGAGTACAGGAGCAGGGTGGTTCTACTGCAGTTATACAAGGCCTTGGTGAGACCGCACCTAGAATATTGTGTCCAGTTTTGGTCCCCTAATCTGAGGAAAGACATTCTTGCCATAGAGGAAGTACAGAGAAGGTTCACCAGATTGATTCCTGGGATGGCAGGACTTTCATATGAAGAAAGGCTGGATCGACTAGGCTTATACTCACTGGAATTTAGAAGATTGAGGGGGGATCTTATTGAAACGTATAAAATTCTAAAGGGATTGGACAGGCTAGATGCAGGAAGATTGTTTCCGATGTTGGGGAAGTCCAGAACAAGGGGTCACAGTTTAAGGATAAAGGGGAAGCCTTTTAGGACCGAGATGAAGAAAAACTTCTTCACACTGACTGTGGTGAATCTGTGGAATTCTCTGCCACAGGAAACAGTTGAGGCCGGTTCATTGGCTATATTTAAGAGGAAGTTAGATATGGCCCTTGTGGCTAAAGGGATCAGGGAGTATGGAGAGAAAGCAAGTACAGGGTTCTGAGTTGGATGATCAGCCATGATCATACTGAATTGCGGTACAGGCTCAAAGGGCCAAATGGCCTACACCTGCACCTATTTTCTATGTTTCTAATTTACTTATTATTAATTATTATTATTATTTACTTATTATTATTTTGGTTTATATTGCTATATTTCTACACTATACTTGGTTGGTGCGACTGTAACAAAACCCAATTTCCTTTGGGATCAATAAATTCTTTTCTTTACAGCTGTACAAACCTACCATTGCTTTAAATGTTTTTGTAATATGCATACTATCAATATTTAGAATGAAAATTGAAAAACTGCATATTTTTGATTAATTGAAGGGTATAAAATACAGTACAAAAAAACTTCTATGGTTCGTGAATAAAATAACCACAGTCATGCACACAATTTTACAGAAACAAATTTTTATCTTGTTCTAACAATTTTTCCAATTACAAAATCCTTATTAGATTATGGATTTTTTGAAAGACTACTTACCAAACAAAAATCTGAATATAGATTCTACAGATCAAAGAAATACAGCCCGCAACACAAGTAAATGATGTTAGGCCGTCAAAACAACTGAGAGGTATAATGGTAAAAATAAAATGTTTTGACTAGGTGGTGTCAGCATTGAGAGGACCTGCAGTTTATTAAGGATGAGCTACCAACTTCCATTGTGTGATATTGTTGCAATTTGTAA